>NC_139222.1:222961577-223531577 GCF_055691185.1 Crinia signifera
GGGAAGGAGTGATATTTGGATTTTGCAGCACAGATTCTGGTTGAATGACCCCCGAAACACCCATACAGTGGAACCCCCCCACAAGTGACCCCATTTTGCAAACTACACCCTTCAGGGAATTCATCAAGGGGTATAGTGTACATTTCAAACCCCCAGGGGTTTCACCAATTTTGATACAACTGAGCTGTGAAAATGAAAAATAATTTTTTTTCATTTTCACTGCCCAGTTGTACCACAATTGGTGAAACCCCTGGGGGTTTGAAATGTACACTATACCCCTAGATGAATTCCCTGAAGGGTGTAGTTTGCAAAATGGGGTCACTTGTGGGGGGGTTCCTAACTTTTAGCATTTTATGGTGCCTAGAAACCTACATGGTGCCTAAAAAATAATCTCATAAAAAGGAGGCTCCAAAATCAAGTAGGTGCTCCTTCTATTATGAATCCTGTGGTTTGGTCACCGTGCACACTAGGGCCACATATAGGATATTTATGAAAACCAAAGAATTGGGGGAATCAATTTTTAGTCACATTTCTCTAGTAAAATCTGCTGTGTTCCTTAGAAAAATGTATTAATATTGCAAATCTGCAAAAAAAATGAAATTTTGAAATTTCACCTACACTTTGTTTTAATTCCTGTGAAACACCTAAAGGGTTAACAAACTTCCAAAATGCTGTTTTGAATACTGTGAGGGGTGCAGTTTTTGAAATGGCATCATTTATGGGGGTGTCTCACATACAAGTCCCTCAAAGTCACATCAGAACTGAACTGGTCCCTAAAAAAATCAGTGTTTGAAATTTTCTTGAAAATTTGAGAATTTGCTATTCATATTTTAAGCCTCCTAGTGTCCAAAAAAATGAAAATGAGGTTGAAATAATGATGGCAACATAAAGTATACATATGGTCTATGTTAGTTATTAACTATTTTGAGTGGTAAGATTATTTGTCTCACAAGCAGAAAATTTAACATTTTGCAAATCGCAAAATTTTCCATTTTTTTACGACATTTTGGTATTTTTCACAAAAAAACACAGACTGTATCGACGAAAATTTACCACTAACTTGAAGTACAATGTGTCACGAAAAAACAATCTCAAAATCACTGGGATAAGTAAAAGCAAAAAAAAGTTATCCCCACTTAAGTGATACATGTCAGATTTGAAAAAAAGGGCTCTGTCAGGAACGCAAAAACTGGCTCTGTCAGGAAGGGGTTAACATTGTAAGCACCCATTAGGGTGCTTATACAATTAAAAATCTTATAGGGGGGCCAATTAACATTGAAAACACCCATTAGTGTGCTTATACAATTTAAAATCTCATCTCATCTCATCGTATGCCATATACAATGGTATACAATTTTTAATTGTATAAGATCTGGTCCCATCGCAGCACATCTCATCTCATTGCATACCATCTTAAGCCTTATGGTATGCAATGAGATGGGATGAGATGGGAGCCGTGATAATACACAAGTACCTTATATATTATTACTGCATATTTTTACATTTAATTATTCTTAATTTAAGTGATCACTGTACACTAATAAATTGTGTTATATATTGTGAAACCAGTCCAATTGGTTATACTATTTTAATATTAGCGCTGCCATTCGTTTTTCTTGTTTTGTATAATCCCCGAACAGTGCTTGGGTCTGAACTCGGATTGGGGGTGTTCGGATTCTTCAATTCTGGATTCTAGTGAGAATCATATGTCATTTTGAATTTTTTGTATTGACTTTTATAAAATTAAACAGTGCCGTGCAATGCGATGCGATCTGATCGCATCGGGGATTGCATCGCACGGCACATCTCACCGTGTGTACGCACCTTAAGTGCTCAATACAGCTTTCACTCAGAAACTGTAATTTGCATAAATATGCTACATTTTAATATTGCAGTATGTAAAGGTCATGTAGTGTTATATTTTATTCACTTAAAGGTGTATTGAAAAATATTGACAAAGTGTGGCCTTATGGCAACTTCTTTTTTATATTTGGCTATAAAATGAATTTAAAAATACTGTTGTGTATATTCGAAAAAATTCATTTATTGATATCATGACAGCATCATTTGAAATCTCTGATTAAATAATAAAATTATATATATATATATATATATATATATATATATATATATATATATATTAGAGAGGTACGGCGGGCACTTTTTCGGGTTTTGGTTTTGGATCTGGATCTCCCTTCGTGTTTTGGATCTGGATTGGTTTTGGCAAAACCACCCTTGCGGGTTTTGGATCTGGATTTATTTGGAAAAATGCTAAAAATTGCTAAAATAATAGTTTTCAGACCTGTTTTTGCCCCTAAAGTGTTATTAAGCTCAATAACATTAGTTTCCACTCATTTCTAGTCAATTTTGATCACCTCACAGCTCACAAAATCGTTTTCATTTACTGTAGTAGGGCCAAAAGGTTATCCTGAGGTAGCTGGATGTCTAGGCTAGGCGACAGCAGTGGGCATCACATACAGGTGGACCTTACACTTCCAACCTGGCACATGTTAGAAGCAGAGCAGCACTGCTGGGGCTGATAGGGTGGCAGTTGAAATTGTCCTTGTAGCTGCGCTCCTCTGTTAGAAGAACCTCCACACAAGTACCAAGAGCCCAATGTGGATTGATTTTGCAGTTTGGCATGTGCAGCCAAGGAACAGTGGGCGTTTGGTGCAGCATTGACTGTGTCTGCAAGTTAGTATCTGTTTGTATCAGTTTAATATCTAATAAGACCACTATCTGGCGTGAGGTCAAGTTGTTTCTGGATGCTGGGAACAGTTGCCTGCTTATCAAGCTTGAACAGACTGGATAGGCGTGCATTCCACCACTTCACCACTTGACGTGTGTTCCTCCCGAAGCCACGCGCTTGGTCTAGTACGCTGACCATCAGCAGCTGTTGGGCCTTCTTCTTCCCAACCATCCATCAATCCATCCATCATATCCCAATGATATGACCAATTCATGTGTGTTCCTCCCAAAGCCAGGCACTTGGTCTAGGAATGGATAAGACCATGGATGTGCCTGAGGACATTTTTTCATCCATTATGGATGAGGTGGAGAGCGAATCACCCATCTCCCCACCATTCATCCATCAGATGCCCAAAAAGTCTTTCTTGCTCCGAAGAGCCAAAAAAGACGAGGAAGGAAATGATTGGCTGTGGCCCCCCCCACCCAATAAATATATATATAATAATTAGAGGAATGGCGAAGACCACGGATGTCTCTGAGGACATATTGTCATCCATAATGGATGATGATGGAGAGTGAATCACCCATCTCCCCACCATTCATCCATCAGATGGCCAAATATTTACTCTTGCTCCGAAGAGCCAAAAGACACCAAAAGACGAGGTAGAAAAAGATTGGCTGGGGCCCTCCCACCCAGCCCGACATCCGGGACATCCCATCCAATAAATATATATGATAATTAGAGGAATGGCGAAGACCACGGATGTCTCTGCTCCAAAGAGCCAAAAGGCACCAAAAGACGAGGTAGGGCCCTACCACCCAGCCTGACATTTACATGTCCGATTGTACAAAACAGAAAGAAAAATGACCAAGCCATAGTACAGAAATGCAACAGAAAAATCTACCAAATGATCAGTCTCCCAGGAAAAGGATCTGCAATGGAACCTCTGCAGAGAGTACAACTTACTCCACGCCCAAAAAGCAAAAGGTGATGAAGTCTTCAGAAAAGTCTTCCGAAAAGAAAAGTGAGGAAACCAGGGTGAAACGTCGATTAAGTGCAAAATCACCAACTGCTTTCCAACGTATCGACCAAAGTCCTGTAAAAAAGAGTCCTGCAAAAAATTCTGTACAAGAATCCTACGAAAGACTCACCACAAAAGGAAAGCAAAGCGCTTGTCAATTCAAGTCAAAAAAATAAAAGGCGAGAATATGTAAAAGATATATTTAGTATCTGTTTGTATCACTTTAAAATCTAATAAGACCCCTATCTGACCTGATTTTCTGATTAGTGATTAATTAATTATCAATTGCTATAATAAACTGATCGGTGAACTCTGGGAACATTTCCAGTCGCCGCTTCATTTATCACCTAATTGGTGGAGGGGAGGGGGGTAGTTGGTGGCAGATGAACAAATTCCTCCACCTCTCTAGGACCCCAGGTTTGGAGATCTAGTCCACCCTAGACTGTGGTGTTTGTGAGGTCAATGAGTTTGCGACATCTGTCACCCAATTTACCGCTAAGGTTAATTTGTTTGGTATGGCTGGCTAGAGCCAAAAAAAGATGAAAAAAGAAGAAAAACATTTGCTGGGGCCCTCCGACCCAGCCATCCATCCGGGACATCCCATCCAAAAAGAAGTACGATAATAATAGTTAGGGTGAGTTCATGGATGTCCCCGATGACATCATTGAATCTATAATAGATGAGGTGGCGAGATAAATCACCCATCTCCCCACCATTCATCCATCAAAGATTTTAAAATTAATGACGCTCCAAAGAGCCCACAAAACGACGCAGAAAGAGGTGCAAGATGACATTGTCCTTGGGCCCTCCCACCCACCCTTATGTTGAATACAGGACATGCACAGTTTAACAAACCAATCATTTCAGCGACAGGGACTGCAGCGGGAGGGACTGTCAACTGTGGCTGAAATGATTGGTTTGTTTGGGCCCCCACGAAAAATAAAAGGCAATGGGCATTGCACAAACTGGCTTTACAAGAGGTCATCCTCAGCGTCAGATTCCTCAGCCTCATCCTCTTCTTGACACACAATTAATTCGTCGTCGCTGGAATCAACCAATACAGGAGGACTGTGTGCAGTAGGAGGACGTAAGTGTTGGCGAAGGAGGTCCAGTTCGTGGAATTTGAAATTCATTTTTATGAAGAGCATCTTCTCCACGTTTTGTGGAAGTAACCTCCTACGCCGATCGCTAACAAGGTTCCCAGCTGCGCTGAAGACTCTCTCAGAATAGACACTGGAGGGTGGACAACTTAAATAAAGCAAAGCCAGTTTGTGCAAAGGATGCCACATTGCCTTTTTTTCCTGCCAGTAATGGAATGGACAGTCTGACATACCTATATTGATGCTATCAGCAAAGTAGTCATCCACCATTCTTTCAATGGTGATAGCATCATAGTCTGTGGCAGTTAACGTGTCCATGATGCTAGGAAGCTCCTTCAGTCCGGACCAGATGTCAAATAGATTTCCGGACTGAATAGCAGTCGGTCTTTTAGGAAAATTGAGCTTTTTCCTCGCAACCCCTGTGGTAGAAATTGAAGGAGAAGTTGTGCGCCTGCCACGTTCCGCTTCAGCTGACAATTTTTGGACCAAGAGGTCTTTGCACCTCTGCAGATTTGTTCCCATTGGTAACAAAGGGCCTTATTCTAGTTCACTCTTTCTGACAAAATCCTTCTTAGATGGACAAAACCATGTGCACTGCAGGGGGGCAGATGTAACATGTGCAGATAGAAATGGATTTGGTGATTTTTTGGTGATTCTTTGCAGGGTAAATAATGGCTGCTTTATTTTTACACTGCAATATAGATCTCACTTTGAAGTAAAACCCCACCCAAATCTAATTAGATCCGCACAAGTTACATCTGCCCCCCTGCAGTGCACATGGTTTTGTCCATCTAAGAAGGATTTTGTCTGAAAGACACGATGTAAGACTTAAACCTAGGATCCAGCATTGTCCCCAAAATGTAAAGATCTGATTGTAAGACATCCGCGACCCTTGGATCGTTGCAAAGGGAACTAATGGCGTGATCCACTAGCCCAACATATCTAGCAGAATCAGTGTGCTTCAACTCCTCCTTCAATTTCTCCAACTGCTTCTGCAAAAGACCTATCAAGGGAATGACCTGGCTCAAGCTGGCAGTGTCAGAACTAACTTCGCGTGTAGCAGCCTCAAAGGGCTGCAGGATCTTGCACACCACGGAAATTATTCTCCACTGAGCTTGGCTCAGGTGCATTCCCGTTCCTCTCCCTATGTCATAGGTCGAGGTGTAGCTTTGGATGGCCTTTTGCTGCTCCTCCATCCGCTGAAGCATATAGAGGGTGGAATTCCACCTCGTGACCACCTCTTGCTTCAGCTGATGGCAGGGCAAATTTAGCTTTTCTTGCAAGTCTTGCAATCTCCTGCACGCACTTGCAGAATGGCGAAAATGTCCACAAATTTTCCGAACACCGGACAACATCTCTTGAACACCCCTGTCCTTTTTCAAGAAATGGTGCACCACCAAATTTACTGTGTGAGCAAAACATGGGACATGTTGGAATTCGCCCACATGTAATGCACTCACAATATTGGTGGCATTGTCGGATACCACAAATCCCGAGGAGAGTCCAAGTGGGGTAAGCCATTGCGCAATGACTTCCCGTAGTTTTTCTAGGAGGTTTTCCGCTGTGTGCCTTTTACTGAAACCGGTGATACACAGTGTAGCCTGCCTCTGAATAGCAATGGGAGATGATGTTGCTGTTGCTGCTGCTGTTGGTGCTGCTGCTGAAGGCAATACATCCACCCAGTGAGCAGTCACAGACATGTAGGGGGAAATTTACTAAAGGAAATTTGTAAAAAATAGGTGTATTTGTATCCAGAAATACACTTATTTTTGACATTTACTATCCCGAAAATACGGCAATTCGTATTCGTATTGATGTGCTATCAATATGAATACGAATTGCCGTATTTTCGGGATAGTAAATGTCAAAAATAAGTGTATTTCTGGATACAAATACACCTATTTTTTACAAATTTCCTTTAGTAAATTTCCCCCGTAGTCTTTTGTTTGCCCTGTTCCGCTTGTCCACATATCCGTGGTTAAGTGGACAGTGGGTACAGAGGCATTTTTAAGGACAGTAACAACGCTTTTTTTAATGTCCGTGTACAGCCTGGGTATTGCCTTCCTGGAGAAGTGGAACCTAGATGGAATTTGGTAACGGGGACACAGGATCTCTAGCAACTGGGTAAAACCCACAGAATTAATTGCGGATACTGGACGCACACCTATTACCAACATAGTTGTTATGGCGTCAGTAATACGCTGTGCAACGGGGTGACTGCTGGCATACTTCATCCCCCTTTCAAAGGATTGACTTACAGTCAGTTGCTTGGCTAAGTGATCAGGACTAGCATTCCTGGTCCCTTTCCTTGAAGCAGCAGCAGCAGCACCAGCAGCAGCAGAAGCAACAGGTCTACCTGATAAGGATGCTTCTGAGGAATCCAGGATAGGAGAGGATTCAGTCAGGATCATGACATTGGGTGCAGGACTACTTCCCAATCCCATAATCTCTGAGGATGGGGATGATGTAGTTGTTTGAGGAGATTGCAGGACCTTGGATTTAACAGAGAAAGGGGAGCAGGACGGTGACGCTGGACGGGCTGCTACATGTTTGTTCACAGTTTCTTTTGACAAAAATTTCTGATGGATGCGCTGCAAATGACGTAACAGTGAGGAGGTCCCAAGGTGCTGCACGTCCTTACCTCTACTTACAATAGCTTTGCAAACGCTACACACGGCTTGACAGTTGTTGTCCGGATTTGGGTAGAAATAATTCCATACATACGAGGTGGATTTTTTGGTCTTTTGCCCTGGCATGACAATGGGCTTTTCCACACCCCGGACAACAACTGTCTCCGTCGGTGCCTTAAAACAAACAACATCATCCCCAACATCGTCATCATCCGCATCCCTCTGTGTGCCAGCTTCACCAACAGAATCCACATCCAATTCCTCAGAAGCATCCTCAATAACCAGGTCAAAATCTTGACTGGGGATGCTCTTGCACACACTTGCAGAGGGCATGCAAATGGTGGAATGAACCTCCTCTTCACAAACAGTATTTGAAAGGTCCGGCTCACATATGGCATCCACGGACACACTTAGACTCTCCTCTGGGATTTGTGACATTTGTGAACTCGCCTTTGTCTTAAAAACTTTCATTCTTTTTTTTGTAGTAGCAGAAGGGCTACCATCATTCTTCTGAGACGCTGTACCATCAGTCAGAAACAAAGGCCAAGGCCGTAGCCTTTCCTTCCCACTGCGTGTGGTGAACGGCATATTGCCAATTTTATTTTTCTCCGCACGTGACTTAATTTTTTTTTTATGGACCATTGTAAAATTTGATTTCTGCTTTGCTTTTACATGGCCTCTAGGCCTTTGACCATCGGCCTTGCCATCATGAATCTGACTGGTGGTAGCAGCTTCAGAAGTTCTATCAGGTTGCTGATCTCCCACTATTTCCTCCTCCATCATCCTCCCCCCCAAAAAAATTTTTAATACTTTTATTTATTTTTCTGATTTTTTTACACTGGACACAGCCTGTGACACTGGACACTGCCCCTGGTCACTGGACACTGCCCCTGGACACAGCCCGTTACACTGGATATATGTCGTCACACTGGACAAAGGATATATGTCGTCACACTGGACACAGGATATATGTCGTCACACTGGACACAGGATATATGTCGTCACACTGGACAATGGATATATGTCGTCACACTGGACAAAGGATATATGTCGTCACACTGGACACAGGATATATGTCGTCACACTGGACACAGGATATATGTCGTCACACTGGACAATGGATATATGTCACGCTGGACACAGGATATATGCCAGCACACATTACATGTCACACTGGACACAGGATATATGTTGTGACTTGTGACACTGGACACAGGATATATTGTCGTCACACTGGCCACTGGATATATGTCGTCACACTGGACACAGGATATATGTCGTCACACTGGACAATGGATATATGTCGTCACGCTGGACACAGGATATATGTCGTCACACTGGACACAGGATATATGTCGTCACACTGGACACAGGATATATGTCGTCACAGTGGACACAGGATATATGTCGTCACACTGGACAATGGATATAGGTCACGCTGGACACAGGATATATGCCGGCACACATTACATGTCACACTGGACACAGGATATATTGTCGTCACACTGGCCACTGGATATATGTCGTCACACTGGACACAGGATATATGTCGTCACACTGGACACAGGATATATGTCGTCACACTGGACACAGGATATATGTCGTCACAGTGGACACAGGATATATGTCGTCACACTGGACAATGGATATATGTCATGCTGGACACAGGATATATGTTGTGACTTGTGACACTGGACACAGGATATATTGTCGTCACACTGGCCACTGGATATATGTCGTCACACTGGACACAGGATATATGTCGTCACACTGGACAATGGACATATGTCACGCTGGACACAGGATATATGCCAGCACACATTACATGTCACACTGGACACAGGATATATGTTGTGACTTGTGACACTGGACACAGGATATATTGTCGTCACACTGGCCACTGGATATATGTCGTCACACTGGACACAGGATATATGTCGTCACACTGGACAATGGATATATGTCGTCACGCTGGACACAGGATATATGTCGTCACACTGGACACAGGATATATGTCGTCACACTGGACACAGGATATATGTCGTCACACTGGACAATGGATATATGTCACGCTGGACACAGGATATATGTCGCCAGATGTTGCAAAAGCCACTATCTCAATGGTAGAAATTTATTAAAAAATACATGTATAAAAAGATTGAAAAAAGAAGAAAAAATTGTTTCACTCACATAAAAATTCAAGTAGATTGTACCAAGTCAGAATTGTCCCGTGTGTATGCAGGGAGTGGAGGATGTTTTTAAAACCTCCTTCTATCCGGGCTTGTTTGTAATCCAAAGTGTCTGTGTAGACAGAAGCGTCTGTGTAGACAGAAGTGTTATCAGGCTCCCCGACAATTGCTGCAGCCGTGGGACCGGCTTCCAGTGTGAAGGGGGATCTGTGCACTGATGTCAATTTGGCAGATAAAGATCTTGCAGCTCCGTCCCGGTCCAGGATATTTGCGGAGAGGGATTTTTGATGCTGCTGTTAACTGATATGAATTTCTGTAGCTCTGTCCAAGAATAAGATTCTGCGGAGATATTTGTAATTCCGTCCCGGCAAAAGTATAGGTGTTTAATAGAGACCACGTCCACCTGCCGCCAACATGTTTCGATCCGCAGCGGGATCTTTGTCAAGGCTGCCTTGACAAAGATCCCGCTGCGGATCGAAACATGTTGGCGGCAGGTGGACGTGGTCTCTATTAAACACCTATACTTTTGCCGGGACGGAATTACAAATATCTCCGCAGAATCTTATTCTTGGACAGAGCTACAGAAATTCATATCAGTTAACAGCAGCATCAAAAATCCCTCTCCGCAAATATCCTGGACCGGGACGGAGCTGCAAGATCTTTATCTGCCAAATTGACATCAGTGCACAGATCCCCCTTCACACTGGAAGCCGGTCCCACGGCTGCAGCAATTGTCGGGGAGCCTGATAACACTTCTGTCTACATAGACGCTTCTGTCTACACAGACACTTTGGATTACAAACAAGCCCGGATAGAAGGAGGTTTTAAAAACATCCTCCACTCCCTGCATACACACGGGACAATTCTGACTTGGTACAATCTACTTGAATTTTTATGTGAGTGAAACAATTTTTTCTTCTTTTTTCAATCTTTTTATACATGTATTTTTTAATAAATTTCTACCATTGAGATAGTGGCTTTTGCAACATCTTACTCCAAGCGCCTGAGTTATATGGTTCCCTAACCCCCTATCCTTCTATACACACACTGTGTCGGCTGATTGAACTGACTGGGAACCCTTTCTTGGGCTGCTGGTATAGAGGCGCACTAGATAAATCACACACCACCTTTTTGCATATACAGGATATATGTCGTCACACTGGACACAGGATATATGTCGTCACACTGGACAATGGATATATGTCACGCTGGACACAGGATATATGTCGTCACACTGGACACAGGATATATGTCGTCACACTGGACACAGGATATGTCGTCAGTCGTCACACAGGACAGGACACAGGATATATGTCGTGAGTGACTTGTGACACTGGACAATGGATAAGATATAGGCCGTCACACTGGACACAGCCCCTTGTATTAATGCTGCCCCTGTACACAGTGTACTACTCAGCAGCACTGCAGCCCCTGTGTGTGAGCACTGCAGCACTGAGTTAGTTAGTTAAATCACAAAAAAAAACACAGGGTTCAGGGCTAAATAAAATAAATCACAACACAGGGCTTAGGGCTAAATAAATCACATCAGGGCACGGGCCACAGGACAGCCCCTGGACAGTGGACACTGCAGCCCCTGCGTGTGAGCACTGCAGCACGACACAGGATATATGTCGTCACACTGGACACAGGATATATGTCGTCACACTGGACACAGGATATGTCGTCAGTCGTCACACAGGACAGGACACAGGATATATGTCGTGAGTGACTTGTGACACTGGACAATGGATAAGATATAGGCCGTCACACTGGACACAGCCCCTTGTATTAATGCTGCCCCTGTACACAGTGTACTACTCAGCAGCACTGCAGCCCCTGTGTGTGAGCACTGCAGCACTGAGTTAGTTAAATCACAAAAAAAACACAGGGTTCAGGGCTAAATAAAATAAATCACAACACAGGGCTTAGGGCTAAATAAATCACATCAGGGCACGGGCCACAGGACAGCCCCTGGACAGTGGACACTGCAGCCCCTGCGTGTGAGCACTGCAGCACCTAGTTAGTTAAATCACACTACAGGGCTCAGGCCACAAGTCTACAACACAGGGCAGTGAGGGCAGGTCACGGAGCACAGCACAGCACGGAGCACATGGCACGGAGCACAGCACAGGGCAGTGAGGGCAGGTCACGGAGCACAGCACAGCATGGAGCACATGGCACGGAGCACAGCACAGGGCAGTGAGGGCACAGGTCAGGTCACGGAGCACATGGCACAGAGCACAGCACGGAGCACACGGAGCTTCCCAACCACCCTCTTCCCTCTCCAAGATTGGAGTGAAGATGGCGGGCGCGCGTGCGTCTTTTATAAGATCCCGCTCCCGCGAGAATCCGACAGCGCGATGATGACGTTCGGCCTCGTTATTGGTCCGGAATTCAGGCGGGAACACCCGAGCCGGCTCGGATCTGGCCCGGATCCCCGATATTCGGATCTGTCGGATCTCGGGGATCCGGACCCGCTCATCTCTAATATATATATATATATATATATATATATATATATATATATCGGATGTCTGGCACTCCTGAAGAAGGGGTAATTGCCGTGGTGTCTCCTTAAATGATGGATACACACTCGATATTTCAAACCCCCCAAGGGGAAGAAAAGAAGTGGCACTCTGCAGACTTAGTTGAAAAAGATGACGATGTTTATTCCATCAAAACAATCAAATGGTGGGACGTCTTGTCGACGTTTCAAGGCCGCTTGGCCTTTTCATCAGGACATATAAGTGATCAATGTGTTTTTAAAGTATATTGTATGTGATGCCGACACTCAGCTAATTAAATTGTTTGATCAAGGGTCTCTACTTGCAGCACTGTATGCACTCTCACAATACATTGTAGCACGCAGTGCCACATCTATACCAAGGATGACACCTATTACATTTCACATATGGAACATTTTAAGTTATCCCAAATGATCAGGGTGGCACACATCACCAGTGAACAAGCCCAACTTGCAACCAATCTGGAGACAATGCAGAAAAGATTTGCTGACCGGGGATATGACCAAACCATCCTGGAGAAACAGAAAAAAGAAGTTCTGGTGATGTAGAGAGAATCCCTTTTAAAAACAAAAGAAAGAAAAACACTAAGGGGGTTATTCTGGTTGGTGCGGCCAAACGTGCGTAGGTTCCATATTAGCGTACGCTCTCCGTACGCGGCCGGTGAGGTTAAGTCCACCCACAAATCAGCCGCATACGTACGGCCAGAAACAACGTCGAAGGGGAGTGGCGTACAATTGAGCGTACGCCAACGTACACGGACGGATCAGCCCTTAGACTCCGACAACTGGCGTACAACAGAGCGTACGCCACCGTTTACGGACGTCTCTCGTCCGTCTTCCCACCGACTTCTTGCGGCTATCTGAGCGTACGCCACCGTGCACGGATGGGTCTCTATTGTTTATTAAATTCATAGCAGATCAGAAAGTGGTACAGTTCTGTATTTTGGGTACTATACAAAGATTGTGTGCAAAATAGTGGCCATGGGCTGAAAACATTGCTGAAACATCCTTTGTAGCTGTTAGATGTGGTTTATGTATTTGTATCATAAATACAAAACATATGTTTGTATTAGAGTGAACACGTTGACACATGTCGACTTGTGTAGATTGAGTGTGCTACTGTGTAAAGTATATGAAAACACATAGTCAATGTATATAAATGTTTAACAAATACCTACCTTAGCATATATAAGCAGGTCTTAAAATGATTCTTACCTTAAATTAAACAAACCTTTAAATGTCGAGAAGTATAGAAAGATAAGCTTCCAAGGTGTTTCAGTGCTGTGTGTGGCTTGCAGGTAGTGAAATAATGGTTTGGACTAAATAGACTGCAGCATTGCTTATTCAATTCAGGTGTATGTGTTTGAGTAGTAATCAGCGTAAATTAGCAAACCCAGGCGTCCGCTGTCATGCGGTATCTGTAGGGGTGGTCTGAGGTGGCGGTTGGCGGCCGCCTGTTTTGTGTCCGAAATGAACGGTGCTTTAGCCGATCGAGCGGTAGTAGCACCGTTCATTTTTGGTGCACACCCCCGTGTACGCCCATGTTTACGCCCATTTTCCCTCATTATTTCGTCCGTTCCCCTCAACACGCCCCTATGCCGCCCCCAATGACCGTATTCTCGCGTACAGGTTTTTTCGCACGAAGAGACCCATCCGTAAGCGTTGTGGAGTGTTCGCGCCTGTGCATTGGAGATGGTACGCATGCGCAGATCATTAAAAACCCCGGAACGTACGCGTACGGCCCAGCCGCACGAACCAGAATAAGGCCCTAAGTAACAGGATCTCATTTGTGTCGACATTCACTCCGGCTACACAATTACTGTCCAGGGCAGCAAATGCGCTCTGGCCTACCGTCTCAAGTGACAAGACTCTGCCAACATTCAAAGATAAGACCATCATGCCAAGCTTCAAACGGGGAAAGAACCTTAAGGACATATTAGTAAAAACCAACATCATGCCTAAATCTAGTCCCACAATATTTAACATCCAAACCAAAAAGCCAGGCTGCTATAGGTGCCCCTCCTGCACCGCGTGCAAAACAATGGAGATGGGCCACTACTTCAAACACCCCCAGACTGGCCAACAATTTAAAATCAGACATGTTGTAAATTGCAGATTGCAATTTCTCATCTATACTATCAGATGCCCTTGCGGGAAAATATATGTGGGACAGACTATTCGAACTTTTAGAGAACGGATGGTGCTGCACCGTTCCGCTATCATGTCCACTACAAAGGGGAAACCAGCAGACTAACCAGTTGCGAGACACTATAGAGAACATGGACACACAGTGACTGACTTGAAGAGTCAGATCATTGACCATATACCGCCCCCAATAAGAGGCGGAGACAGACAAAGACTATTATCCCAAAGAGAATCGGAATGGATATATAGATTGAATGCTCTGGCTCCATCTGGCTTAAATGAGATGATAGCCTGGAATGTATTTTTATAACTTAAAATGTTCCATATGTGAAATGTAATAGTGTCATCCTTGTTATAGATGTGGCACTGCGTGCTACAATGTATTGTGAGAGTGCATACAGTGCTGCAAGTAGAGACCCTTGATCAAACAATTTAATTAGCTGAGTGTCGGCATCACATACAATATACTTTAAAAACACATTGATCACTTATATGTCACCTAGATTAGACAAGGCAGACGTTTTTATTATTTACATTTTATTTTGCACACATTTACATCCAGCATTGTTTTTCAGCTGGTCTTAATAAAAGGCAGATCTGACAGCGAGAAGAGGAGAAGCAACAGTGTTTTGGAAGTAGCAAGTGGACATATTCAACACAGCGTTGCCAGGAAACCTGCTATACACAGACGCTCCGACATCCAGGAGATAGCGTCTAGTGGTTGCTAGGTAACGGCCCGGCTGGAGCGGAATATCGTCACCAGCACTTCCGGACCGGAGGCTCCCGCACGCTGCAGAGACGCCGATCAGTTTCACTACAGTCTGCTATATAAGGTAAGAGAAGTACTTACATTTTTATGCACAGCACTTTCCACAGCACTTTATGCACTTTGGAGGACACATGTCCTGATGAAAAGGCCAAGCGGCCTTGAAGCATCGACAAGAAGTCCCACCATTTGATTGTTTTGATGGAATAAACATCGTCATCTTTTTCAACTAAGTCCACAGAGTGCCACTTCTTTTCTTCCCCTTGGGGGGTTTGAAATATCGAGTGTGTATATATATTTAGTTATTTACAGTTTCTTATATAGCGCAGCAGATTCCGTTGCGCTTTACAATAGTAGACAGTGATAAGACAAACTGGGTAACAACAGACAGACTTGGAGGTAGGAGGGCCCTACTGCAAGCTTACAATCTATAGGGATTTAGGGGGGAAACATAAGGACAGGCACCAGTAATAGCATAGTAGTTACAAGTCCAGAAGGGAAGCTATATAATACATAAGTGCCTCAGAGGGTTATGCATGTAGAACTTAAATATGATAGGCTTGCCTGAAGAGGTGAGTTTTCAGGGAACGCTTGAAAGTTTGGAGACTGGTGGAGAGTCTTAATGTGCGTGGATATATATATATATATATATATATATATATATATATATATATATATATATATATATATCCTTTTTTTCTAAATAATCTCTCAGATCCCAGTAGGCTGTTTGTGACATTCTCTCAGCATTTACTAGTAATCTAAATATAGTCCCAGTTTCTGGATCACCTAATGCTCAACTTATTGTGTATAGAGTTGAATTCAGACTTTTATTCACACAAAACTATTATTTAAAAGTATTTTCCAGCTTTGTGATATTTTCTACAGTTATCACAAGTTAATGGTAACAACATTATATTGTCAGACTCATGATACTATTCACATTACAGGTTGAGTATCCCTTATCCAAAATGCTGGGGACCAGAAGGATTTTGGATAATGGATTATTCCGTATTTCAGAATATTTTTATAATTCAATTATGTATCTTGAGGTATTTTTATGTTGTGCAAACACATCAAACACATGAAATACACACAAATACACACAAATATATTTATTTGCTATAACAGTTCCTGCTTCGCCTCAGTAGCAAGGCGAAGCAGGAGGGGACACCGACAAGATATATCAATATCTTGCCAGCCGAAGCGGGGGAGCGTTAACTCCGGGAGACAGCACATCAGTTAATACTGATGCGCTGTCTCCTTCCCCCCGGCCGGCGCGCTGCGCATATGCTGGATCTCGCTACTCTCACGAGATCTCGAGCACAGCTCAGAGCCAGCAGCAGGAACAGCGCTGTCCCTGCTGTGGGCATAGGGCATGCTGCCTGCAGCTGTCGAAGTCGATAGCTGCAGGAGGCGGAACGGTCAGCAATGCTGACTGTTCATAAATCAGGCAGGAGGCAGGCACGCAATACAATATATTGTGGCTGCGCTATGCCTCCTGCCCCACACCGCCACACGATAGACACCCGCTCAGCGGGTGTCATAGATCAGGGGAAGCGCGATCCCCTGCCATAAGGCACGGGGGTAGCGCATATTCCCCTAATCTACCCCAATGTTCCAAAACATGTAACGAAGTTTGTTTACTATCTCAGGCACTGAATTTAAATGTCAAGCAATCCTTTTCTTGCACATATTTAGTGCCAGTTATATATCATATACTCAGTAGTGCTGTTACAGATGTCCCCAGTAAGTTTTTAGCAAAAAAAATTTGTAATGTTTGGATAACGGATATTCGTATAAGGGAAACTCATCCTGTAATATGTTTTTATTACAATGCATATAACACATACCTACCTCCCAACTGTGTGGGTGGGCTGGTGGGACAAGTGTGCATGCCTCCTGAAATTTGGGGAGTGGCATCCTTGTCAGGGGGCATGGGCTACAATTGTGACCCTCCTGTGAGGCCACACCTCCATTTTGCCACTGGCCCGCAATAATTGGGTCGGTTAAAAAGTATGTATAACGTGTTCCAACTGTATTGAATAGGTGCCCCGAAGTACTTCATTTTGTGGAGCAATAGGGATACAAGATTTAATCTGCAGAGCGAAGTCTTGATAGTGAGAATTCATTGTGAAAATGCACAGCACTATGGCCCTTATTCTGGTTGGTGCGGATATGTCCGCGTGCGTTCGTTCCGCCGATGTTTTGTGTCTGCGCATGTGCGAAAGGGACATACGTCCAAATTCCGCATGAATTGTTTACACTACGAACAGGGGGAGGAGAGGGGCGTGAAGGGCTGTTTGGCCTCATTAACATATGCATACGCCCCGCGTTTCATGGGCGTTCCCATGAAAACGCTGGGCGTACGTATGGTAATGCGGCCGTGACGCACGTGTAGGGGGGCGGACATATGACATTGCCGGATGTCAGCTGCCCGCCTAGATCCCTGCTTTTGCACGGAGAAATGCCCGAGTGGTCTGAGCTCGCGGGAGCTGCCTGACCGCTCGGTCCTGCATTCGATGGTATGCGACCATCGAATGATGGGGGAGGTTCCCAGAGATGGAGGAGGTGTATACATGAGAAATCCACTCGTGCTCCATGCGGTCAGCAGCTTACCGCGTTCGGAAAGGAGTGAGCGATCCGTACGGAAGGCAGGGTTTAGGACGCACGGTCCTGGACGCATATTCGGCTCTGGCCGCACAGACCAGAATAAGGCCCCATGTTATTAATTTAGTTTGCTTTCACTATAAAAGGGAGACTACAGTACGTCATAGTGACAACCTACCTAAAGGCTCTCAAATACTACAGGACTTCTCTGAGGGCAGAGCTCTCCATTAAACCACCCGACAGCTTACCGGGCTGCAGGATTGCATGCGATACATCCTATGCACAGTGGCGTAGCTTGGTTTGGGGCACGCCCCGCCGTTAATGGGGGGGCGCCTCCTCCCCCACCTTTCCACTCGTCCCGCCCCCCCATCGCCGCAGGCTTACCTATCTGCGCGTCCCGGCCCCCCTCCTGGCTTCAATTAATTCTATGCAGACGGACCACGATAAAATGGCCGCCCCCATACCACAGACAGTTTCAGAGAACTGTCTGCTTTATGGGGCAGCCATTTTATCGTGGTCCGTCTCCATAGAATTGATTGAAGCCAGGAGGGGAGCCGGGACGCGCAGACAGGTAAGCCTGTGGGGGATGGGGGGGGGGGGGGGGCGGGGGCACATGCACAGCGCCCCCCCGCGACCGCGGGGGCTGCGGTGCTATAGTCACGCCCCTGCCTATGAAGGACTTTCGCATACAATATATTGCATGTGATCCCAGCATCGGATCAAAATCGGAGGTGAGACACATGCAATTTAACACTTTTCATCCGATTTATCTGACTGATCTGTCAGAATCGGATAAAAAGTGCTCAAATTGCACTAGTGTTTGGGCACCTTGAGACTGGTAGCACAGGTTTGATGTCTCTATAGTAAAATGTGTGGTGGGTTGTTGCAAGGCCGGCTATACCATTAGGCAGCTGCCCGGGGCACCGGGATCTGGGGGTGGACCACAGAGTCTGCCTATCACAAAGGATACCTATGAGGAAGACATCCTGGTTTTACTTAATGCAGGTGGCGGCTGTGGAACTTCTAATATACCACTTCCACACTGGAGTAGCACTATCATAACGATGGAATACCAGAATATGGTGCACCATGAAAAACACTGCTCTCCGTACACCGCCTTCATCCTGCGATACATTTCTGAAGCATGCTTAAAGAAAAAAAGCTTGATGCGCTGATCTGGAGGAATCCAACATGCATCCAACCATGCACAACAACTTTCCAATAATGAAGAAACCATTCAATAGACATGCACAACTGGGAAAAATGTCATGCCATCTATCAGCAAACGCATTAACCCACTGCAATTAGATACAATGCCGGTACAATAAAAGACTCCTTTTCATTTGGGCACACCTTCTAGAAAACTTCTGCTACTAAATATATGTTCCTGTTACTATTAGTTGTCCTTTGTTTTGCAGATGAGTTTAGATTTTTATTGTGAAAGAAAAACTACTGGTGGGTCGAAGGTCATGCATGTCATGTTCTAGAAGAAGACAAGAGGACAGGCTCGAGATCACATTACTGGTGACTCATCTGAACTGTCTCTAGTGTGAGCTCCCCCACAAGTTGTACCAACAGCTGATTCAAGTTCAGCCAGTATGAAAAACTATCTTGTAACACTTCCAAATACCTATGTCAAGCATGTAGTGACTTGGCTGGCATTGTTGTCAGTTTGAAACAAATCGGCCAAAACCTTCCCAATAAAACCACCATTTCAGATCGATCGATTTATGCCAACTTTAAAACTTTGAACGGGCCACTTCTTCATTAAATAGAAACAATTCTCATCCTAACCCTATGTTTATGTTCGCTTCTATCCCAGCTGTGTCACCCCAGTTTGTTTGCCCCTTACCTTTAGAATGTAAGCTCTAACAAGCAGGACCCTCTCTCCTCATGTGCTTTTCTTAGAATATATCTCTGCCACTGTTATATTTGCATTTAGTTACCATGTTCTTGTCCTAATGTGGATTTGTACTGTAAATCACAATCTTTCTTGAATTGTTCTTTGCTCATCTATATATTGTCAGGCACTGCGGAACCCTTGTTGCGCCATATAAATAAACGATAATAATAACTTCCATTTGTATGACTGTCGTAATCTGGCTGTATTAGAGATCTCATTGCCTGGCTTCCTGGTTGAGCAAAAAATCTCCATACTAAAGGTATATAGGACACAAAATGATGTAGCTTTTTCACCATAGGCAATTTATCTCTGTTATCACCAATTTTGAGGTTAGTAAAGGTGATGCCATTTCAGCCACAATAGACATTTCAACCATTTTTTTAAATTAAAAAATATACAGTATTTTATCCAGTGGCGTAACTATAAATGTTGCTCCCGCCTCAGTGGCAAACGCAGGATTTTCAGAAGGGGGTTTCCAGATGGGCGGAGCAAAGCAGATGGACACTTTGGTGACCCAGTATATGCCAGGTCAGTTAAAGTATTATAGATAGACTGTCAGGACTGCCATTTATGCATTGTTTGGTCTGCGGTGCCTCTGGTTACACAGAGGTGCTGCAGTTGTTATGTCCACCTTGCAGTGCCTCTGTTTGGCCAGAGGTGCTGCTGTCATTGTTTGGTCTGCGGTGCCTCTGGTTACACAGATATGCTGCAGTTGTTATGTTCGCCTTGCAGTACCTCTGTGTGGCCAGAGGTGCTGCTATCATTTCTTGGTCTGCAGTACCTATGGGTGGCCAGAGGTGCTGTTGTTGGGTTCTGCATGCAGAACTGTGGTTTCTGAGAGCAGTTCCAGCTGGTGTAATCAGCTGGACAGGGCTGTTCTCGGAATGCCATTCCCAGCTGCAGCACATATTGATAATTGAGGGGCCTGTCTCTGTGTGCTGCAGTGATTGGTCTGTGCTGGTTTTAAAAACTGCATTTGCCCTGAGCTCAGGACCAGTGATAGCTTTCTCAGCCCTGTCTGTACTGCTATAGCTTGCCGGATATCTGATTCCTAATACCTGTTCCTGTTCTGATACCTGTACCTGTTCCTGATTTATGATCCTGCTAATACAGTGAGTTTCATCCATCCTGCCTCCGTTTGTCTGTTCCTCCAGCAAGTATATTTCAATCAGTCTTGCAGTCCACTGGGACTCCTAACATAGACCAAATGTTTATAAATAATAATAATAACAAAAAATAATATATATATATACATATATATATATATATATATATATATATATATATATATATATATATATATACATACATACATACATACAGGTGGCGTCAACAGCAGTGTAGACCCCTGGGCATAGCAATGTATTGGGGCCCCTACCGATCCTCCAGCGGTAGGGGTGGGGGAAGCTTTGATGGTGGTAGGTGGTATTATATCAACCGCTCAGCATGTAGGGCCTGGATCAGTAATTTCCACTAATTACCCCTTTACTGCACAGATGGTGGGAGATCTGTGACCTCTTTATTTACTGAAAATGAAAACAATGGGCCTGATTCAGTACCATTCGCTAAATAGCGGTCTTTCGCTGCTTAGCGGGTGACTTAACGCTGCCCGCCCCCCACCGCTCCACGAATCCCCTCAGATACCCTCTGTGGAGGTAGACTTCTGCAAATCCTTCTGTCTCTTCATGTAATCCCAAACAGACTCAGATGATGTTGAGATCAGGGTTCTGTAGGGGCCATATCATCAGATCAGGACTTCTTGTTCTTCTTTATGCTGAATATAGTTTTTATTACCTGCCTGTATTTCTTAGCATTAAGGACACCATTAATCCTGAATTTGCACTGCCAGCTTTCAGTTAAGATGCCGCTCAACTAGAGTGAAATCCCGCCTTACAAATTAATGTGCTCGGTGTAAGAATTAATGTATACGGCTGCACATCCATTTGCAGCCTTGCGTATATCTCCAAAAACCGTCATAACAGGCTCACCATATAATGATTTTTACTCTAGGCACCAGTCATCGCAGGAGCCACATTGTCCTGGACTTACTCTAAGGTGGGATGGAAAAGGCATATCTGGCCTGAAGTTGACGACACACCCGCTCCCCTAAAAACTTCAGGCATTTCACCCGGTCAACCAGCATTCACCCGGACACCCTGCGTTCTTCTTTTTTTTTTAAATACGTTTTTTTTATTTATTATTGAATTTCAATAGAATTTACATCAACATTAAGGAAAAGTATAGACGTTATACAAACAACATGTATGAATATGTAGGAGTATAAGGAACATAAGGTATATGGGCACAAGGGGCCTTATTCTGCTTGGAGCGTCCGGGCCGTACGCGTACGTCCCGGGGTTTTTTACGATCTGCGCATGTGCAGATACGCTAATGCGCCGGCGCGAACACTCCACAACGCTTACGGACGGGGTCTCAACGTGCGAAAAAACCTGTACGCGAGCGTACGGGTAATGGGGCGGCATAGGGGCGTGTTGATGGGAGCGGCCGAAATAATGAGGGAAAATGGGCGTAAATATGGGCGTACACGGGGGTGTGCACCCAAAATGAGCGGTGCTACTACCGCACGATCGACTAAGGCACCGTTCGTTTCGGACGCCAAACAGGTGGCCGCCAACCGCCAGCTAAAACCACCCCTACAGATACCGCATGCCAGCGTGCGCCTGAGTTGGCTAATTAACGCTGATTACTACTCAAACACATACACCTGAATGTAATAAGCAATGCTGCAGTCTATTAACTACAAACCATGATTTCACTGCCTGCAAGCCACACATGCAGCACGCAAACACATTGGAAGCTTATGTTTCTATACTTCTCCACATTTAAAGGTTTGTTTAATTTAAGGTAAGAATCTTTTTATACGCTAAGGTAGGTATTTGCTAAACAGACACATTCACTACCTGCTTTCATAGACTTTACGCAGTAGCACACTCAATCTACACAAGTCGACATGTGTCAACGTGTTCACTCTAATACTAACATAGGTTTTGTATTTAGGATACAATAACATAAACCACATCTAACACCTACAAACGATGTTTCAGCAATGTTTGAAGCCCATGACCACTATTTTCCACACAATCTTTGTATAGTACCCAAAATATGACCTGTACCACTATCCCATCTGCTATGATTTGGATTTCACTACACTCTGGATGTAAGATGCCACCAATCACATTATTGCACTCTCATCTCTCTAACAAAGGATTCCTACATCTGCTTATGACACTGTCAAATCATATATATTTAAAAAGTTATGCATGTTTGTTCACAAGCTAATTTATCATGTTTGGCCCATTCACACATCTTTTTTTAGGGAGGACACATATGAATTCCTACACAAATGTACCTTTTCACCCTTGTTTGTCTGCCTCACCCACTCCATGAGGAAAGCATTGTTCTGGACCTGCTTTTACCTACTACTGTAGGAGCTACCTCACCTGCACACAAACTGCTTTCTCACCTATTAAGTTGCTCTGCACATGTGCTGACACAAACTAATTAGCAGGGAAAAGTTGGATAGGAACATGGGAATGGCCATGGAGAGGGTTACACATGGGAAACTTCCACCACACTTCAACAAATGTTCAAAAATACCCTGGTCAGTAAGTACACATAAATCTAGTATTTGTTTCACACAAGAAATGACACATACCACAATTTTGATTTAATTTGTAAAATAAATTTATTTGCTGTTCAGCATCACAGCTTGACACTTTAATGTGAGAAATCAAAAAAACAAATAAAATAGACACACAAATAATAAAACAGCCAGAACAAGAGGTTGCATATCTCCAAACATGTGTTACCCTGCAAATGCAATGGTGAAAGAAATGGGGACACCAGAATACGTACTGCAACAACCAGGGTGAATACTAAGCAAGATACACACCACCAAAAAAAAATATCCTGCATTTGTAGAGGTCAAAATACGAACTTTCATGCCCATGGCACGCAAATGGATCGATGGGCAACTCAGGAAGCGGATGTCCAGTGCAATTTAAACCTTTGGCCTCCAACCACAGAGGAAGTGAACCAGGTCTCATTTGGGCCCTTTTTTGCCCCTTTTAGATGGGGCCTTGGGGACAGGGGCCTTTGGGTCAGCTGGCTTTCGGCGTCTTCCCCTAGTCGCCACAGGAGGGTCAGCCGAGGTGGAAGGTTGGGGAGCAGCTTGGGGTGGGGCAGCAGATGGGGGATTGTCCCTTAGGGACCTGGCGGTGGACAGCTGCTCCGCAATAAGTTCATTCTGGCGGCTGAGGTGTTGGCCAATGCTTAGCATGCCAGCCGCCAGAGTTTCATTAATGCGGTTCAACGCCTCAACCTGCAGCTGGTTTGTGGCCTTCCACTCCGCCAGAAAATCCGCCACCTGCTGCTGACGGATCGCAGCATCCACCCCTTGCTGCTCGATCCTGTCCAGCGTCACCAACAGGCTCTCACTCAATGTCTCCTGTGGCTGGGGCTGGGGGCGACGTCTTGCTGGAGGCTGGACCACCTGCTCCACCTGTGGCTCTGCAGAGGAAGATGCTGCCGGTACATCCTGACTTTCTGCTTCTGCTAGGATAAGAATTGAAAACAATGTCACCATCACATACGCAATAAAAAATATCTTTCTAAATACAATGCATTACTGTGACTTACCATCAAAAGCAGCAGCAAAGACCTCCGCCGGGAGCTCACTGTCCATATTGGAGATCCCCCTGATCTCCCCCACATCGATGACATCACAGGAGTCCAGCTCCAGGGGGGTAAACTCCAAATGGTCAGGCATAGGACCGCTCCCGGTGGACATGCTGTGGTTGTACCGGTCAGTCATCTTCCTCTTCAGGGCACTTTTGAAGTCAGTCCACCTACAAGTTTAAAAATACAAATATCACCATGAGATATGTGCACCACTGTGCTACGTGTAGGGTTACCACCTAGTCCCTTTAATTCCGGACACATGTTACTTACACAGGTTCTGTGGCAGTTTAAAATTAGGTGAAGTGGAGTCTTGAAGTCAGCCAGCCACAGAACCTGTGTAATTAATATGTGTCCGGAATTAAAGGGACTAGGTGGTACCCGTAGCTACGTGACATTTCCTAGTGTGGGTGATCTTCTGTTTTTTTGCCATGTGTGGCCAAATAATTCTTTGATGGACAAAACCATGTGCACTGCAGGTGAGGCAGGTGTAAAACCCCACCCAAATCGGATTATCTCTGCACAAGTAACACCTGCCTCACCTGCAGTGCACATGGTTTTGTCCAACTAAGAAATATTTGGCCAGAAAGAGTGAACTAGAATAAGGGCCTCAGTTCCTGCTGGAGACTGCTGAAAAATTGCCCTGACAAACACACTAACCTTTTCTTCACCGCGTCCCAAGTTCTGACCACTGGTGCCACCTGGTTCACTTCCTCTGTGATCTTGTCCCAAAGGTTTCGCCTTGCACTGGCACCCGGCCTCCTGGTTGCCAATTCAATCCATTCGCGTGCCCTGGGCACGAGAATTCGCATTTCGGCCTCTACAAATGCAGGGTTTCTCCTTCTGGTGGTGGTATCCTGCTCAGTCATCACCCTAGATGTTGCAGCACGTTTTCTGGTGGCCCCAGTTCTCTCACCATGCACCTGCTGGGTCACACCTGTTTGGAGAGATGCAACCTCTTGTTCTGGCTGGTTGCTTGGCCCTTGTGGAGCTGGTGGAGGTTCACCAGGGCCTGTTACTGAGGGGCCCGCTTGATCTTGCAGGCGACTCCTCTCTTGGGCCCTCCTTCTCCGCTCCTCTTCCCTCTTCTGTAATGCTTGAAGCAGGGATTCGGCTTGTGCTCTCTGCAGAGCGTCCTCTGCTGTTGAATCGTCAGTCAGACATGTTTGCAGCAATTGTGGGCTGCATCTGACTGAATATTTATATGTTAATCTCCCGCCACGAACAAGGGGGCGTATATATTTTCCCGCAAGGTAGATGCAAATTTACGCCGATATTTCCCGCCGATAATTGCCGCTTAAATTACGCAGGTCTCAATGCACCTGATCAATCACCCGTATATGTATATACACAGGTTGTGGAGCATTGTGGGCTACATCGTGAAAGGTGTGCACCTGTCATTCCAATGATGAGTGTTGTCAGCTGGTATCTGTTGGAGTTCGTGTATGCTTTGTGAGTCACATTTCAAAACATCACGTTATCATGCTTGCCTTGCATATGTAATGTGTATGAAATTGTCATACAGCAACATGTTGCATTGTGGCCCTTTAGGCAGCGTAGTTATAAGTAGAGGGTTGCGTGTATTATTTTCCGCCTACTGTATATACAGTACTCCTCTCCATGCATATCGGTGTATCGTGCCCCCTTTAAGCAGCGTAGTTATAAGTAGAGGGTTGCGTGTATTATTTTCCGCCTACTGTATATACAGTACTCCTCTCCATGCATATCGGTGTATCGTGCCCCCTTTAAGCAGCGTAGTTATAAGTAGAGGGTTGCGTGTATTATTTTCCGCCTACTGTATATACAGTACTCCTCTCCATGCATATCGGTGTATCGTGCCCCCTTTAAGCAGCGTAGTTATAAGTAGAGGGTTGCGTGTATTAATTTCCGCACACTGTAAATACAGTACTTCTCTCTTCATTGAATGCATGCTGTTGGTTGTGGTGTGTGTATATCGGAACGGTCCGCGTAAGTTTCTATTCGCATCCAGTTTGTTAATGTAAGAAGGATTAATAAAGTTAATACCAAACAAACAATTTTTTACACCAATCAGCAAGCACCAAAAGTGATATATGTACCTGCAATTAATAACTGCGCCATTGCCACCATGACTTCAACCAGGGCTAGGGCGTTTTCTACCCAGGAGCTATTGGCCTTGGTTGAGGTCATGGACCGCCGCCTGGGGCCCAGGGGCCCTTATGTATCTAACAGGGAAAAGCGGCGGGCATACAATGCTGCCCGGCGGCTAATTTTCGCCAGGACCGGCGTAGATAGGAGCCTGGCTCAACTGGAGCGGCGCTGGTCGGACCTGCGCCGGCGGCAGCCAGTGTTGCTCAGCACACTTCGCCGCCATATTGCCCGATGTAAGTTTTTATTTACTAGTATGCCTGCATTATTTTGCAAATGTTTTCTGTACTTTTTATAAATGTGTCCCTGAGTATGTGGGTGTATATGGGGGTGTATATGGGGGTGTATATGGGGGTGTATATGGGTGTATATGGGGGTGTATATGGGTGTATATGGGGGTGTATATGGGGGTGTATATGGGTGTATAGGGGGGGTTTAAGGAGTTGATCAGTTTTTGGGTGTAGGATATCAAATAGTTTGCATGATAAATGTCTGAAATTTCACAGCAATGATAATTTGGAAGGTTATGAGCATGACTAATGTGAATTTTTCTTTCCCCCTTTTTTATGAAACCCAATCTTCGATTTCTATGCCATCAACATGAACATTTCAGCACGGGCAAGGGCACGCATTGAAGCCCGGGAGCAGGCAGCCCGGGACCAGGCAGCCGAGGAGGAGGAGGAAGAGGAGGAGGAGGAAGAGGAGGAGGAGGAAGAAGAGGAGGAGGAGGAAGAAGAGGAGGAGGAAGAGGAGGAGGAGGAGGAGGAGGAGGAGGAGGAGGAGGAAGAAGAGGAGGAGGAAGAAGAGGAGGAGGAAGAAGAGGAGGAGGAAGAAGAGGAGACCCAGGGTGCAGTTTGCACCCACACAATTTCCCCATCCCCCACCCCCTCCACAACCCCCACCCCCTCCACAACCCCCACCCCCCCCCCCCTCCCCACCCCATTTCCAACCCCCCTACACCTCTCCACCACCCACCCCCAAACCTCTCCACTCCCCAGTCACACCCACTACCTCGGTCCAAACACCAGGACCATCCTCCTTGCTCCTGCCCCCCCCAACCACTCCACAGCCAACCAGCGGCGCCCAGGATGGCTCAAGTAGCCGTAAGTAAATAATGTGTCTAATGTTGACCTACACATTTCTACACATAAACAATCACAACAACCACATATGTGTATCCAACATCAACATTAGTTGCAACATATCACTGCAGGCCGACCATGAGGTGTGTCCTGTCCTTCTCCAGGAACAAGGGTCCCCTTGGTGGTTTTTTTGAGTGTGGCCATGCCTCACCCCTTGAATAATTGACATAACAGTACATCCAATGAGATATCCGACATTAGTGGTGTGGTAGTTATGTGGCTCCAGGTGTTGGGTAACTCCAGTTCCCAGCATGATGTGCAACACAGGGCCAGATTATAATGGAGGCGCAAGGGGTCAGTGCCCCTGGGACCCCCTCTAGCTAGGGGCCCCCTGTGGTTGTCATTTTTTTTTTTTAAAAGAAAATGTTTAAGTTATGTTTTTTTTTTTTAGCTAAATGTTTTGTGCATGGGTGGGGTAGTGCTGCAGCTTCACCTATCTGCCAATGTGACAATGATTTATGGTGCTGAGCATCGGGAGGCAAGGCACACTGATTGCACAAGTGTGCAGTGCATTTCTGTGAGTTGACTAAGTCCCATGACACTTTGCACCAGAGGACAGAGGCTGAGAAGTTTGTGCTGAGCTCTGATTGGTGGAGCTCATTACATACTTCTCAGGTCCATGGAGAACAGCAGCAGCAGCTTAGTCATAGGAGGGTTTTTAATCAGAGGCAGCACTAGGACTGTGAGGTCTCCTCCAGAGTAAGGGGCAGAGGGACAAACACAGGCTTTTCATGTGGTGTGTGTATATATATATATATGGTGTCTATTATTATTCCGAGTGCCGCCAACCCCCTGTCTATATATATATATATATATATATATATATATATATATATCCCCTGCAGGTAACCATTGACCAAGTTTATTCTGCCTTTACTCTGTGTTTTGACAGTAAAATATTCGCCCATGCAGTGTGCGGCCAGTAATGACAAGTGCAAGGGGGCCCCCCGCTCTAAAGTACCCCGGGCCCCCCAAAGGCTTAATCTGCCACTGGTGCAACTTAAATGTAGAGATTGTTTTGGTAATAGTGTGTGAGGCCATGCGGATGCATGCTTTACAAACATAGCTGTAGGCCTATAATTTGTACAGCAATGTCCTAAATTTAAAATAGTAAGGAGTGCTTAAGCCACAACAATGTCATAACCCTTAAATAGCACAGGCTAATTGTGAGGTTAGAGGAGAGTCCCCCAAAACCAAAGTACCAATTGGGATACAGCATACATTCATTGATGAAGGAGTAATTGAATTAATGTTATTTACTATGTACAGTATGTGCGTGTTAACATATTTTTTTTTAGTACTGTGTTTACAGCAGACCCATCTTCAATGTAGTTTCTAAATGTATGTGGCCTTCACACATAACTCTGAACTTTTTATTATGTACAAATACAACAAACATTTGTGTATGTTATATATTAATTTTTTTTTTTTTATCCCTTCACTACAGACACTGAACAGCACCAGGAGGAGGTCGCCAGAATCATGAGGGAAATGTTCCTGACCCTCCTCTATTTATTTATTCTTTTTGGGCAACTGGAGGCCCTCATTTAATTTATTTTTATCCCCCCCCCCCCCTTATTATGTTTGTTACAAATAAAAGTTTCGATTATGTTATAAATTGCCTGTGTTTTTACTAATAAATATGTTAGAGGGCTTGTAAGGGTAGGTACATACAGATGTGTACTGTACGTTATACTTGTAATTTGAGGTGAGGGGTAATGATTGATGTGTGAATGTGTGTGCTTTTGAGTAAAATAACACATAGTGAAAATGCATGAATGTTTAATGTTGTTCGATTAAAACATCACACATAACATCAGGGTAGGTATACATGTTACACATTTTGGACAAAGTAATTACGTACATAATTTAGTACATATACAGAAACACCAACATAACTTGATTTAAAAGTAACAGCAATATGGGGACACATAGATAGTGATTAAAATGCCACATTAGAACATAACAAATATACATGTAATGTGGGTTAAAATGTAGTTTTATTAGGTCTTTATTAAGGTAGACAATTGAGTTAATAGAAAACAATAAGTGAATAACAAAGAGATTAATTAATCAATTGTCAGATTAGTAGTTGAGAGGCAAGATTTGCAGGTCCATATATGTGAAGGGTATGCCAGCGTGCACGGACGTACGCTCACTCTCACGAGCGGTGACATAAGCTGAGTTTTCCATTGAAAACAATAGGGACCCGTCCGTGCAAACTGGCGTACGCTCAGATCGCCGCAAGAAGGCGGTGGGGAGACGGAGGAAAGACGGCCGTAGACGGCGCCGTACGCTCAGTTGTACGCCTGTTGTCTGAGTGCAAGGGCTGGCCCGTCCGCGTACGTTGCCGTACGCTCATTTGTACGGCACTCCCCTTCTACGGTATTTCTGCCCGTACGTAAGCGGCTGATTTGTGGGTGGACTTAACCCTAACGGCCGCGTACGGCTAGCGTGCGGTAATTGTGAACGTACGCACGTTTGGCCGCTCCGATCAGAATAAGGCCCTTAGTGTGCATACAGAACATACAAAGCATATTATACACATATAGCATAAAGAACATGCATTTCAGGTGTTCATATAGGGAAGGGGGTTATTTTAGTTTTAAGGATATGAATCATCTCAAGTATCTAGGTAATTAGGTACTTTAGTTATTTCTTCGCTAATTAGTTGTTGTGGGGTCTCTTTACGTAAATCTTACTAATTATCTGTTCGTGTCGGATCAGGGCTTTATGCACAGTTTACGTTTGCATCTGTACTTAAATTTTATATATAAATTGTATAAGTAGAGGGCAATATTCCTACAAAATTCACATAATAGACATAGACAAAGAACATGAGGGGGGGGGGGGGTCCATATTTTGCAGAGAGATAAATAAATACAGTACATTGCCTACTTCTAACAAGGTGTGTATTATTTATTAACATAGGAGCAAGGAGGGCACCAGTAGGATAAGAAATTTTCCCATTATAGCCATGATATATGTGGCGAGAACTACTTAATGATAAGGCGAATAGCCCATCTCTGTTATCTCTGGGTTTGTAACTCAGCCTTCCGTCGAATCTTTAGCCGTTTCTCCTTTCATATGGATGAAGTGTCAGATATTTGAAGACAAATACTATGGGTCATCATAGCTTCAACTCTGTGTCTCGTTTAAGGTTAATAAATAGGGGTTGGCCCTTGTCCATAATGAAGTGTCAAAATATTGTTGAATTGTGTATCTCGAGGTTTCATCTAATGAGTGGATATAGCAGTTCCATTTCTTGAAGAATAAGTTTGATGAAGCGTTTTCACAGAGTAATAGGGATTTCAGGTCGAAATACAATAGTTGAAGTAGTCTAGTTTTAAGATCTTGGATGCTGGGTGCTGACTTTTTTATCCAATGTCTTAGAATTAGTTTTTTTGCCATTGTAAAGATAACAACCAGAAGAGGAATGTGTTGTTTAACAGAGGGGGTAGGGTTCAAATTATGAAATTTGAATAGTAAGTATACTTCGGGTGATAATGGAACAGAGATTTGGGTTACTCTTTCAATAAATTGCGCAGTTTTGCTCCAAAATCGACGTATTTTTGAGCAATCCCAAAAGCAATGCATATATTTTGCATTGGCCATAGTACATTTATAACATTGTCCTAAGTCGTCTGCAACCATGTATTTCCTTTGAGCGGGGGAAATGTAGAACCTATGCAAGAATTTCAAATGTGTTTCCTGCAAATAGGCTGAATCTAATATCTTAGAATATTGGCAATAATTTGAAACAATATGTTCCGAGTTGTGTTGTATATTAGGGATGTCTCTAGCCCATTTTGCAATTATACTGGGGATATGGGAAGCGAAGGAGGGAGAAGACTCAATTAATAAAGGATAGAGCATATTTATCTTGAATTTTCTTATTGAACTATGAATGAGTAGCTTAAGTATGGGGTGTGGAGTAGAAGTTAGTTTCAGGGAGGGTTTAATAGAATGGGCATAATGTCGGACTTGAAGGTATACATAAAAATGTGTATGTGGTAGAGAATAAGTTTGAGAAAGATTACCAAATGGCAATACTTCACCTCCCGGGTCAAAGATCTTGGATATCATAGAGAGTCCCTTTTGTTTCCAAAGCTTGAGAACACCGTTGCCTATCGAGGGTGGGAATTTGGGATTGCCCCATAATGGGATATATGGAGAAAATCCAGAGTCACACCTCAGTGTTTTATGGAGTCCCTTCCAGCTTATAAACGTGTCCCTAAACATAATATTTGTCTTGATCTCTTTTGGGATATCTGCCCAGTCCATATGTAGAAGGGCCGAAGGAGAATAGGGATGAAGATTTGCACAATCAAGAGGGAAATCCGTATACACCGAATTCTCCAGCAACCAGTCGCCTGCATACCTGAAGAATACTGCATTAGTATAAGCCTTAAAATCGGGGATTTTTAACCCCCCGCACTGCTTAGGCAGCATCAGCTTGGATAAAGCAATTCTAGCTCTGCCTCCTCTCCAGAGAAATTTAGATATTTGTTTGTTTATCGAGACTAGATCTGGATGTTTCAAAGAGATAGGAAGGAGCTGTACATTATAAAATAATTTAGGGAATATAATAGATTTTACTGCTGCCGCTCTCCCTAGGAGTGAAAGAGGTAGAGTGTTCCAGGATGTCATGAGTGAGATTATTTTAGTGATGGCGGGTGCGAAGTTTGCTTTATATAGGTTTTCTGTTTTGTCAGTAATGATTATACCTAAGTATTTAATTTGTGATTTGGCTATTTTGAATTTTTCAAATATTGGAAAAGATTTTAGGTCGGCAGTGTAGTTACCTATCATTAGAAGCTCAGATTTTTCTAGGTTAACCCTGTATCCTGAAATTAGTCCAAATTCGTGTATTATATTAACTATAGTTGGGATAGAAATCAGAGGGTTGGTAACGTACAGTATCATGTCATCTGCAAATAAAGTGACTTTCATTTCATAATTTTGGATTTTTATCCCATGATAATTTGCAGATTGTCTGAGTAGCAAGGCCAGTGGCTCAATGGCCATGGCGAAAAGGTGGGGGGAAAGGGGGCAGCCCTGTCTAGTTCCTTTATAAAGCTGGAAGTGGTCTGATATTTGACCGTTACTAATAATTTGGGATGTGGGATTAGAGTAGAGGAGTTGTATGTATGATATAAATTTAATGGGAAAGCCGAAGTGTTCCATTGTTTCATACAGGTGTGGCCAGCTCACAAGATCAAAAGCCTTCTTCGCATCGATGGACATGATTATCCCCGGAGGGAGAAGGCTCGACCTGTTTTGTGTATGATGAATGGCTGTTATCAATTTTCTAACATTCATCACGGAGTGTCTGCCTGCGATGAAGCCTGTCTGATCAGGATGTATGATCATAGGCATAAGAATTTTGAGTCTGTCTGTCAGGACCTTAGCCAGGATCTTATAGTCCGAGTTCAATAAAGAAATCGGCCTATAAGATCCTGGGGCCGTGAGATCTCTTCCCGGCTTCGGCAATGTCCTTATATACGCAGAATTAAAATGGTGGGGTAAGGTGTTATTATTGAGCATGTGGTTAAAGGCCCTGACCAAGGGAAGGACAATCTGGGGGAGCATTAATTTATAAAAACTGCTGCCAAAGCCATCTGGTCCCGGCGCCTTGCCCTTTTTGAGAGACCTGATAACTCCAGTCACCTCTTCCTCTGTTATCGGTTCAATTAAAGCTGGGAGACAGTCGTTTGGGATTTTAGGAAAGTTAATATTAGATAGTAGTTGGGGTGCAGGGTCATCAACATTAGGTGATGTGTAGGTAGGGGGACATGAATTAGAATAAAGGTCAGAGTAGAAATCTTTCATTACCTGAGCAATATGTTTGTTGGATGTTGTGAAGGTGTTATCTGGGAGTTTTAAGGGATGTACTGTGGTAGCGGATCTAGAGCCATTTAACATATTTGTTAGGAGTTTTCTGGTTTTGTTGCCGAAGCAATGATAACGATAATTGATATTGTATAATTGTTTGTTGCCTCTATTGTGCAGGTATTCGTTTGAGTGTGTTTTCGCTAATGTATATTTTTGTTTGTTCGTTGGAGAGGGATCTTGTCTGTACTGGGAGTATGCCTGGGATAATGTTCGTTGTAGTGAGAGAAAGGTAGCGGAATATTGCTTGTTTAATTTGGCTACGTAGGAGAGGATGAATCCTCTTAAAACAGCTTTGGCTGTCTGCCAAAATAAAGGGGGGTCAGTGATTGCATGCGACTGGTTGCTGGTGTTAAAATTATCCCATTCTTCTCTTAACTTATTTTTAAATTCTGCTGAGACTAATAGGTGGTTTGGGAATCTCCAAATGGATTTCGCAGTAGGCTCTTCATTAATAAGTAACTTGAACCAAAGTAAGGAGTGATCCGAAATGAAGATGGGTTCCATTTCTGAGGCTGTGACTCTAGATAATAATCTATCCGAAAGGAGCATATAATCAATGCGTGAGTATGTATGATGTGCCGCCGATAGGCAAGAGTATTCCCTAACAGTGGGATTCAGTGTTCTCCAAATATCAGCTAGTTGCAAACTTGAGGCCACTTGTGTGACACCTAGGGCTGGGAGGGAGGGTTTTTTTTTGTCTTTGAGGACTTATCTAAAAACACATCGGATATCAAATTAAAGTCCCCACAGAGTATCAAATTGGTGTGCATAAGAGGGGTCAACTCGCCCAGCAGTTTGGTAAAATATTGTTTTTTATATATTGTTGGTGCATATATATTGCACAGAGTGTATTGAGTAGAGTGAATTATAACCTGGGAAATTACGAATCTTCCTTCGGGATCGGAGGTATTTTTCAGTAGTTCATGGGGAATATTGCGTTTAATCAGAATAACAACTCCTCTTGCTTTAGAGTTAAATGTGGAGCTAGCTAGATGTTTCCATCCTAGCATTTGGAGTTTTTGTACTTCAGGAGCTGTTAAGTGTGATTCCTGCAGCATTGCTATGTCTAGCTTCATTTTATTGCAGTAAACCAATATTTTCCTACGCTTAGCTGGCGAGTTGAACCCTCCTACGTTTATAGAGCCCACTTTTAGCTCCGTCATGGTTTCATGTTATCTGGGTAAGAAGCACGGGAACGCACTGCATGTAAAATCTTATAGAAGAGAACCGGGATAAGACACAAGAGGGGGGGGAAGACAAGACACCAATTGCTAACAATATTAAGCATGGATTCTATTGCTGTGACCAGCACAGCAATAATAAGTGTTTCTAACATCCAGCACTTACGGTTAACAAATAGTAACAACATTATTGCTAAATTTACCAGAAATAGCATCAACTTTCCGGAGCAAAGCTCTCTCCGGCTCCGCCTCACTAACAATAAAGGCATATAGGGTAAGACTGAGCCTTTGCTAATGATTAGTATAAGGGAAAGGAAGGGGCGAGGTGCGGGGGGGGGGGGTGGAATGAGAACATAAATTCCCAGTTTAACAGCTTATAAGAAAAACTAGCTGATGGAAGGGGGAGGAGGGGGGGGGGAAGGGGGGGGGATGATTATCTTAAGTTAACTGGGGTTTTATAGTTTTCTATGACCTTAAGGGCATAACTTTCCCACATTTAACAGTTTAGCTTGGGAGTGATAACATTGCTAACTTAGCCAAGGGTGGCTTAATGATTTTTCAAACCGGTTAACAGTCAAGGGCTAGTAGGCTTCTTGTTGTGGGGAGGTAGAGGTACATCAGAGATGTCGTCATCTTTGTAGAGTCGACTTTCTTTCAGGAACTCTGTGACATCAGCGGGGGTTGAAAAGTCATGTTGAGAGTCTTTCAGAAAAATTCTGAGCTTAGCGGGATACAACAATGCAAATCTTAGCTTTTCGGCGATCAGTTGGCTGCAGATAGGTGAAAACACTTTTCGTGACTTCAGCCGAGAAGTCCTGGAACAGTCTCAGTGTGTGGCTCTCCCATTTAATGATGGGTGTTTTCCTGGACGCTCTCCACAGGGCCATTTTATGAATATAACTCAGGCACTTAAATATGGTAACCCTTGGGCGAGTGTCATTTGGGCGTGGTGATACTCCTAGACGGTGTACTCGCTCTATTACCATTGTGGCGCATTCTTCTCCTATTCCCAATAGTGAGGGCAAAGTTTGGCTGACAAAAAGCTCCAGAGCCTGGCCTCTAACAGTTTCGGGCAGCCCAACTAAGCGCAAATTGTTTCTCCTCGATCGATTTTCGATTTCCTCTAATCTATTGGTAATGGAATAGTTTTCTTTCTCAAGGCGTTTAATTTCGCACTGAGCGTTTGCCATGCTGTGTGCCAGTGAGCCAATGTTATGTTCTGCGGTGTCAACCCTATGTGTCAACTGCTGTAGCTGGGTTGTAATGTCACTCACCGCCTTTGCTAGTAGTGGGGCCATGGTGGAGGAGATGGCGTCAACCATGTCGTCGTATGTCAGCGGGGGGATCTGAGATGGTCGGGAGGTGTCTTCATCGACTCCTTGATTCACTGAGGAGGATTTCTTGGAGGCTGGGAGCAGTGAGGTAGCGTTGCCATCCGGCGCCGTGTCTGCTCCAGGGCCTCTCTTGAATTGGCGTCCGCTCTGTTGGTGAAAGCGCTGCGGCTGTGGGGCTGTCAGGTTTCCGTCCATTATTCTTTCCGGGGGATAGGAGAGGGATAGTGGGGGACTGGCTCAGTCGTCTGGAGGCGAGAACGCCGTGAAACGAGGTGAGGTACTGGAGCACGGAGCGGAGCTGAGGGAGATGCGACTCACTCCATGCACCCGGAAACCGGAAGTGCCCTGCGTTCTTCTTAGAACTACCATTAAACGACCGGTTTCCACCCCAGATGCCTACTTCCTGTCACTGAACTTGTGAACAGTGTTGGCATAGCAATAGTTGCAGGATGGCCTTGCTCATGCTTACTGCGAACTGTACGTAGTGTATATTGGTAATCGGAAGCCAGATGTTCCAGTCTGAATCGGGCCCTAAATTCCCACCTTCATTTTCTGAAAAGCAGCCCAATACTTGCCAGGAATTTCACCCATGCTTTAGTGTTGCCTGAAATTTTGGAACACTTTCCAGCCCTTTAGTGAACATACTGTCTTACGTTAATTTGACTCATCAGCCCAGAGCACCTGCTGCCATTTTCTTGCACCCTATGTTTTTGTGCATAGTTGAGTCGCTTGGCCTTGTTTTCACATCAAAGGTATGGTTTTGTGGCCGCAATGCTTCCATGAAGACCACTTTTGACCAGACATCCCCAAACAGTTGTTGGATGGGCATGGGTCCTACTGGTTTCTGCCAGTTCTGAGCTAATAGCATAGCTAGGCATTTTTTGATTTAGAAGGGAAGTAAGCATGATGTGGCTTTCAGCTGATGCAGTTCCACAGCCGACCACTGCGTCTACAGTCCTCAACGTTTGCCCATTCCTTCATGCTTCTTCCAAAATGCTTGAACAGCATAGTCTGCTTTGAGAGACCATGCCGATGCAATATAACCACCTTGTGTCTTGTCATGGTGCATGAACTGTGACAATAAACGGCCTTCTACAACCTCACCTGTGTAGCAGAGTTTGGTTGTCACTCCCCCAGTTTTAAATCTCCTACACAGGTGTTTTTATTTCACTTAGTGACTGTGTTTTAGCCTATATATGAAAATGATGATCATTATCACCTGTTTTGTATGATTGGTTACTGAAACTCCTGACTATAATCCTACAATATCCCTGAAGTGTACCTAGAAGAGTTGATGCTATTTTGAAGGCACATGGTGGTCACACTAAATATTGATTCAATTTAGATTTCTCATTTCATTCACTTCATGCATTTTGTTAAATGATAAAAATAAACTATTAGCACTTCTATTTTTGAAAGCATTCTTACTTTGCAGCATTTATCCACATCTGCCTAAACATTGTGCACAGTATTCTATATCAAAATCAATAATTTCAGTATCTGAGATAGTACACAACATTTGTTTCATGTTTTGAAACCTTTATGCACAAATAAAATATATTTGTGTGTATTTCATGTATACAGCATAAATGCAAAATACCTCAAGATACATCATTGAAATATAAAAATATTCTGAAATACGGAATAATCAGTTATCCCAAATTCCGGTGATCCCGAGCATTTTGGATAAGGGATACTCAACCTGTATTATGAGAGTGTTTCACCCCCTGGCTATGACGGCAGTTCTCGGGCTACCATGTCTTACTTAAGTTCACAACAGCTGTTTGTGTTGTCATGCAGCCACCAGGCTCCGGCCTGCAGACGTGTCCGGACCACACCCCCCACAATGTGTGTCGATGCCACATAATCGTCCTTTTGACTGCGGTCATAATTTTTCTGCAACTGCAGTGTAAGGGGTTGTGCATTCAACATAATAGCGATTTTTGGTAAATTACAGGATTTATTGGATCAGGCCAAAAATCCCAAAGGATAGAATCCTGGACAAGACTACCTTATGTAAGCAAATCTACCATTCTCATTCATTCCAGCATATATTGGATGTGGCATGGTAAATCATAAGGTGGTGCTAAGGGATAAATACATTTAATAAAAATGTTATATTATAGCTGATTGATCATTTAGATAGCCTAATGTGAATCTTATCCCAGGTCTTACCCTCCAAGGGGACTCTTCTATGTCTGCTTCTCAAGTCCAATGTGAGTGTCCGGGCCAAACTGAAGAGGTGAAACGTATGCTCTATTTGCATAAGCTGTCTTATCGGAGCCTCTCTATCAGAGGAGCATCAAAAATGTTGAATCAAGAAATTTATAGAATTAATTTTGGAAGATATGATAACATTTCTGGAAGAGGACTCAAATTTGGAGTCGGCGGAGAAGAATGTTCTAGCAGGTGGAGATTACTTTTGACACAATCCCATATTATTCATGTCAGTTTCATGGATGTAACAATTTTGAAAGAGTAATGTTTATAAAAAAATATGGTATTGAATTGAAGTGCTCACTAACCAGCTAATTTACAAGGCCAACCTTGCCGAGTGTGACTTGCCATGTCAAAAGCTGACTTGTGGCTTTATAAACTTGAGCTATATAGATAGCAAGCGTACTGAAAATGTAGCCCTTGCTATCAAATCTCTTACATTTTAGGGGGGGGGGGGTGTTCATATATATATATATATATATATACATATATATATATATATATATATATATATATATATATATCAAATATATTTGTTGCAGGTCATTTGGAGTAAAGCAATTGTCCAATTTGGTGTGATCACTGGCAAAGCCTGCAATGTGTATCTTATTCTGAGTAAGACATTCATCTTTAGAGTAATAATGTTAAATAAAATTGTAATAATAATAATCAAGGCAAACATTAATGGGGTTAGGTGGGATCCTTGTCCAGTGCTATTAGCCAAATTAAAGGGTTGAGAAATTAGGCCATTAGTAGGAAAAGTGGCTGTAAGTACATTTCCTGCAAAACCAAACTACTTGGAGAGTCAAATTTAGGACCCAGACCACCATTCTCAAAATAATACTAATAAAAAAAAAACATGACTGAAACCCCTGTTGCAGTCAAATTACTGAGCAGCATCCCCACCCATTGCTAAAACCAACCCCCATGGCCACACAAATAAGAGGGTGCCCACTGGCAAACCATGACTTGGGGCAAATATTCCCCTCTGTTATGACCACGTAACTAGCCCCTCCGTAATCCCTGTCCACACATAGACCCTCTTACCGGAGAGCTCTATGCAGCCAGTGTTAGGGATGCCACCAAGTCGGTATAGGTGGTGCTGTTGCACTTGCCCAGCAGTCCTTAAAGCCTCCTTCAGGCTAAGGCTTCATCTGTAACAGCCACTTTTCCCCGGTGGATTAGGTCCACCAGGTACTGGGGTGCCGCCAGGTCTTGAGGTGGACAAGGGTGCTACAGGAAGTTGGGCAAGGCAAATACAGGACTGGAGTAAGACTGGGACACAAAAGGAAGGACCAGACACACAAGGCAAACAATAGAAACTTAGCACACTACTGTGTGCGACTAGCACAGGACCACTGCGGCAGATAGTATACATGGGCACCACAGCAGTGGAGATGGAATTACTCAACTCTGGGCAGTGAACCGCAATGGCTGAGGTGTAAGTGATGCAGTCGCTGATAACATCTAAGTAGAATGTGGACAAATGGTTCGGAATGTGGAGCAATAGCAGTCGGCTCAGGCCTGGATGGACAGGCAGAGCAGTTGGCATAGGCTTGGATGGAGAGGCACAGCAGCGCAGGCTGGGATGGACATTCGCTACCACACCAATTGGCTGAGCTATTAATTTGTCTTTTCGATTCAATTCTAAAATCATCGGGAAGGCATTTTTGACCAGCAGTCATGTTGAGGTGTAAGTGGTCACTGCGTGGGCATTGCCCACCTTTGCACGGACAACTGGTGAGTCTTGCCTCCATTGGGGGACATTTCAAAGTGTCCTCGTCATGCCATAGAAGGGGTGGTGAGACCTTTAAGGTGCGGTTTATGCCTTCAGCTAGATGGGGCAATCATCACAGCCATGTTAGAAATTGGGGTGTTTTAGTAGCCGCCATTGTTAACACCCATTGTGCTGGTTGTTATGGCACAACAGAACACGCTGTATATACACTGCTTTGAAAAATATGCATATTTAATACCCATCTGGAATAAGTGCAAACAAATGGACTTATGCTGGGTACACACCAAAACGATTTGGGCACAATCCCATTAATCTGGATCCAATTCAGACCGATTGAATGCAGATTGGGTCAAAATCGCTTGGTTGGATCCAATTCCGATCCTACCTGCTGCAGATAGGATCTGTATAAGATCCATTCATCTGAATACAGATGGGATCGGATTGGGATCGAATCCTATGCAAATCTTATGCAAATTGGATCACATAATTTGCATACAATTTGCATCCAGTCAAAATCGTTTTGGTGTGTACCCAGCATAACACTAACAATTCTTAAGAACAGTGTTACTACTAAGTGCTGCTAATCCAACTAAAACGTTTTGTGTTTAAGTCTGTCTGTCTGATTTTATGTATATTTTTGTTTTTAAATATTTTCCACTGGCCAGTGACTTATAATAAATTAACTGTAAATTGTAACAAATTGGTGCCTAGCGCAGTTTTCCTATGTGTGTTCTGTTGTACTATTGCCTAAAGGATTGTACATTCCTTTGGAAAGACTGCTGCAGGGGCTGCTGTTTGAAATTGGGTGTTATGGTTTCTGGTTGTTATGGCACCTTCCTTGCCATCCCTTTTACAAATAGGGTCATACCAATGAATAAATACTTTATGACCTCTGCCACCGGTCGCCTGCTCCGATACGTCAATCTGAGCAGCTCCGGCCGTGACTGGGGTTCACTCAGGACACTCGGGTCCCTTCCTTGAGGTACACTGCCACCAGCCAAAACCTGATTTTAGCACTTGAAACTGCGCAAGGGGCGGCTTGGCTCGCACCTGACCACACAATACAATATAAACTAAGGTAACGCTGACCACTCTTCTGAGGCTAATGAGTCTTAAGAACACAGAACCAGGACTGAGAATATGTATTATTTATTCCTAGAAATACTACAGAGCTTTAAAAAATGGTTAAAAGATATTACAATGATTTTAAAAGTACACACACGACTAAATGCAATTTCAGAAATAAAAAGGGATAAAAAGAAATGACAGAACTGTATCTTACACGTAAGTACACATCCTGACGTGGGGGGGTCTCCACAAGAAATCTCTGGTCGCTTACAGCCTGTTTGCTACACCCCCAGGTAGTGACACTGACCATAGAGAGAAGTAGCTTAGTTATACCTTGCAAACTCCCTCATCCCTCCCACCCTTGGGATTTGACTCTTTCCATGCTGATCACTTTTTCCTGGATAAAGGAAGAATTGGTCCACTGCTGTGAAGTAGATTTTACACATTCCTCAAGTGATAAGAGGTAATTTAGTGGAGGGGCAGAGAACCTTTGACCTGTTGGCCGGACACTATTGCTCTTCCCCCCCAATGTGGTTTATGAGGGGTTTCCGATCTTATCTGACATCCTAACTTCAGAGGATTTTTACAGATGTCAAACAGAGGGAATACAGGCCTCAAACTCAAACCAGGGTCACCTACAGTTTACCCACATAATAAAAGACATGTCCTGATTCCAATACTCACAGGAGACATAACTTTACAACAATATCAGACATACATTGATCGAACAGATAATCATAACAGGAGGCATACGTTAATTTGATCGATCACCTGATCGTTACAACCTCCTTTTAACTTATGCAGTTGTATCCGTGTCTTTATTTTTAGTGGTAAGATAGCGTTAAGATAGTGTTAAGGTCAATGATAATTATTTAATAGGCCGGGAGGGAGCTCTCTGAGCTATTCTAATCAGCACACTGCTAAGTTGGAGAATGCTGGTACTCGCCAGTGTTTAGTCGCAAGTACCAGCATTTTCTGACTCCCACAATGCTGTTTACTCTGCGCTACTCTCCAAACCTGAGGAAGGCAATACATTTTTTGATATATCTCGGAAAGGCACTAGTTCTGAGGACAAATGCACTAGCACTTCATAACATCTACCGGCGATGGACTGGACCAAGTTCCCAGGACCCCATAAAGCTCACTGCGGTGGTGCCAGGCACTGATGCTCGGACCACCTTCTCGCTGTTGTCAGCAATAGCCCACCGCAGCCCCAAAATAGGGTGAGGTACCTACTCTTTTTTTGGTAAAGGGGAATTCTCTGGCATCTCCAATATGCATCTAATGTTATGTATGTTTTCTAGGAAAATATTTACAGAATTTTTTATTTTATGTCAATAAATTGTGTATTCAAACCCCTATAATACATGGGTATGTCTTAAACATCTCTTTATGGTATCTGCACCAATACCAGTGCATTATTTTATTGTTTAAGGTCTATCTATGAGAGTGGGTGTACTGTTATATGCACCGGAGGCATCACTCACCATAATTTATTGCGCAAAATAAAAGAACATACAGGGGGTTATTCTGATTCACTCGGAAAGGCACAATCACTCTCTAATAGACAGAACCATATGCACTGCAAGTGGGGCTGATGTAACATGTGCAGAGAGAGTTAGATTTGGGTGTATTATCGTTTCTGTGCAGGGTAAATACTGGCTGCTTTATTTTTACACTGCAATATAGATATCAGTTTGAAGTAAAACCCCACCCAAATCTAACTCTCTCTGCACATGTTACATCAGCCCCGCCTGCAGCGCCCATGGTTTTGTCCATTTGAGAAGGCATTTGCCTCTGAGAGTGAACCAGAATACCCCCCAGAGATACTCTGCGCTAAAGCACAAAACAGCATTACCGACCTAGTTTGTTTGGATTTCTGCTTGCAACCGAGCAGATATTCACTAGTCAGAGTTAGCAGAGCGTTGATTAGCATAGCTCCCTCACAGCGTTGACAATTGAATTGACTCCAATGATTATACACTCTACAAAAATATCAGTTACCTCTATAACCCAGTTTGTGCTGCTTTCACCATTTTCAGAGACTGACCGAGCGCAGGTGGGAAGCTGCCCATGAGGCAGCAACTAAAGAAAAAACTCTGGAATATAATACAGTGTTTATTAGGATGCCTGTTACATGTATAAGTTCTAAACACAAGAGTTACTTCTCTTGTAAAGATTCAGTATTAATATATTAATATCATTTTTAGAATAGTGAGAAATTGTCATGCTCTCGCCCCAAAGGGGTCATGTGTTACTGTTAAACGAATTAAGAAAAAAACACTCACTCATCTCTAGCTTCCCCTTGATGAGAAATTTCCTGACCCTAAATAAAAAAACAGATATTATTTGTCATATGAATTATCACCTTGCTTTGGGCCACATTTGGCACATAAGCTACGCGCCAGTCCGTGCTTGGAATCATCACCCATTATAGCTATAGGCAGTCATTTTGTACTTTGGTGGAGTAAAAGCTATCGCAGGTCACCTCCATCTTGCCCCAGAGAAAACACATTAGTCTCGGGTCACCTGACATATTAGCATCTGTCCAGATTCCGGAATCATCACTTACTACTAGAAGAGATGCTAGGACTGTTACTAGAAAGGAAAATACATCTCATGAACAGACTCAGATCACAGCTGCAATGGTCATTTCAATATATTAGATTACTGAACAGCTATTTTGGAAAAACCTAGAGTATTGTAATTATATATATTATAAGTACAGTCCACACTTCACATAATACTTCAATGGGAAGAAATTGATCAGATTGCATACCTCCCAACAGTCCCGATTTCAGCGGGACAGTCCCGATTATCAGGGCCTGTCCCGCTGTCCCACCCGCGGGTGGCAGTGTCTTGCGGTGTGGGGGGGCTGTTGGGAGTCCCCCCTGTCGGCTGCTAAGCAGCGGGGAATAAACGCTGTGCGCATGCGCACAGCGTCTATTCCCGCAGCCAGGGGTCTGGGGGCATGGCTAGAGGCTCACAGAGCCTCTGGGTCATGCCCCCATAGCGGCAAAATTAGGCCACACCCCCAAAATTAGGCCCGAAATTAGGCCACACCCCCGAAATTTCCGACGCGCGGCAACAGTGTCCTGCATCGCGCGCGTCAGAAGTTGGGAGGTATGGATTGTAAGCAGCATCCTCAGAAATAAACATCTATTAATGTAAAAATACAAAATACTGTATCGATTTTGAGCTTCTACTTGCTATTGGTATTATAAAAACACGAATTATTAAAATAGTTCAAAATAATTTATGGCGACTTACAATACTGTATACAGATATTTGTAGGGGAATACTAGTTTAAGAGTGAATGACTAAAGCCCCGTACACACGGTGTGATATAAGCCATTATCGCCAGGGATATGGTCATTGAGCGAGCATATCCCCATGTGTATGGGGCGACCGTCGCCGGGAGCGCGCTCCCGCGACCAGCCCTGGGGTGGTCGCTGGTTGCAGGAGCGGCTTCCCCTGGCAATCAGGTGTTTCCCCGGCAGTGTCTGCTTTTCATCAGCGGTGATGCTGATCTGTCTTCAGAAAAAGATGGTGACCATGTCTGGTCGCTGAGCAATATATTGACCTTTGAACCACCCGGAAATTCCCAGGTGGCAGGATCACATACAATATATATAGTAAGCGGTCCTTTTGCATACAATATATCACTGCCAAGAGGCCAAACGTGCAGCAAGTCCAATGTCCCGTCCAATGCACATGGGACTGTGTGATTTGGCCACTTTTTATGCAGATTTTTCATCTTGATTCATTGGAATCGGGTGAAAAGTGGCCAAATCGCAGTAGTCTATGGTTAGCTTTACACTATATAGTATTTACTATGATCCAAGTCTTTCAAAAAGGCGACAAATCTATATATCAAACATAAACTATTATTACTGTAACTCACTTTTATTAAGTATGATCCATGTTTGTACTGGAATAAAGCACAGTGAAAAAAAATCTCTCTCTCACGGTATATGACCAATAAAGATGCATACTGTAGGTATAGTGTATACCTATACTAAACATGTCATATATAATATAAATACATAGACCAAAATTTACTAGGATTGGAGTTCTATTTCACATGGGATGTTGTTATGGGCAACCAATCAGAATCTACTTATTATTATTTAGCACCTTATAATAATAGATAATATCTGATTGGTTGCCCATAGCAACATCCGTGTGAAATAGAACTTCCATCTTAGTAAATTTCCCCCATAATATTTAAAAATAGTTAAATGTTTGCTATTAACATAGTAACATATTAACATTTTAAGATATAGAAAAATAACAATCTACCATGGAGACGGTGTATAGATGATGCAGCTGCCTCTGAGATGCTGATCTGTCTTCAGAAAAAGATGGCGACCAATTGGTAATCCAAATAATTCTGTCTATCTTGATGCCATCTGCTGAGGGAAAAGCAAGCAAAAATGTCAGACATCATCATTTATTTTGTCACATTACCCATTGACCTGCCCCCAGCCCCGCCCCTTGACCCTCCTTATCATGTTTTTTTTTAACCTTTGATAAAATTATATTATTGATTTTGCACACCGTAATGCCACTTACACGGTATGCCACAAATCATAATGGCATAATGCCCATTACACATCATGATGTCCATTACACATTATGCCACACACCATGGTGCCAATTACACATTATGCCACACACCATGATGCCTATTACATATTATACCACACACTGTAATGGCTATTACATATTATGCAAAATTAGTGCCACTTACCTACATGTTAATTGCTAGGGGTTTCTTGCTTAATGTTCATGCTAGATGCCAGGCCCTTATGCTAGATGCCATGGCCGGGCTGAGAGTGTTGCACAGCCAAGAGGGAAATAGCAGCACACCTGCTCATTGGGCCGGCTATCTCTCCCGGTGGTGCGCATAAATTGCTGGCATATGCCAGCAATGTATATATTACTGGCTTATAAGTAACATTGGTTGCTAGTGGTGCCTGTAATATATACGTTGCTGGCATATGCCAGCAATGTATATATTACTGGCTTATTAATTCTTTGCGTGCCAAGTGGTTTTGTCAAAATTGGTTTGAAAATTGCCAAGCAAACATTTTATTCATCATAATGACCAGTAATGTTTACCTGGGTATAAATCATTGGATAGACACCATCTAGGTCGACAAGCATTAGGTCAACACCACTAGGTCAACATGCATGAAAGTGGACATGACTGAAGGTCGGCATGCAGGAAGGTTGACATGACTGAAGGTCGACATGAGGTTAGGTTGACAGTCAAAAGGTCAACATGGTGGTTTTCACTTTTTTTTTACCTGAATGTCGATATATCATTTAGCAACCAAAGTGCTGAGTGTCTCGTTTTCAAAAGTGACACTCAGATGGTTGGTGATAAAAATGAGACACTCTGCCGATGGAAGCTGTGCTGGTCGCAGGAGCAGCGACCACTGCAGGGCTGGTTGCGGGAGCAAGCTCCTGGCGACTGTTGCCCTATGCACTCGGGGATATGGTCGCTCAGCGACCATATCCCCAGCGATTGTGACTGAAATCTCGCCATGTGTACGGTGCTTAAGAAATTATTAAAATAATCTTGTCTCGAAAACCTAACGCTCTCTACTTTGTGGGCGTGTCAAACAGGTATTACAGAAATTTCGATAGAGCCACTTGTTTGTAAAATTTGTGAAATGGGAATTTAGGTTCATGATGTTTAATTTTCTGACTGAAAGGTTTCTCTATGTACTACGGGAATGTTAAGATTATAAAGAACTGGGTTGGTTTATCAGGCCTTAAATTACTACAGAGATTTTTTGGGATTAACCAATAACTACAAGCAATGCAATGCATTTTTCAATAAAAGTCGCAATTCTATAGTCATAGCAACAAAAAAAGGAGGGGACGCCCATAAAGTGGTCTACAGAGACTGAAAAAGCCTTTACAAAGCTAAACAATGGAATGAATAGGCAATGAGGTTTATTTGGCAACATTACATAGTTACATAGTTACATAGTAGGTAAGGCTGAAAAAAGACTTGCGTCCATCTAGTTCAACCTGGTATAGATATCCATTGCTGATTTGGTAGGTTCTGGTATTTTACAGACAAATTATATTTCTTATTTGTACCCATGGATGTTTTTCTCCAGTAAATGTTTGTCCAACTTTGCCTTGAACGCATTTAATGAGCCAGCCGTTACCACCTCTCTGGGAAGAGAGTTCCAGAGTTTGACTGTTCTGACCGTAAAGAAATTCTTTCTACTAGCTGCATGACATCTTTTTTCTTCTAATCTATACTCATGCCCTCGTGTCCTAGATTCCTTTCTAGTAGAAAAGAGGGTGTGTGACAGTTCCTTATATTGGCCTTTGATATACTTGTACATGTTGAGCATGTCCCCCCTTAAACGTCTCTTTTCTAATGTAAATTGTCCCAAATTGCTTAATCTCTCCCCGTAGCTTAAATTCTCCATTCCCCTAATAAGCTTTGTTGCTCGCCTTTGGACTTTTTCTAATTCTATGATGTCCTTTTTATAGTGTGGGGCCCAGAACTGTACTCCGTACTCGAGGTGAGGTCTCACTAATGCTTTATATAGTGGCATAATTACCCTTGAGTCCCTAGTTTCCATTCCCCTCTTAATACATGCCAGAATTTTGTTGGCCTTTTTTGTAGCTACATTACAATGGGCACTACATCCCAGTTTGCTGTCTATTTGGACTCCTAGATCCTTTTCAAGTATGGAATTACCCAGTTCATCTCCGCTAAGGTTGTAACTTGCACACTAGTTGTGTCTCCCAAGGTGCATAACCTTACATTTATCTACATTGAACCTCATCTTCCATTTTTTTGCCCACTCATCTAGAATTGCAAGATCATTTTGAAGCATGGTGACATCTTCTGATGATTTGATGACTTTGCTAAGTTTTGTATCGTCCGCAAAGATGGATACATTGCTGAGTAACCCTATCCCAATATCGTTAATAAAAATGTTAAACAAAATGGGCCCCAAAACCGAACCCTGGGGCACTCCACTTAGTACCGGTATCATATCTGATACGGCACCATTCACAACCACTCTTTGTTCTCTATTACATAGCCAATTCCCTACCCATCTGCAGATATTTTCACCCAATCCTAGGTTCTCCATTTTATTAACCCCTTCCCGACATTTGACGTACATTTACGTCATGGCCGGGATGTACTTCCCGACACATGGCATAAATGTACGTCATGCCATTTAACTGTCACCGCGTCTATAGACGCGGTGACAGTTTAAACATGTCTGCTGTCCCTGACAGCAGACATGTCCCTGCATGCCCAGGGGGGGTGGCGATGCCTCCCCCCCGTCGGCGATCGCTGTGATTGGCTGTTCAAATGTGAACAGCCAATTACAGCGTTTTCTGTGTACCGGCGAATAACGTTCGCCGGTGACACAGGGATCGGTGGTGATTGGTGCTGTAAAGTACAGCAGCAATCACCACGGGGTGTAAGGGTGACACTGGTGTCACCCCACCTCACCCAACCCGCCCCCAAAGGCCGTGATTGGTTCGCCGGACCGACGGACCAATCACAGCCATGGAGGGTGATTTAAACGAATGGTGACTGCACTGCAGATGCCATTCCGGTCTGGAATTGCGTGCAGTGCGGTCACCGTACCTATCTGCCGTGATATACTGACCTGATCCTTGCAAAATACTTACCTGATCACCTGATCACTGCTTGTAGCGTGCTGGATGCTTCCTGGATCTGACTTCTTGTGACTTCCTGCTGCTGATGCAGTGTGATAGAGTTATAGATAGATAGAGAGAGATAGAGAGAGATAGTGACAGAGTGTGCTATATTTTGTGTCTGCTACCCCCCCTTTTTGGGGGTGCAGGTTTTTTTTTTATATATATATAACTGTCAGTGCTGCTGCTGCAGTGTCATAGAGTGATAGATAGTGATAGATAGTGAGAGATAGAGAGATAGAGAGAGATAGTGATAGAGAGTGCTATATTTTGTGTCTGCTACCCCCCTTTTTGGGGGTGCAGGTTTTTTTTTATATATATAACTGTCAGTGCTGCTGCTGCTGCAGTGTCATAGAGTGATAGATAGTGAGAGATAGAGAGATAGAGAGAGATAGTGACAGAGAGTGCTATATTTTGTGTCTGCTACCCCCCCTTTTTGGGGGTGCAGGTTTTTTTTTATATATATAACTGTCAGTGCTGCTGCTGCAGTGTCATAGAGTGATAGATAGTGATAGATAGTGAGAGATAGAGAGATAGTGACAGAGAGTGATAGAGAGTGCTATATTTTGTGTCTGCTACCCCCCCTTTTGTGCTGATCAGTATATCTGTGCTGATCAGCAACTTTTTGGGGGTGCAGGTTTTTTTTTTTTATATATACCTGTCAGTTGCTGCCAGTTGCACTGTCAGTTGCACCAAAGGTTGTGCACCTGCTGCCCCTCACTGATAATCAGTGTCGCATCACTGATCACCTTTTTTTTTTTTTTGAGGGTGCTGTGGGGTCTTTTTTAATTTTTTTTTTTACACACACTGTGATTTTGTGGGTGTCCTGTGGCCACTGTGCGCTGATCAGTGACGTACATCACTGATCAGCTTTTTCGGCACAGGGTTGATCTATTTTTTTTTTTTTTATCAAATTCCTGTTGCCTTTGAGCGCTGTTCAGTGACGGACGTTACTGACTAACATCTGTGCTCAATTTTTGGCGCAGGACCTTTTTTTTTTTTTTTTAACCCCTTCAATTTTTTTTTTTTTTTTTATTGGGATCAAATTCCTGTATAAAGTATTTTTTTTTCTGCACTACATACACACTACACACTACATACCCCCCGTGTTGAAATAAAGTTTGTACCCCCCCTACACTATACACGTGTTGAAACATTTCACTACCAGAAACACAAAAATAAAAATGGCATCCCAAATGTCATCCCAGTCATCCAGAAGAATGTATTCAGCGGAGGAGGCATATGCCATGCTTGCCTCTGACTCTGACACAGCCAGTGAGGCAAGCGGGGAATTTGAAGGATTCATCTTAAGCTCCTCTTCCTCCTCTAGTGATGAGGGACCCCCTCAAAGACGCCCCCGTAGAGCAGCTGAGACCCCCCCCCCAATAATTGATCTCGTATGGACCCCACCACCAGACAATTTTGAGCCCCAGGTTCCTGAGTTTTTGGCCATGCCAGGAATCCAATTTGATTCCACAGGTCTCAGAGAAATTGACTTTTTCAAATTATTTTTCTCTGATGATTTTATAAATTTAATGGTGGACCAAACTAATTTATATGCCCAGCAGTTTATTGCTCAAAACCCCACGTCATCATTTGCTAGGTGGACCCCTGTAGATGCAGTAGAGATGATGACGTTTTGGGGTCTGGTGTTTCATATGGGCATAGTAAAAAAGCCAGAAATTAGGCAATATTGGAGTACAGATGTTCTGTACAGCACCCCACTTTACCGTATGGCCATGACCCGGACTCGTTTTGAGTTAATCCTTAAATTTTTGCATTACAACGATAATGCACAGTGCCCACCCAGAGATGATCCCACCTTTGACCGGCTATTCAAAGTCAGGCCGGTCATTGATCATTTCAGTGCCAAATTTCCAGAGATGTACATCCCAGATAAATTCATTTGCATAGACGAGTCCCTTATACATTTTAAAGGAAGGGTTAAATTCCGCCAGTACCTTCCCAGTAAGAGGGCAAGGTATGGCATAAAAATGTATAAGCTGTGTGAAAGCACCTCAGGGTACACTCACAGGTTTAGGGTATATGAAGGGAAGGATTCAAGAATTGAACCGCCAGAATGCCCCCCCTCCCTCGTAGGTGTTAGTGGAAAAATTGTCTGGGATTTAGTGCACCCCTTCCTGGATAAAGGTTATCACCTCTATGTGGATAACTTTTACACCAGCATCCCCCTGTTTAAGGCCCTTGGTTCAAGAGGTACAGCAGCTTGCGGTACTGTGCGCAAGAACCAAAGAGGCCTCCCAAAAACGCACATTGCCCAAGTAATGAGAAGGGGTGAAAGCAGGGCACAATCCACCGAAAATATGTTGTTGGTCAAATATAAGGACAAGAGGGATGTCCTTATACTGACAACAATTCACGGAGACAGTACCACCTCCGTCCCTGTACGAGGTACCAGTACCCACACCTCAAAACCTAATTGTATCCTGGATTACAATAAGTACATGGGCGGAGTGGATCTTTCAGATCAGGTACTGAAGCCGTACAGTGCCCTGCGGAAAACAAAAATCTGGTACAAGAAGCTGGCCGTGTATATCATCCAGATGGCACTGTATAACGCTTACGTGCTATTCCGTTCTACCAGCCAGAGGGGGACATTTATGCACTTTCAAGAGGAAGTCATAAAGAGCCTAATATTTGGGAACCAGCAGGCAGAGGGCCCCAGTACTTCTAGTACTGGCCCCCGTATTGTACCAGGGCAGCATTTTCCTGATGAAATCCCCTCCACTGGAAAAAAGGGCAGGACACAAAAAAGGTGCAAAGTTTGTTATAAAAAGGGAATAAGAAAGCAAACTATTTTCCAGTGTGACACTTGCCCCGACAAACCCGGCCTATGTATAAAGGAGTGTTTTAAAATATACCACACATCTATGGATTATTAGGTTCATCATTTCACCGTGCTTCGGGGGTCTTGCTAATGCCACATAGCACCCACCATTCATTCCACCAGAATCTGAGCCGCAAAATCCAAAAATCACTCCTTCCCTTCTGAGTCCTGCCATGCACCCAACTGGTATTTTTTGGTCACATGTGAGGCATTGCCGTACTCGGGAGAAATTGGGGCACAGATTTTGGGGTGCTTTTTCTCCTTCATACCTTATGAAAATGAAAAATTTTGAGCCAGAACTGCATTTTTGTGTAAAAAAATGTAATTTTTCATTTGCACAGCCCAGTTGTATCAAAATTGGTGAAACCCCTGGGGGTTTGAAATGTACACTATACCCCTAGATGAATTCCCTGAGGGGTGTAGTTTGCAAAATGGGGTCACTTGTGGGGGGGTTCCGCTGTATTGGTGCTTTGGGGGTCTTGCTAATGCGACATAGCACCCACCAAAATTCCACCAGAATCTGTGCTGCAAAATCCAAATATCACTCCTTCCCTTCTGAGTCCTGCCATTTTTTGGTCACACATGAAGCATTGCCGTACTCGGGAGAAATTGGGGCACAGATTTTGGGGTGCTTTTTCTCCTTCATACCTTATGAAAATGAAAAATTTTGAGCCAGAACTGCATTTTTGTGTAAAAAAATGTAATTTTTCATTTGCACAGCCCAGTTGTATCAAAATTGGTGAAACCCCTGGGGGTTTGAAATGTACACTATACCCCTAGATGAATTCCCTGAGGGGTGTAGTTTGCAAAATGGGGTCACTTGTGGGGGGGTTCCACTGTATTGGTGCTTTGGGGGTCTTGCTAATGCGACATAGCACCCACCAACATTCCACCAGAATCTGTGCTGCAAAATCCAAATATCACTCCTTCCCTTCTGAGTCCTGCCATTTTTTGGTCACACATGAAGCATTGCCGTACTCGGGAGAAATTGGGGCACAGATTTTGGGGTGCTTTGTCTCCTTCATTCCTTGTGAAAATGAAAAATTTTGAGCCAGAACTGCATTTTTGTGTAAAAAATTTAATTTTTCATTTTCACTGCCCAGTTGTACCACAATTGGTGAAACCCCTGGGGGTTTGAAATGTACATTATACCCCTAGATGAATTCCCAGAGGGGTGTAGTTTGCAAAATGGGGTCACTTGTGGGGGGCTTCCACTGTATTGGTGCTTTGGGGGTCTTGCTAATGCGACATAGCACCCACCAAAATTCCACCAGAATCTGAGCTGCAAAATACAAAAATCACTCCTTCCCTTCTAAGTCCTGCCATGCACCCAAATGGTATTTTTTGGTCACATATGAGGCATTGCCGTACTCGGGAGAAATTGGGGCACAGATTTTGGGGTGCTTTGTCTCCTTCATTCCTTGTGAAAATGAAAAATTTTGAGCCAGAACTGCATTTTTGTGTAAAAAAATGTAATTTTTCATTTGCACAGCCCAGTTGTATCAAAATTGGTGAAACCCCTGGGGGTTTGAAATGTACACTATACCCCTAGATGAATTCCCTGAGGGGTGTAGTTTGCAAAATGGGGTCACTTGTGGGGGGGTTCCACTGTATTGGTGCTTCGGGGGTCTTGCTAATGCGACATAGCACCCACCATTCATTCCACCAGAATCTGTGCTGCAAAATACAAAAATCACTCCTTCCCTTCTGAGTCCTGCCATGCACCCAAATGGTATTTTTTGGTCACATGTGAGGCATTGCCGTACTCGGGAGAAATTGGGGCACAGATTTTGGGGTGCTTTGTCTCCTTCATTCCTTGTGAAAATGAAAAATTTTGAGCCAGAACTGCATTTTTGTGTAAAAAATTTAATTTTTCATTTTCACTGCCCAGTTGTACCACAATTGGTGAAACCCCGGGGGGTTTGAAATGTACATTATACCCCTAGATGAATTCCCAGAGGGGTGTAGTTTGCAAAATGGGGTCACTTGTGGGGGGCTTCCACTGTATTGGTGCTTTGGGGGTCTTGCTAATGCGACATAGCACCCACCAAAATTCCACCAGAATCTGAGCTGCAAAATACAAAAATCACACCTTCCCTTCTGAGTCCTGCCATGCACCCAAATGGTATTTTTTGGTCACATGTGAGGCATTGCCATACACGGGAGAAATTGGGGCACAGATTTTGGGGTGCTTTTTCTCCTTCATTCCTTGTGAAAATGAAAATTTTGAGCCAGAACTGCATTTTTGTGTAAAAAAATGTAATTTTTCATTTGCACAGCCCAGTTGTATCAAAATTGGTGAAACCCCTGGGGGTTTGAAATGTACACTATACCCCTAGATGAATTCCCTGAGGGGTGTAGTTTGCAAAATGGGGTCACTTGTGGGGGGCTTCCACTGTATTGGAGCTTTGGGGGTCTTGCTAATGCGACATAGCACCCACCAAAATTCCACCAGAATCTGAGCTGCAAAATACAAAAATCACTCCTTCCCTTCTGAGTCCTGCCATGCACCCAACTGGTATTTTTTGGTCACATGTGAGGCATTGCCGTACTCGGGAGAAATTGGGGCACAGATTTTGGGGTGCTTTGTCTCCTTCTTTCCTTGTGAAAATGAAAAATTTTGAGCCAGAACTGCATTTTTGTGTAAAAAAATGTAATTTTTAATTTTCACTGCCCAGTTGTACCACAATTGGTGAAACCCCTGGGGGTTTAAAATGTACATTATACCCCTAGATGAATTCCCTGAGGGGTGTAGTTTGCAAAATGGGGTCACTTGTGGGGGGGTTCCTAACTTTTAGCATCTTATGGTGCCTAGAAACCTACATGGTGCCTAAAAAATAATCTCATAAAAAGGAGGCTCCAAAATCAAGTAGGTGCTCCTTCTATTATGAAGCCTGTGGTTTGGTCAACCTGCACACTAGGGCCACATATAGGATATTTATGAAAACAAAAGAATTGGGGGAATCAATTTTTAGTTACATTTCTCTAGTAAAATCTACTGTGTTCCTTAGAAAAATGTATTAAAATTGCAAATCTGCAAAAAAAATGAAATTTTGAAATTTCACCTACACTTTGTTTTAATTCCTGTGAAACACCTAAAGGGTTAACAAACTTCCAAAATGCTGTTTTGAATACTGTGAGGGGTGCAGTTTTTGAAATGGCATCATTTATGGGGGTGTCTCACATACAAGTCCCTCAAAGTCACATCAGAACTGAACTGGTCCCTAAAAAAATCAGTGTTTGAAATTTTCTTGAAAATTTGAGAATTTGCTATTCATATTGTAAGCCTCCTAGTGTCCAAAAAAATTAAAAGGAGGTTGAAATAATGATGGCAACATAAAGTAGACATATGGTCTATGTTAGTTATTAACTATTTTGAGTGGTATGATTATTTGTCTCACAAGCAGAAAATTTAACATTTTGAAAATTGCAAAATTTTCCATTTCCATTTTACATTTTGGTATTTTTCACAAAAAAAACACAGACTGTATCGACGAAAATTTACCACTAACTTGAAGTACAATGTGTCACGAGAAAACAATCTCAAAATCACTGGGATAAGTAAAAGCAAAAAAAAGTTATCCCCACTTAAGTGATACCTGTCAGATTTGAAAAAAAGGGCTCTGTCAGGAAGGCAAAAACTGGCTGCGGCGGGAAGGGGTTAATCAATCTCTTGTGTGGGACAGTACCAAATGCTTTAGCGAAATCTAGGAAAATCACATCTACAGCATTTCCATTATCGAGGTTTTTGCTATCCTCTTCATAGAACCCTAGTAGATTAGTTTGGCATGAACGATTTTTCATACATTGCTGTTGATAACTTCAGTTGGGCTTCCCTTCTCCAGGATAGTATCCTATTAATCTACTATTATGTTCCCAGGCCTCGGACTGTATTGATAACTAATGCTGGGTACACACTGACTCACCGATTCCCAAGGCGCTGCAGGAGAATGTTATAGAGCATACACACTGAAAAATTTCATTCATGATTTCAGTCAGTCACGTCACCCGCCCCACGCTCCATAGATGCAGTCGCTGATGATATTGTCAGATTGCATGTGCAGACGTCAGGAGAAGCACGCACCGTTAATGATATGGAGCATACACACTGACCGATGTTTGCGATGCATCGATAACTATATTGGAATTGTGCATATCATTAACGATATGTATCGCCACTTTGTACCCAGCTTAAGTTTGTTTGCATTTTGCATACATTTATAAGTTAGTACGTGAACCTGACTAAAGTACATGTTTAGTTACCCATAACACAGGTGGAGAAAGCTTGTTATAAACCACAAATAAGCTGCAGGCAATTTGATCTTAAATACTGTAAGATTATATCCAGTTTAAAAACTATTTAGGTCATTTAAAAAGAAGCTATGCATTAAAGCTTCTGGATTTGCACCACTGAACAGGGATTTGTCACTCATAATTACATCCAGTATCTGTGGACATGATGACGAGGGGATCAAAATGTTATAGATACATTGTGATCTTGTCCTAATACGTGCCAGGTGCAGTATAAAAGTACAAATACAATATTCTTCCTCTGAATCTGAGATACTGTATAGAAATGTTCTACATGGATATGGGAATGTTAAAATTGAGTGTTCCTTTCTTCGCAGGTTTATGCAAAACATTTCTACCATTCAGCAGCTATGTTTGCAATGCTAGCTCTACATATACCACAGAATTAATCTTACAGGCATGTGACCTTCAGTAACTATATTTTGAACGATTTAAAAATGGATAATTACTAGCCATAGAGCTGTAGACAAACTATTTTCCCTGGTCAGTGCCATAAGTAAGGTGGTGTGTGTGCGGTGTGGGGCACAGGGTGGAATACTCTGGGGGCGGAATCCGCCATGCTTACTAGATAGCCACTGTATGCTGTCTTCTATCTCCAGTCTCCTGTGTCCTGCAAGGTGGTGGGGGAATGATCTCAGGATGGACCCACCTTCCCAGTGTTCAGGATGTTTGTTATGGGCAGAGAGATTAGGTGGCTGGGGAATTGGGGGCAGGGAGTCCAAGGCGGTACAGAGTCCATGGCTTCCATCTTACATTACTGTAAGATGGAAGCAATTACTGGTTTCAAATTATAGTTGCTGGAATTGCAATATTTTTTTGAATAATGCTTTGTGGCAGGGACAGCATATTTCCACAGGAGGGTAATGTGGAAGATCCAGTCCAGGATTTAGAGCAGCAGCAGGAATAATTAGATCCAGTCCAGGTTTCCTAAACTGATGTGATCAAGGTTTGGATGATTAGCAGCACCTGTTGCTTCCTGTTACATGTGTGTCCAGGGCAGGAGGTCAAAACTGAAAGGCGTCTGAGTGATAGGCCGGTAATGTAATATTAGGCGCATTGGAGTGTAGCCTGACTGTGAAATCTGTGGAAAACTCTGCAATGCTGTAACCTTGCTTGCCAAGCTGTTGACCTGGTATGTTGTTTACCTGCTACAAAATAAAGACCCATACTTCCTCTATATCCTGTGTATGTGGTTCCTTGTCACAGCCTTTATAATGAGAATTATATCTTACTTACTTATTATATTACCACATATCAAGTTCTCACTTTTGCAATTTAGGGGGTTATTTTAGTTCACTCTTTCTGACAAAATCCTTCTAATGCTGGCCACACATCAGACCAACTTTCCTCCAACCATCCAACTAGTTGGTTGGTTGGACTGAAAATCTGGTACTGTATGGGGGAAAATGCCAATAAGCTATTTGCTCACAAACTCAGGAGAATGGAAAAAACATTCAGTGAAATTGTTTAAATTAAATAGGTCCAACTACAGTACATTGTCTGAGTGACAGTTGTTGTCCATTTTCCGGTTTGGGAAACAAATGACTTAATTACAAATTACATTTGCTCCTATCCAGTACCAGGTTTTTATTCCATCCAACCAACTCGTTGGATAGTTGGAGGAAAGTTGGTCTGATGTGTGGCCAGCATTAGATGGACAAAACCATGTGCACTGCAGGGGGGCAGATGTAACTTGTGCAGAGAGAATTAGATTTGGGTGGGGTTTTACTTTAAAGTTAGATCTATATTGCAGTGTAGAAATAATGCAGTCAGTATTTACCCTACACAGAAACAAAATAACTCACCCAAATCTAACTCTCTCTGCACATGTTACATCTGCCCCCCTGCAGTGCACATGGTTTTGTCCATCTAAGAAGGAATTTGCCTCTATGGGCGGTATTCAATGTGAATATCGGCGAGGTGCAGCGAATCCTGTTTAGGATTCGCTGCACATTCGCCACGTTCCGGAGCCTCGCCGGCTCCGGTATTCAACGAGTCAGGGGCTCGCTGCCCCTGACCGGCGAATATGAGCTCCTGCGGCGAACGCCGCAGGGAGCCTGAGGACGGTGGCAGGCAGGGAGATGGAAGTCTCTCTGCCTGCCCCAGAACGTATGTGGGGGGGAGGTGGGCTCCCCGGGTGCCAGGCAGCACAGGCTGCCCCCCGGGGGTGCCAGCAGGGGACCGGGTATATTCACTACACCCGATCGTGCATATTTAACGATCGGGTGCAGTGAATATATGAATATCTAATGAGCGGCTCGGCTCCGGCTCCCCCTGCTGGCTGCTGTGTAAAAAAAATATATATATATATACAGGTTGAGTATCCCGTATCCGAATATCCGTTATCCGAATTATTCCGAAAACCATACTTTTCAGAAAGTGGAAAAAAATATTTTTTTTTGCTAAAAACTCACTGGGGACATTTGTAACAGCACTACTGAGGACATGATATGTAACTGGCACTAAATATGTGCTGACAATGATTGCTTGGCATTCAAATTCACTATCTGAGATAGTACACAAATTTTGTTTCATGTTTTGAAACCTTGTTTTTTGAACAAATAAAATATATTTATGTGTATTTTATGTGCTAATAAAATATATTTGTGTTTATTTTCTGTGTTTATAAAGCATAAATGCAAGATACTTCAAAATACATCATTGAAATATTAAAATATTCCGAAATACGGAATAATCCGTTATCCAAAATTCTCCTGGTCCCGAGCATTTTGGATACGGGATACTCAACCTGTATATATTTTTAAATTAAATATATATTCATGTGCTTACAGCACATGAATAAAAATAGCATGCCCCTCCTCAGAATAAAATTCCTGATTTTTTTACACCAAATGTAAAAAACAAAACACTTTATTTTAGAAGTTCACATTCCACTTCACCATAAAAAGATAGCGATTGCTACTCGGTGAATCATGGCGAAAAAAACCTACAAATGTATTCGCCATCTGGTCATTGAATAGGGTGATTCACCGTTTTAGTCAAAAATTCGCCAAACAGCACAAATTCGCCATAAAAACCTGGCGAATCAGGCTCATTGAATACCGCCCTAAGAGTGAACTAGAATAAGGGCCTTAGTCTTTTAATAATGATAGGCAGTATTTATTAACGGTCACTATGTCATGTATATGTGGAATTACAGTAAATAGTAAAGAATAAAAAATATTTGATCAATTAACTAGAGATGTGCGGGCTTGGATTCCACAGATCCGAGCCCGCACGGACGTCATCAATCCGGGCCCGGATACGAGCAGCGCTCGGCGCTTCCCGCCTTACTCGAATCCGGGCGCACGGGCAAAACGTCATCGCCCGGCGTCGGATTCTCGTGTGTCATGCTCCACCTAAAAGGAGTGTCTAGTTCTAAATATGGGTGTATATGTGCTTAAACACTTGTAGTATTATTACAGTAAATTGCTTATCTTTGATTTAGGATGTAGATTGTTTTAAGGGGTGTTGTATAGCTCACAGACATCGCTTAGGTCGACAAACAATAAGTTGACATGCACAAGGTTGACGATGGAAATAAAATTTGGCACAAGCAAAAGTTTGACAAAGTTTTTCACTTTATTTGATGTCAATGTCAACATCTGGGCACGTAGACCAACAATTAGTGTACCACTTCACTCACCGTGCTTTGGGCAAAGTGACTTGGCACAGTTTACAATTCCCAATCGGAGTCCAACTGGGAAAAAGGTCTAAAAAAAAAGTGTGTCAACCTTTTCACGTGTCGACCATATTCACATTGACCTTTTGCTTTTGTTGACCTTTTGAACATGTCGACCATATAGTGTTGACCTAGACATTATCTGCCAGCCAACTGGATACCATTTTTTCAAAACAACTGGCAACAATGTACACAGAGGCAGCCCTAATCAATTTGATGCCCTAGGAAAGATTTTGGCAAGTGCCCCCTCCAAAGGTGCGCCGCCAGTACATGAGGTGGCACTCCAAACTTAAAAGAATACTGAGAGCCAAAACTTGGTAGACAACATTTGAGCACCTTTTATAACATTTTTTCAAGTCCTATTCTGACTTGAAAACACATTGAAGAAGTGTGGCCACCCAAAAGAGGCATGCCCTTGAGTGTAGTGTACCACACCATATACCCCTTATACACATTATACAACACAATAGTAAACCCCCTTATACTTGCCCCTTACACATTGGCCCTTATTCGGATCTGATCGCAGTACAAACATTTTCTCAAAATGGGCAAAACCATGTGCACTGCAGGTGGGGCAGATGTAACATGTGCAGAGAGAGTTAAATTTGGGTGGGGTGTGTTGAAACTGAAATCTAAATTGCAGTGTAAAAATAATGCAGCTAGTATTTACCCTGCACAGGAACAAAATAACTCACCCAAATCTAAAACTCTCTCCACATGTTACGTCTTCTCCCCCTGCAGTGCACATGGTTTTGCCCATTTTGAGAACAAATTTGTACTGCAATCAGATCTAAATAAGACCCATTATGCCTTAAGAAATGAGGCAAAATTCACACTATGGCACACGGATTGAGCAAAAATTCACATTATGCCACACAAATTAAGGCAAAATTCAGAATGAGCCAAATTTCAGTGCAGAGAGAGGGACGGCAGGGATGCAGAGGCAGTGACAGCGGGGCCTGATGTGTCTCCAAGGGCGGCTGGTGGTAGGAGCGGGCGGGTGCTGTCGGAAGGAGCAGGCGGGTGCTGTCGGAAGGAGCCGGTGGGAGCTGTCGGAAGGAGTGGGCGAGCAGCGTCTGACAGGTCAGTGAAGCAGGCAGCAGCAGCAGGAGGTGGTGCATGCCATTCATTCATGCTTACCTTGCTTGCGTGACCTGTCAGACTGTTTCATCTGCAGCTGCCAGCCCACAAGTGTCTCCCAATCCCTGTGCACAGCAATTAGCCAATGACCAGTGTTAATCTGAGCTGGCCCAAGGCTTGGGGCGCCCCTAGGCCTCCCAAGCACCCTAGGCAATTGCCTAGTTTGCCTATGCCTAGCTCTGAATGTTCAGTATCACTACAGACCATACGGCAGTGGTAATCAACATGCATGCCATGCTATAATCCCACGTTTCCACATCAACTGCATGGTGAATACCTCTGCCCTATGAATGTGTGCACGTAAGAAAAATTACACTGTAAGGAAATCACATTTTTGGATTGCTTGCAGTATACACCAATCCTCATAAACTCATAAACATAAAATAAATGTATGGCATTTAACTGATTGACATACTGTATGGAAAAAAATATGGAAGCATTATTGGAATATAACATTAAATAAGGTTAAATGTCATAGTTAATCCTTGGGATCCACAGCAATTGTGCAAATAGCTAATTTAAGTGATTTGTTATTTAATGGACAAGATTGTGCGTTCTCTGATCATATCATACAAAAGATCTAAAAAAGTGTTTTGTTTTTCCAGTAAAAATGTGGAACAGACTTGTGAAAAGTAATTATGCAGAAATCAAAGGGAAAGGGTTGTACTATATATTGCTGAGGAAGAGGCAACTAATTCTCCTCTTTCTACGGGTGGGTATATTATACATCAGGCCGCTTTTGTCACAGTTTGCCGTATTGGAATGACAAATTGTTCATACAGTATCATCTGTTTTGTACACTCAATTCTGTACTCCCTTCTAGCTTGGTATTACATTTTCACAACAGTGTGGATGTTATAATGTTAAGGGGGCACGCTAATGTTGCATAATTTGAAATAGAGGACACTGTAATGTGGAAAATAGGAACTGGACAATAATGTGAACTACAAACTGCTTTGCTCATTGTGGGAGGCACTATAAAGAATAAGAACTGGGGCACCATAATTTGGCACAATATGAAATAGAGGCACCATAGTGTGGCATAATATGAACTAGGACACTATTATGTGGCATAATATGAATCGGGGACAATGTATATCATAAGGCGAATTTGGAATAATAAGTGGCATAATATTGTATGTACTAGTAGCCCTATAGTGTGCCACCATGTAATCTAGGGAACTATTATATGATGGTTCATAAAATAAACAAAGGTATTACTATGTTTCAGAAAATAAACTAGAGCATTTTAATGGGGCATACAATTAACAACTGCTGCGGAGAGGTGTCTCCCAAGAAGACAGGGTTTCCTTCAATATGTTGCTATGGGGCCCGCAAAGTTCTGCTTGTGCAGAATCTGTAGCTGGGTATCTTTTGAGTCTTCAACATACAGTGTGAAAGTTAAACTGTAGCTCTTTCTCAGAGGTTTTCATAAAAATAATAAAGCCCCATACATTCGGAAAGGGCTTTCCAAGAGATATTGCTTACAATATGGCCTAGTGTGAACATGTTCAGATGAGGGAGTCCTCATTAAAGACTATCAAGCTGCCGCTGCAGCATGGTTGTAGCTCCCTTTTCACCCTGGCATCGGTAAGTGTCGGTATGCACTTGCCGATGCCGGCACCCTGCTAAGTCCCCGCTGCCGACTATATTGGTGGCGGCGAGTTCTTGTTTGGTGTGTAAGGGGGTTTACACTTAGAGATTATGTAATTGCCTTTACGAAATGGTGGTGGACTTGGCTTATCCTGTACATGACAACTAAACTTATATTATGTTTTGCATAACGGATATTACAGTCATCTTAAAAAATAATAATAATAATATGTTTAAAATATTTTTTTAATGTGGAATATGTTAAAGCTTGTACAAATACCCCGTATGTGACAGAGGAAATGCCCAATATTAAATACTGTAATGGAAATAGGCATCCTACATGACATTTTGTCATTTGCAAATACCTTACACTAGTTCAGTGGTTCCCAGTTTTTTTTAAATCACAGCACCCTATAGCATCAGAATTTTTTTTTCATGGAGCCCCTAGGCCAAAAAAAAAACCAGTAGAAAAAAAGAAAGAAGTAGAATGTGTTTATATGTGATCCTTCGGTTCAGGTATGTGGTAAAGGGCAGGATTTGTTTTTGTTTGTACACTTATTTTATGATTGGCAGCCACCAGCACTGGTTTTATCCATAAATAATTGACCATAAATACTTTGTGTTGGTCCAGGACCTGTACCCCTGCAAGTGTCAAGAGGCGCATTAGGGAGCCACTGCACACAGTTTGGGAACCACTGCACTAGCTTATAAAGTACAGACATTGCGGATAATCAGTGCGTGAACTACAGGATAACTGGGATCAAAAAACAAACAGAGATCAGGGAATGAAGAAAACAAGATACCCAGCGCAAAAGTCCTCAGAAGGAAATATGTCCACAGTATCAGTCAATGTGTGCAATCTTCTTCCAAAGGATCGTACCAGGATCCGAGTAGTACACTTGCAAAAAACCAGAGAAGAGACGCAACCATGAGCATATAATTCAAGACAAATTTACTGCACAATAAGGCTCACGTACATTGAAAGTTTAAATGAATATGCTTGCCAGCCTAGTAGAAGCCTAATCTCGGTGGACCTCCTCGAATTGTGCCAAAGCACCGCCACTCAGCCGCAGACCCAGGGATCCTTGAACCAAGCCTCAGGATTTCGCCGCACACGATCGGGAGCACCGGGACCACAGGTGGAAGACAGGACGTCACTCCGTCAGCAAGAATAAGCCACGCCCTATTATATAAGCCACGGGGCGTGGCTTATTCTTGCTGACGGAGTGACGTCCTGTCTTCCACCTGTGGTCCCGGTGCTCCCGATCGTGTGCGGCGAAGTCCTGAGGCTTGGTTCAAGGATCCCTGGGTCTGCGGCTGAGTGGCGGTGCTTTGGCACAGTTCGAGGAGGTCCACCGAGATTAGGCTTCTACTAGGCTGGCAAGCATATTCATTTAAACTTTCAATGTACGTGAGCCTTATTTTGCAGTAAATTTGTCTTGAATTATATGCTCATGGTTGCGTCTCTTCTCTGTTTTTTTGCAAGAGATCAGGGAATGTTCACATTGATGTAAAAACTTCCTTCACCCTGACAGAAAAGGCTTTTGCGTATGGCAATATAAAATGGCCTAGGTTATATTACACCATTTTCTGAGCTGCACTAGCCAAGGGAGGCAGACACAAGATACCAGCAGCATATACTAGTGGTACAAAATCAGACTCAAAAGCGAGGGGACAATAAGGTGATACAGAAAATCATCTACATAACTTGCTGGACATCTACTTGAAGCAATACTACCAAAGTTACTGTTTGTATCTGAGTGTCCACTGAGTGAAGCTCCATTGAGTAAAGACTTATCACATAATGAAAGAGAGTGGTGCCGGTTTACTGATAGCTCAGCTAAACTACAGCAGACAGGAGAGGGAGAATCCAGCCAATCTCCTGAATTTATGGCTCTTTCCCAAGGCACCAAAGAGACTGTAGGTTCTCTAGTTCTCTACACGGATAGCTGGGCCTTGTTTGAATGAATGACTTTTTGGATGACCTTCTGGAAAGAAGACAACTGGACAATTAATAAAAACAATTTAGTAGAGGAGTTGATGTGTGTAAGAAGATAGGAACTGCAGCCAAGAACGGGAAGATCATTGCAGGACATGTTAATACACACACACTGGTAATATGCATAATGATCAAGTAGATAATCTAACTATGTAAACCAGATGAGGAAGCTCTGATGGTGCTAGGATTCTTAACACATGAGATATGGGCCACAGAGGAGCTACTGTACATTACAGCAAGTTAGATATAAGATTCCATAGATCCATATTATGTGCACAGACATTGTATAAAATTTTCAGCTATTCCAACAGTTTAAAACTTGGCGCCAACATTGCCTGCTACACGACAATCATATTTGCCATCTAACAACTACTGCACATGTATGGCAACTTACTCAGGAGGCACCCTGACTCAATTAGTTATTCACACAATCCAAAAGGCCACCCTAAATTTACTTTAAAAAAAAAAAAAAAAAACATTTCTTAGTTATGGGTTGCAAATTCAAAGAAATAATGGCACACAGGTCTCTAGACAGAAAGTCCGACAGCGGGCAAAAAAGTACACTAATTCTGTCACATTTCTTACTACCAACAAGCTGGTGAAGGTGTGGCAACCCAGAATTGGGGTACCCCTCTTTAATGCCACATACTTACTGGTGGCCAGCACTAACTATGTTTGCACATAACTGCAGCCCATGCTGCTCCCAGGAACTGTTACAAATTGTGCTACAGGTGTTAGCTACCGGTACTAGGTTGCTAGGCAACCGCCCTTCAGCTGCACTCACCACAGGGCTTAGGGATCCAGAGCCTACCTGAACTCCCTGAAGCAAAAGTATTATCTTCATTGGTGGCTCAGCCGGCGCCAAAGTGAAGGGTGCGTCTCTGCCTGTTGCTGGGCAGAGGCGTATGTAACGAGAGGAGAGAGGGTGAGGAGTTAGGAGGAAGCAGTTGGCTCAGGGCGTCTGTGAGGAGAGTAGCGGTGCCCGTCGAGAGAGACAGCGTCTGACAGGAGAGCTGTGCCTAGTGAAAGGGAGCAGAGCGGGGCGCGCTGAGCAGAAGTGCGGCCCCTTCAGTAGTGTCCGGCGGTGACTGAGCGGAGAAGGCTGGACGGAGCTGTGACGCGGTGGGAGAGAGAGACACAGCCGCGACTCCCCCAGCAGTGTGCCCGGCGGTGATTGACAGCCGGTGCGCGACGCAGAAGAGACGCGCCCGGCATTCTACAGACCCAGCGCGGCACTGGGACGGCGCCGAGGAGAAGGAGAGAGGAGATGCCACGGTGGTGACCCGAGAGGCTGCAGTAAGACAGGGCAGCTGGGGTCCCTTGCCCACTAACCCTGGAAGCCCAGCAGTGATCCCCGGCAGCCATCTGGAGAAGGAGGTGTGCGACATCCCCAGCACCCAGACCCGCAGCAGCAGTGATCGATGACCAGCAGGAGCTGGCAACCTGTAGGAGAGTCCAGGTATTTGGTGCCCGCACAGTAACCCTCAGCCCCGAGCCGTGCCCCGCTGGCCTCCCCTCCATCTTACCCCAACAAGGGCCGACACATTAGGAAAAGGACTACCTCACTGTCCAGTTCTGCTTGGCCCCATCTGTTACCCATTCCAGGAGAGATCTATAAAGGAGACGGTACCCCTTTCCCTGTTGATTGCAGGCCGATTGGGCCATTTATGAGGAGCAGGGTCTTTGCTGCAAGTACATTCCCCAATGGCAGTTGTGCCAGTACGCAGGACACCCTTTTGCCTTGGATTACAAGTTCTTTATTTAGTGTTCATCCAACAGATACGGTGCACCTAGGCCAAAAGGTACCTAGGACTAACAATTGAACTGCAATTCAGGGACTCATGCTTTAGTGCCTGGATACTTAATGTTATGAATACAAGGTATGACCTATTGCATATTACTGTCATTCATTCAAATGTGATTGCAAGTCTGTTGATTTAAGGCTGGAATTGTTTGCAGGGTAGCCTATTGGCATAGTGATATTGGTGACGCGGTATACCGTGCGAATTGCGGCCCACCGGTGTGAAGGGTGGCCCCATCGCGCACGATATCCTCCTTACAGAACAGTTTTACTTTATTGCCTTTCCTGTATTGATGTGTTGAACGCTGTATAGCATTTACTGCAGTGTATTGTGCGAGGTGACCCCATCGTGCACAATATCATCAGGGAGAATCATTTTTATTCATATACTTCCGATTATCATTCTTGTTATTGCATTGTTTAGTCATTTTCGTAGCAGTGATCCACAGTCCTTTTTGCTACCAAAAATAAATCCTTTTGATCACCGTCCTAACGTGTGGTGACCATTCTGTGTGGTTGTTCTGGGGTATTGCCAGTGGCGTAACTACATTTTGGGCGCCCCCCCGCCGTTAAAGGGAGGGCGCCCAGCCACTCACCCGCCCCTCCGGTGCAGATGGAGACCGGGGGCGGCGGGAGAATAGGAAGAAATCCTATTCAAAAGACCGGGCGGCCGCTGATTGGCTGAGCTCTCAGCCAATCAGCGGCCGCCCGGTCTTTTGAATAAGATTTCTTTATATTCTCCTGCCGCCTCCGGTCTCCATCTGCGCCGCCGGCCGCTCCCCCAGGTAGCCGTCAATGCAGGTGGGGGGGACGCTGCGAGGCGGCTGGGGGGACGGATGCTGCGGGGGACGGACGCTGCGGGGGACACAGAGGCGGCAATTACTTACAGCTGAGCCGGGCAGGGGGAGCCGGGAGCTGTCACTGTCAGTACGGAAGAAAAAAAAAAAAGCCCATACAATGAATCGGCAGCCTGTGATTGGCTGAGCGCTCTCTCAGCCAGTCAGCAATTGGCTAAGAGAGCGCTCAGCAGCCAATCACAGGCTGCCCATTCATTGTATGGGCTTTTTTTTTCTTCAGTACAGACAGCTCCCGGCTCCCCCTGCCCGGCTCAGCTGTAAGTAATTGCCGCCTCTGTGTCCCCGCAGCTTCCGTCCCCCGCAGCGTCCGTCCCCCCAGCCGCCTCAATGCCCCCCTGCCCCCTGCTTCCTTCATATTGCAGCTGCCAGCTAACGTAACTATAGCACTGCAGCCCCCGGCGCCCGCACATGCATAGCGCCCCCCCCGCGGGGGCTGCGGTGCTATAGTTACGCCCCTGGGTATTGCTTTCCCGGGGTGCCCTTGTCCCTCCGCCCTCTGAATTGCAGGCGAGTGAAGCAGTCAGGTAGCAGCCAAGCAGTGCCGAGAGGAGAACAAGAACACCAGGTAACGGTCACACATCTGCACGCAGTCTGACAACATCACAGAGGGACTGAGTGAATGGTTTGTTAAAGAAATAGACACGTAAATGTCATACACATACACATTAAGCTTGTCTACTTTACTTTTTCCTCTCTGGGAGAAGCCGAGAGAGGAGATACAGGTGGGTGAGGTTGAGATATTTGCATCATTAGGCACGCCTCGTTACTGGAAAATTGTTGCGATTGGTGCATATTTGCATAGGGATTTGGAAAAAATTATGCATTTTCATAAAAACTTGTCACTAGGCCCAGCCCCCCTCCTCCGAGATTCCCTATATTAATCTTCCCATTCTGTCCATTTTACTAGGTATATTGAGCACTCGGGGTGCTCATTCTTTCGGGGCTACAGAGGACTGCCTCAAAAATCGCTTGTTTCCCACAGGTCCCGTGAGAGTAGGCAAATATTTTGCACCTACATTTGCAGAGGTGATTGAATAAAGTGCTTACTCAGGCCATGACACTCCTGAATAATTCAAAAAATAACAGTATAGGGGAAAAAGTTACAAGAAAATGTGTGGTAGCTGCTAAGGCTCATACACCCAGTGACTTTTGTCCATTTTCTAAGCCATCTGACAAGATCGCATAGAAATTAAGCATGGATCACTCCGTGTGTGTATGCCCCCCACATTTCGCCACATTTCTTTAGATCTTAACCACATGTAGCCAAGATCTAGTCAAATCGTGTTGCATGCGTGTCAAGAAACTAAGTAGTTGCATGCGTGTCTAGAAAAATGTACAAATATATCAGGGGCCAATATAAGGAACTGTCAAGCACCCTTTTTACTGCAAGAAAGGAATCTAGGACACGACGGCACGAGTTTAGATTAGAAGAAAGAAAATTTCGATCCCTAAAAAGAAAAATTTCTTTACAGTCAGAGCAGTCAAACTCTGGAACTCCCTTCCTGAGAAGTGGTGTCGGCAGACACAATAAATACGTTCAAAATAAGGTTGGACAAACATTTATTGGATAAAAACATCCAAGGGTACTAATAAGAATCATATTCTGTCTTTTACAAGGGATAAGCTATTAAATTCTAGGTTGAACTCGATGGACGCAAGTGTATCAACATCTTGCCGGCCGAAGCGGGGGAGCGTTAACTCCCCCCTCCGGCGATGTCCCCTCCTGGAGATATCTCCTTCCCCCTGGCCGGCGAACTGCACATGCGCGGGATCTCACTGCTCACGCGAGATCCCCAGCGCAGCTCAGAGCCAGCAGCAGGGACTGTGGGTATAGGGCATCGCCTCCTGCAGTGCTGACCATTCATAAATTAGGCAGGCGCACAGTACGAAATATCGTAGCTGCGCTATGCCTCCTGCCCTACACCGCCGCACACTTGACACCAGCTCGGCAGGTGTCATAGATCAGGGGAAGCGCTATCCCCTGCTTTAGCGCATGGGGATAGCGCATATGCCCCTGATCACCACTTAATAAATCTACCACTATGTAGTACATATCACTTAGCACACATCCCCGGTGCATTGCATGTGTGTCAGCAATGTGTGCTGAACGATCTGAGCTAAACTACATCGCTCAGTGTTTACACCAGACAGGACCTAAGCACAAGTAAAGTATGTGAACCATTGTATTAATAAAGGAATGGCATTCACAATTATGTTTTAATAAATACAAAAACCTTCCCATATGAATGGATCTGCAAAATAAAGAAAAAAAAAACCACATGGCTATGTTACTATCTGCACGCCGGGACAGAGCTTGTGAACAAGCGACAGCTTGCATGTGCAAGAACCCGCTCTACAAGGACACATTTCCAGTAAGGCAATGTTGGGTAGCACAATGATGCATAATCATCATCATCATCATCATCATCATCATCATGACTTCTCTATCGCATCCTAAAGAATGAATGACCGAATTTGGCAGGTTGTTATAGGCAACATTACCACTTTGCAGCTTTAGTAAAGTCACCCCATAGTGTTAAAAATTTGGGAAATAAAGGTAAGAATAACATTTACATCTGCGTCATATTGACGCAATTTCCCTATTCCACTGAACCCAGAGATCAGGAATATTGTCAGGTTTAAAGCTGCACAATTCCCTAATCACAGCCGAACATAGAAACACAGAATCTGACTGAAGATTAGAACCACTTGGCCCATCTAGTCTGCCCCATTTTTAACCATATTATTACAACTGTGTTTTTCTGCCAAGAGTTTAGAAGCACGAAGCCTGCCTAGTGGACAAAACTATTAAGTAAGGTGAAATCAGATTGGCAGCTGGGAGATCGTGTCTTGATGCTGGAGTCCAATGATCTGTTGATGCTTCTAATTTTAGCAGTGCGTGGGGTGAGTTGTGGGTGTATTTCACTGTAGAAACTTTTTAAAAGTGGCCGCCAATTAACTGGATAAAAAAAGCTCTTGGACTTAACACAGGTTGAAAATTGAACTTTATATTTATGTGGGACTTGGAATCTTATCTGGATATTTATGTGGCTGACTCTTCCTACTTTACACAGCTGGGTAGATTAAAGAGTTCCTTATTAGACTCCCTGATTTGCCTCCATAACAGAATGTCTCTAACAGGGGACTTTTTAAGTAAGTAAACTGTGATGTCTTAACTTTAAACATCTTTATTATATTTAAATGGACTATAGCAATAAGTCATACTAGCGATGATCATTTTTTTCATGGTGTCTTTGCAATCAAAGAACACATTAGTAAACAAATGATACAATTAAATTGCATCTTGTTAAATGATCTACATGTATTGTTTTATATACCTTTTTAGACCAAATTTACAGAATATGTAAATAAGACAAGGAAAGAAACATTTCTCAGTAATCTGGGGTTACCAAAGTGGTCACATGACGTCAGTGCGTGCCCCCTTTTTTGGCCATCTAATCTAGACTGACTTTTCGCCGGTTTGGCCACATGTGAATGGACGTGTAAAGCTGTGTACACACGTGGCGATTTTAAGCACATATCATTTGCCAGTAATTTGTATGTGCTGTGGGCGATAAACCACGGGGTGAGTGCTCCCGTGTTCAGCCCCTGATGGTCGCTGCTCCTGCAACCAGCTATTTCCCCCTGCGGCTCCCCCAGCAGAGTTTCCTTTTCATCAGCGACCAGAGACACTGAGCAATATATTGCACCGTGTGTACCGCTTAAGAGTACACATCCATTTGAATGCAAATGCAGCATTCACTCAGTAAAGGGGGGCAGATGTTTGCTTGCCCAGCGGGTGGCATTTACCTGCCCACTAGGCAGCAAATATATGCAGCCTAGTGAACAGGTCTGAATTACCGCCAGAATTTATTGGTTTCAACTTTAGAAGCTTTAGAAAATGAACCCCCTGGTGCACTTTGAGCAAAATTATTTATAAACAGTGGGAGCTGAACTGTTTGTTTTGGGTTTTTGTCTTGTTTTATGGATGGGGTCCTTTCTAAATATCCCTTTTGTTTCTGAAATGTAAACTGGCTTATAAATGTCAATATCTGTTTTACCACAGAGTCGGGAATACCACAGATCTTGATGGTATTCCTCCTAGAACAATCTTCCATATCGCCATTTTTATCCTGAAAAGTCTCCATATCGGATTATTGGTGGCCATGAGCTGCTATGAGATCATTATGAGAAGCAACCATTTCCTCCATTTCGCAGTCTAGGTTATACGCGTGGTCCTCAAAGTTTCAACTTGACTCGCGGATAGCAGCAGTCAAGTCCTAAGTGAGGTAGGTCTTAAAGACTGCTAGTACTTGACACAAAGTCTTGACTGTAAGAAGGTCATTCGAATTAGGGTCCACATCAAGCCAAGAAAAAAAAACAGCAACTAAAATCCGATTGGCCTGATAATGGGAAGCTGCTATACTTAGCTGTCTGTGTTGGTACAGAACTTTACTAAAGGTCAAAATTGATCTTATAAAATCAATGAAAATTATTCAAAATCAGTGTTGTACTTCCAGGCCAAAAACACACATTTATTAATATTTAATAATAGGATTTTAATACCTATCATAAATCCTTTTCACAAAGTCCTTATGGGATACTGGGATGGTCTCAAGACATTGGGTATTAGAGGGTATCCGCAGGAGACAGGTACATATATAACTTTGAACTGGGTGTACTGGCTCATCCTCTCTAATTCCCCACCCACAAACCAGTTACGGTAAAACCGATGCAACCAGGTTTTAAGGTGTTACAAGTCTACGGCGACCGCCAGAGATAGGATCAAGAGGAGGATCTAACTACAGGCGCTAACTGAACAGGACACCCTGGCTAACGGCACCAAGCCAAGGACAGGGAGTATGACCAAGTCACAGGCAATGGACAAACTAATAATGGGGTGCCACCAAAGAAAATGCACGCCAACATAAAACAGAAGACTCAAAGTAACGGTACCCCAAAACAGTTTTTCCCCCTTAAAGGGAAGATTTTCCACACTACGCTTGGAGTCAGCGTCTGCTACCTACTGGCGTAAGCAACTGTGACCAAACACCACCATGGCTGAGGTGCGGGCTTTAATGGCCCCTAGCTCTTTTTTAGCCTCACACAGCACTTTTGCCGTGTCCTGGATATGGTGCAGTCTCTCTGCCACTTGAGCCACTGAAATATCTGCCAACATGCCCTCCTGGATTTGTGAAGCCAGGTATGAATAGACTTTGCATTCCAGCAGCTGGCAAGGACTGGTCTCTGAGACGCACCGCTTGCCGTATATATGGCTTTCTGGGTGGTATCCAGCTTTTTATCTGAATTATCCTTTAGAGTGTCAGACCCTGGGACAGGGAGTACCACTTTCTTGGACCACCTGGATACCGAAGCATCAACCACCAGAGGCTCCTCCCACACCTTCCTACTGACCGGGTCAAAGGGGAATGTGGATTTGAACCTTTTGGACAGCTGAAACCGCTTTTCAGGTTGTTTCCAGGCATCCTTCAACGTGTCCTTTAAATCAGCCTGCTCAGGAAACACAATATTCTGTTTCCTTTGAGAAACAAAATAGGGGTCCCCTTCCTCTGACTCAGCCAGAGAGATCCAACACCTCTCTAATTGCAATAATGAGAGGTTCAGGGCCACAGAGGGAAGACTGAGAGTCCTGTAAGGGCTCCTCATCATCACCGTTGTCCTGCAAATCTGCATCAGAATCAGGCACAATGGCGGCCGAGGCACGCTTGTGTGATTGACCCGGAGAGGGGGTGATATTATCCACCCTTGCCAACAGGACTGATAAATCCTGCTGCACGTGCTTGGTCTGCACAGTATTTTCAGCCAGTTGTGAGGACACATTTTTCAGCATAGCTTTAATGCCAGTAGCCCACTCACCCTTGAAAAAGCTGCTTATAGCGGCGAAACGCGTTGGCCCAGGCACTCAGATTGCCCACCTACCCCGCTGCCATCCAGCCATCACCACCCACCACCTAAAAGCTGACAGGAGATCCAGCCTTGCACTGACCATCAGCCTATCGACCGGAGTGAGGTACAAACCATCTGAAGGCAAGCCGCCTATCTAAACACCCACCCGGGGTCACCCAGCGGACTTTTCACTACTACTTCTGATATTCCAACTGGGAGGAATGCCACCCCCATCATAAAACTGGAGGAAGTATCATCTGAATACCGCTTTGGCCAGGTCTAGAGGTCAATTTTTCCTACCATCTCCTAGTCACACATTGAACTGTGGACTCTCAAAGGTGATATCACATTAAGCGGCTGCAGTTTTTACACCCCCCCCCTTCCCCTTTCCATATTACTGTGTACCATATTTGTGCTTATTTTAGTGTGTCATTGTATAATTAAATTGCTTTTTTAATTGACCTTGCTCTGTCATCAATTAAGCGCAGTCTATACTCTTTCCAATACGCTCAGGCTCCTGAGAGTCTGATTGCGGTGTCCCACTGAGTTGGGGTGACACCCCACTAAGCTGTGGAGACATGCATTGTTCACAAGTAATTTGTGAAGTGGACCCAGGCACAAACTTTGTGCTGCAGATCACACAGGTTATCTTTCTCACCTTTCTCTCTGTAACCTCACACAAACACACAGGATAACACAGTGAAATACAGAATAAATCAGTGTGAGGTGTATAGAAACTATGTGCAAGCTTCTAACACTGTGTGTGTGTAGCTTTAACAAGCCTGTTGGGGAGTACTCAGAGATACTGAGGGGACCAGCACACCCTTAACCTGAACTCTCAGAATGAGGAGTTAGTTTACAAGCACATATACCCGCAGGCAATATGCCCACAATATTGAGTGCACAAAGTAACACACAATAAGCATTTGTAAAGTGCTAAAAACACTTGCTGTTCTGCTGCAGATGTCCCTCTCCAATGCCTCACCGCTGAGGAGCGTCTGTCAGGCAGTAATGGCGCCACAGGGAGAAGCAGGAAGCAGTGTTGGCGCCCACAGAACTCTCTGGTCCCGCTCTGAGCAAGCCCCACTCCTTGTAATGGCGCTGGGCTTATACGAATATTTATACTGGCGCTGGCTGTATATAACAGCATTTTTGCAGGTATCTGCCCTGGTGGTTCAGTGGCTAGCCCTTAGCATCTAGTCTGTGGCAAGGGGCCCGCGCGGCCCCTGTGCAGGGACACCGCTGCCGCCATTTTGGCGCACAATGATCCGGGGTACCCCAATTTGTACTCTCCAAGTCCAACACAGCAAGCCCAAAATAAAAAAAGAAAAATAAACTGAAGACAAACTCTCTGGAGCTCCAGCAGTGTGCATCCTTTCCTGAGGGCACATTTTTCTAAACTGGTTCGTGGGTGGGGAATCAGAGGGGAGGAGCCAGTACACACATTTCAAAGTTATAGATGTGCCTGTCTCCTGCGGATACCCTCTAATACCCAATGTCCTGAGACCATCCCAGTATCCCATAGGACGATAGTGAAAATTAATATATATAAATAAAAAAAAGCTGCTGGCAGATGTGTTTCAGCCCCTGAAAGCCAACATCAAATGACAACTTTAACCAAATTCCATTGGTTTTAAATAGATTAAAATCAACCTTTAGTAAATGTCCCTCAGTAACAAAGAATACAAATTGAATTTTGTTTATATATTATATATTCAGCATACACCATGTGAACCAGAACATTAAACAAATAATACTTTATATAATTTGATTCCTGATATTTTCATGTCAGTATAATGTGAATTTTATATAATTTTATATATTTTATATAATTGTTGCACACCTTTAATACCTGGAAAGAATAGTATAAAAAATATAATCAAATAAAGTTTAAAGGTACTGTACTGTGTAAATAATGAGCAAGTATTTTATTTAAAACACAGTAATATTGTGGATTGATTATATGAATAAAAAAGGTATTATATAATGCAAGGAAGACCTATTTAGGAATGTCCTTGATGTAAATGAATTAGAACCCCTAGCCCGCGCTAGTAGTCAGGTACAGTTTGTCAGTGAGCTTGGAATCTCTGTTAAATATCACTTGCACCTAATCCCAGAAACCTTCAGTATGTCACTGAGAGATGGAGGCCCATAGTGTTAATATGAACAGCTGCACATTCTTATTTTGTTACATTATATATGCAGATAAATATTTTTGGATGCTGAAGTCATTGATGGGCTTACCTCTATGAAATAGGTCTTACTCATAGGGAATTTACTCTATAAATCTGATACTTATCTGGAGTACATTTACCAGGCTAGCTCACTCACTGCTGGGACATGGTTTAGTTACCAATGGTGTAAATGTGAATATAAATGCAGTACCGGACAAGAAGGCTGCAGTGCCATGACATGCATAACCCAGTCACAGCAGCAGGGGGTATCTGCATTGATCTCTGCTTTAAATGGATAGGACAACGAAATGGCTGCATAGGCATGTAGTGTATTAAACATGCTGAAGCTGGGTGTAGGCTTAGGGTAAGCATGTGACTCGGAGTGTCCAATAGGGGCATGGAGATTGGCAGTTTAGCTGGGTTAATATGAGCTGCAGTGGGAGGAGTCTCCCTCTCTTCTCAGAAAAATTTGAGGTGAGTGGTTGTGCTTGTTTTTCTGTGAGAATTCTGTGGTATTACCTAGGGTTTTTGTGAGGGGTTTGAGGTATAGTTTGGAGAGGAGTGTGCTGTGGCTATTAGCTTGGGTTTGTGAGGTGTTTGAAGGGTAATTTTAAGTGATTTGTGCTGTACCTGTTGCCATGTCTAGGCCCGCTCCCCAGCGTCCCAGGCGCGCTGCGAGGCTGCCTGCTCGTTTTGCGGCTGAAGTAGGTGAGGGCCCTGCCGGGAGTGAGGCTCCGGTGGGTGCGGAGTTAGCCGCTGCTGCCGCCTTGGGCCCTGCTCGCAGTCGGGCGGCGGTCGCTGGTCAGGGAAGGAGGACGGCGTCTGCTGCGCCGGCTGCGGGCGGGGCTGGGAGAGGTCGCGGCTCGGCCGCGTCACGCGGCGGGCGCAGCTACGTGAGAGGTGCCCGGCGTGGTGCTGGGGCCTCCGCTTCGGCCGGGGCTCTGGCTGGCGGTGTCGCAGGCGGGCGGCGGCCATTAGTCGCGGAGGTGTCGCGTCAGCGCGGTGTAATGGCGGCTAGGCCGGGGTGTACAAGGGGGCGTGGCGGTGCTGGCAGCAGGGCTGCAGTGTCAGGGAGAGCTGGCGTTAGGCAAGGACAGACGCAGCCTGAGGTGATTCTACCAGCTGAGCCTGCTCCTGACCCTGAAACCCCTTTATATGGCTATAGGCCATCTTGGGAAAGACAGGAGCCGGAACCATCAAGGGATGGTAGAGCTGCGGGGGCAGCGGGTCAGGGTCAGGCAAGGGGGAGAGCATCAACCCGCGGCGGCCGCCACGGGGCTGATTCAGCTGCTGAGGCCTCTGGCGGGGGTGCATCCTCTGCCTCTTTTGACCCTGCCTTGCTCTCCGCGGCTTTGTCCTCAATGGCTGGTGCCCTTGCTCCCTTACTGGAGGGCAGGCCCGAGGGAGAAAGGGGTGCAGGTAGCAGCGGGCAGGATGTGTTTGAGCCTATACCAGGCTGCTCTGAGTTTGTGAGGGCATTTGGTCGTGTGCATACTCCTGTAGTGGCTGAGGGTGAGAGCCCAAGCGCAATAGGCGCTCGCGGTCCCCGAGGCCCTCTTCTTGTGTGCCCACAGGTGGTGATGCTACCGGTCGGAGACGAGGGAAGAAGGAAGTGACAGTCGACTTAGTGGACGCGGATGTCGACGATGATGATGATGATGATGATACGTGGGAAGAGCAGGCTGGAACATCAGGTGATGGTTCATCAGATGGCGAAGGGGGGTCAAATTCAGGCTCATCCTCTGGTGGCTCCCATTCCTCACGCTACTCCTCCTCTTCCTCCTCTTCTTCCCCGGGGGGCTCTGATGAGGGTAGTGCAGCAAAAGCTCGTAAGAGGGCGGCTAAGTACGCTAAGAAGGAGGCTGGGAAGCGTAGAAAAGGCGACAAACGCAAGCGCCTAGCTTCAATTTCCAGGAGGGAAAGGAAGCGTAGGAATCTACCTAGTGTGGTGCACTGCGATTATACTGCAGTTCTCCGAGGCCTTCGGGAAAGCTGCCGGAAGAAAATCCAGAAGGGTGACTTTGTGGATTTATTTAGCTTGACAGACGAGGCCAAGAAAGCCCATAAGGCTGCAAAGGCAAAAGGGGGTGTTGGTTCTGAAGCTTTCAGATCCTATGATAATTGGTTATCCGGCTTTTGTGTTTTTGCGGCATGTTACTTAGAGGATAAGCCGGATGAGCATATGAATATTATTCGCTATATTCATATGGTCCATGATACTGTATGTACAGAAGGTACGGTGGGGTTGCCTGGAGGAAGTATGATGAGCAGTTCAGGCGCAAGCAGGACTGCTTACACATAATAGATTTTGGTTGTAAAGATGTGGAGGTTTGGATGGAGGTTGCCCGGGTTCACTCTGAGGTGACAGATAGTGGTCGGCCTGCGGCACCCCCGAGCCATGCGCCTCAGAGGGCTATCACGGATAGCTCGGCGGCTAAGCGTTTTACACCGGGGGGTAGATCATTTGCTCCTGGGTCAACTCGTGGGAAGTGTTATGCATTTAATAATTCCTTCTGCAATATGGGTCAACGTTGTCGCTACAAGCACATATGCATCACTTGCTCTGGCAGCCACCCTTCGTCTAGCTGCTTTCGAGGGGGCCGCCCCTCCAGAGGGGCGGGTCCCGCACCTACCAATAGGCCCCCCTCCTCAGGCTCTGCTCGCTAGGGCTGTAACACCGGTTTGTTTTAAGGCCATGTCCCCATGGCTTCAAAGTTTTCCTGACAGGGAAACTGCAGTGTTTTTGTTAAAAGGTTTTTCTGAGGGTTTCAGTTTACCAGTTAGGGGGGAAGTTAAAGGGGGGGCGTTTAGGAATCTGCAATCGGCAAGATCCCATTCTTCAGTTTTAAGGGAGAAGGTCATGAAAGAGGTACACTTGGGTCGCATGGCTGGCCCCTTTTTGACACCTCCGATTGCTGGCATGATCATTTCGCCTGTCGGTGTGGTGCCTAAAAAGGATCCGGGTAAGTTCAGGATAATCTAACACCTATCCTATCCGGTTGGATTTTCAGTTAACGATGCCATTCCATTCGAATGCTGTTCGGTAACTTACCAGTCCTTTGATGATGCACTCGCGATGGTCCGGTCCTATGGTCCAGGAGCTCTTATGGCTAAAATTGACATTGAATCGGCATTCCGCCTTTTGCCTTTACATCCCAATGCTTTTAGGTACATGGGCTTCCGCATGGGGGATGAATACTTCATTGACAAATGTTTGCCGATGGGGTGTTCAGTTTCCTGTGCATTCTTTGAGAGGTTCAGTACCTTTTTGCATTGGTGCGTGGAGAGGTCCTCGGGTTTGAGCGGGATCGCTCATTATCTCGACGACTTCCTCTGCGTAGGACCTGCAGGCTCCGACCAGTGTGAGTGCATCTTGTTCAGCATACGGGGCATTTTTGCTAAATTCGGTGTGCCCATTGCAGAGGAAAAGACCGAGGGCCCCACTACCTGCCTGTCTTTCTTGGGGATCCAGATTGATACAGATGCAGGCTGTTGTCGTTTGCCTCCTGACAAAGTGGAGAAGCTGAAGGAAGCCATCGCGCAGTGCAAGGGGTCTCGCAAGGTGACATTGCGTCAGGCACAGTCCCTTCTGGGCCAGCTTGACTTTGCTTGCAGAGTTATACCAATGGGACGGCTGTTTTGTCGCAAGCTGGAGCGTTCCACTGCTGGAGTTAAAAGAGCTCACCATTTTGTGCGCCTGTCAACTGAGATCAAGCGTGACCTTGTCATTTGGTCCTCGTTTTTAGAGGATTTCAATGGCATTCGCATTTGGTTGGCTCCGGTGGTGGATAGCTCCAGGTTGCAACTCTTCACTGACGCTGCGGGTTCCACAGGCTTCGGGTGCTATCTAGATGGGAGATGGTGCGCAGAGGCTTGGCCTGATGATTGGTTGAGAGAGGGCCTTAACAGGGATATGCTGCTTCTTGAGCTTTTTCCGATCATGGTGGCAATCGAGATTTGGGGTCCCTGCTTGGCGAATCGCAGTGTACTTTTTTGGTGTGACAATTACAGCGTTGTCCACGCAATTAATAACCAGAAGGCTAAATCTATTCTGGTCTTGAGGGTCCTGGGGCAGCTGTCGCTACAGTGTTTGCGGTTCAACATCTTGTTTAAGGCGAGGCACGTTCCTGGCGTACAGAACGAGGTTGCGGATGCGCTTTCCCGGTTTCAGTGGGAACGTTTTCGTAGGCTAGTGCCAGGGTCTGATGCTTTTGGGGTTTCGTGCCCTCTTTATGTTTGGCAGGTCATCAGGCCGGAATGGAGGGGCTAGCGGAACTGTCGGTAGCGCCGGCTACGCTTAGGAAGTACCGCCAGGCTTGGTTGGAGTGGGAAGCTTTCTCCGGAGGGTCTGCGCAGCCAGGTAGGCGGAGGCAGAAACTTCTGCTATCTTTTCTCTGGAAACTTTACAACTCAGGCAAATCCAGGGCGGTAGCAGTTAGTTATCTGGCAGGAATAGCTTTTTTCGCTCAGCTAAAAGGGCTCCCTGACTTTACCAAGGGCTTCTTGGTACGAAGAGCTATGAAAGGCTGGTTGCGTAGAGCCCCGGTGGCCCCCCGATAGCAGGCGTCCCATTGATGCATCAATTCTCCCTTCCTTATTGGATAAAGTAGCTTGCCATGCTGAGTCCGCGTTTGAGACTCTGTTATTTCGTTTGGCCTTTTCAGTTGCATTTCATGGGGCCTTGAGAATACTTGAACTGGTTGCTCCTTCTAAGCATAGGGATTCCCAATTGCTGGCATCAGACATACGGATAGAGGGGCAGGCGCTTTGGTGCAGGATACGGCGCTCAAAAACAGATCAGTTAGCAAAGGGAAAGTGGGTGTCAATGCCTCCTGTTTTGCCGGTATCTATCTGCCCTGTAGCTCTGGCAGGGCAATACGCGCTAGTGAGACCGGATTCGGATGGGTCGTGGCTGTTGCACTATAATGGGCTACCTTTGACCAGGTACCAATTTGGCTGGATGATGAGGCATTGTTTGGAGAGCTTGGGCTTGGCACCGGGGGACTTTGGCACCCACTCCTTTAGAATAGGCGCGGCAACATTAGCAGCTAGGGCAGGTTGGCCGGCTAGAGACATCAAAGCCTTGGGTAGATGGCGCTCTGCGAGCTATAGAAAGTACATCCGTCCGCATCTCCTGCCCTGTTAGTCTGTGTGTGTTTGGTTTCCAGCTGTTTGGTTGTACTCCTATGTTACCCTAGCCCGCCTGTTTCCTATTTGGGGATTAGCTACGCTCTGTTGTTGGGCCAGTGTCCGGAGTTTTCACGCTTTTTTGCCTGACCTGACGGACTGAATTCGGCTTATTAATTCGGCTAATCTGGCTCTAATTAAGAGTCCCTCAGCAGGTTCAGACGTTTTTTCCTCCGGCCGAGTAATCCCTTTCTTTCCGATACCCTTCCACTACCCTTCCCTCCCTATGTGAGTTTCTTACCTATTGTGTCTAGGAGTGGCTTCAATTGCTATTGAAGCAGTGCTACCGCACCAAATTTGTGCACCAAACAATTTTTGGCAGATCCTCCCTTAAAATGTTCATTCCTGTCTTTTAAAGAATCCATATTAATCCATCTTATCCATTTTTCCTTCAGGTGTGGGCATCGACAACATTAGGGTGTGGGTGGTAGGTCATTCATTTGTCTATTGGGCAGGTAGGCTAATGGAGTCAGGTGAAGGTCCGGTGGTGGTTGGCTGCCAGCGTGTGCGTTGGCTTGGAGTTAGAGGAATGTCCTGGCGCGAGCTAAGGGCTTTTCTTCTTAAGAAGGTGAAGAACTTTGGCCTGCCAGAAGTGTTGGTACTTCATTTGGGCGGCAATGATCTGGGGAAGATGTCACAACTGGAGTTAAGGGCCTTGATCCTGGGAGATCTGGCCGCCATTAGGGCCGCATGGCCTACTTGCACACTGATATGGTCATTCATAGTCCCCCGCCTGTGTTGGAGAGGTGCCAGGGACTGTCGTGCGATTGACGAAGCCAGGAAAAAGCTAAACACAGCTGTGGCTCGTTGGGTTCTACAGGCTGGTGTTGCTGTGGTGCCACATGAGAGGATTAGATTCAGGTTTCACCAGCTTTATAGGCCTGACGGGATACATCTTGTCAAGGCAGGTTTACGGATATTTGTGGAGGATCTGTTGATCGTGGTAGCTTCGGTTCAATAGTATGGTGGCGGGGCGGTGTCTCCGGGACCGGAGCCCTGCTTTGGCGGGAAAGAACGGCAAGTTCATAGATTTTAGATTAGTTATTAAGTTTTGGTAGTTGCGGAATTGGCTTGTTTTTCGGTGCGCTCGCCTCTCGTTGGCTTAGGCCTTTCGCTGGATTACCCGCTCGGGGACTGCGAACCCACCCGGATGGGTGGGTAGTCAATGTTGTAGGTTGAGTGGATACCGTTTTCTGAGTTAGGCTGATTTACGCAAGTTAGTTTGGGGGGTGGAGCTTAATAAGTTTTAGCCGTTCTTTCTGGCCACCATAAAATAACCATTAAAATAAATAAAACTTTAAAATTAGTTTAAAGATTAAATAAACTCAGCTAACAATTTCTGCCAAACCCATGTCTCCGAGTCTTTATTTTAGATAAGGTTATGTAGAAGTATAAGTACATCAATTTACATGCTAGAGGTCACACATCTGCTGATAGAATGTTTAGGACAACGAAATGGCTGCATAGGCATGTAGTGTATTAAACATGCTGAAGCTGGGTGTAGGCTTAGGGTAAGCATGTGACTCGGAGTGTCCAATAGGGGCATGGGGATTGGCAGTTTAGCTGGGTTAATATGAGCTGCAGTGGGAGGAGTCTCCCTCTTCTCAGAAAAATTTCACGCCCTCCCTTCCCTAATTGTTTTTTGTTTTTTGGGGGTTGGGCTTGGTGTTAATCGCGTTAGCTGATTGGCGGGAAAGAACGGCAAGTTCATAGATTTTAGATTAGTTATTAAGTTTTGGTAGTTGCGGAATTGGCTTGTTTTTCGGTGCGCTCGCCTTTCGTTGGCTTAGGCCTTTCGCTGGATTACCCGCTCGGGGACTGCGAACCCACCCGGATGGGTGGGTAGTCAATGTTGTAGGTTGAGTGGATACCGTTTTCTGAGTTAGGCTGATTTACGCAAGTTAGTTTGGGGGGTGGAGCTTAATAAGTTTTAGCCGTTCTTTCTGGCCACCATAAAATAACCATTAAAATAAATAAAACTTCAAAATTAGTTTAAAGATTAAATAAACTCAGCTAACAATTTCTGCCAAACCCATGTCTCCGAGTCTTTATTTTAGATAAGGTTATGTAGAAGTATAAGTACATCAATTTACATGCCAGAGGTCACACATCTGCTGACAGAATGTTTATGAAGTAAATGTTTTTCTGATGCAAATTTAACAGGCTCATATGTTCTAAGGGGCTTATAGCAAATATAGGGGTTGATTCCGAGGCTCATTCAAGTCATTATGCGCACGGATCTGGCAGATCTCATATTAATGTGCATGCTTAAAAGATTGACGTCTACTTTTGTTCCGGAACAGGTATCTGCCCTCGGCTGGAGTTCGCTAGGGTATAAGCATTGATCTGTCCATCAACAGACCACTCTAAAACAGCCAAAATCCCCCGATCTGTATTCAAGCACAGGCGTTTTCGCCCATTTTTTTGTACATTTTTCAGTAGGTTTAGTATTTTTTGCTATAGTTGACTTGGCATGGGAGAAAATGGACCCAAATAGCGTGAAAATGCCTGCTGATTTGCTGTTAATCCATGTGGTTTTCGTTCGTGATGGATTTTTTGCCCAAGCGAAAAATCAGCACAGAGAATGAATAGGATAATGTAATTTACCCTAAAAACGGGTGAAAATTTAATCTAGCGAAAAATTTTGCACAGATTGGAGACCCTACAAATGTTGATTCTGGCATTAGAATACATTCCAACATCTGTGATATTTAAATCATATATCACACAATGGCTTAAAAAAAGGACATGGCTAGTGGGGTAATGTTTCACTGGCATTCCACGAGCCACACCTCCCTGTGCTCTGTAACAAAATTTGAAGAAGACCCTAATGCTTCTCTTTAAATCTACCAGCAAATTTGCTGAAAACATACAACTCTTTAAAATTGGAACCTATTGCATAATCCCTTCAATTATTTATCTATGTTTAGGTTCATGTGGAGGGGTCAGAGGCATGCTTGGGGGAGGTCAGAGGCACATAGAGAGAATAAATAATAATCACACATAAGGAGGTACAGTGGCAAACGCAGGATTTCTGGAGGGGAGTTTCAAAATGCAGTCCACAATCTCCCACTATGTAGAACATTGGAGCAAGGGTGTGAGTAACTGGGGGAGCTAATTGAGCACCTGAAGAATTTCTGTGGTCTGGGTGGCACAGTCCTTAGCTGGTTCAAATCATTTCTTGCTGGCAGGTCACGGAGAGTTTCATCGGGAGTATACTCTTCACCACTAGTGCCGTTGTCTTGCACTTGGTGACATAATCAGACGCCATGGCCTGGTCTACCACTGCTATGCAGATGATACCCAACTGTACCTGTCCTTTGCTCCAGGCACCGATAACACAATAACAACCTTAAATGGCTGCCTAGCTGAGCTCCAGGAGTGGATGAGTGCCAGTTGGCTGAGAATTAACCCAGATAAAACAGAAGTCCTGATGATAAATCACAGGACAAGACAGCAGCATAGCCAACTGACAGGTCTTAAGCTGGGGGGCACAGCACTAAAAAACTCTGATCATGTACGGAATCTTGGTGTTGTCCTGGATAATGGCCTGACACTTAAACATCAGGTGTCAGCCACAATCAAATCCTCATTCTTTGATCTGAGAAACATAGCCAGAATCAAGCTCTTAATTCCCTCAGAAGACCTGCCTAACGTCATACATGCATTTATATCATCACGACTAGACTACTGCAATGCTCTCTACTTGGGTCTTCCAGCAAAAGAATTGCACCGCTTGCAGCTGTTGCAAAATGCAGCCGCCAGACTATTAACTAACCAGCCCCGGTCCAGCCACATAACTCCCATTCTCTACGCCCTTCACTGGCTACCTGTAAAATGGCAAATCGTTTCCAAGATTGGCTTACTCACTTTCAAGGCCCTACATGACCAGAGCCCAAGGTACCTGTAGCAGCTTCTGATTCCTTACTGTCCTACTCGATTACTACGATCCGTTGAAGAATTCCTTACTGTTCTACTCGATTACTACGATCCCAGAATTTCCCTGAATTCATCTGGGGGTCGAGCTTTCAACTTTGTTGCTCCAACTCTATGGAACTCTCTTCCTCGCACAGTGCGAGAAGCCCCCACTGTAGAATCCTTTAAAAATAGACTAAAGATGTACTTATTTACTCAAGCATTTCACTGACATCTACTGTTAAGCTTGTTTTGTATTTCGAGCTGTTTCAGTCCTATTGGGAGAAAAGCGCTATATAAATATCATAATAGTGTGTACACACGGTCCGATTTCCTTTCCGATGTTGACGATATAGTCAACATCGGATTGGCATCGGATGCAGATCACAAGGGTTTTAACCCTTGCGATCCCGATCCGATCACGATGCGCGTTCACGTATCGGAAGCCAGAAAGTCTTGGCTGCCTTGTCTAGGTAGGAGGGGTCAGAAGCATACTTGGGGAGGCAGAGGACACAGTCAGGCATGATAAATACCCCACTAATGGAAGCAGGTGAAGGAGGACCATTAGGGAGAGATGGTGGTGGAGCATAAATGAAGGCAGAACTGTGGTAGAGATGGTTTTCTGTCCCATTCAGAGTTCCAGACTGTAGACTTGTATGAGACGGAGGAGTCTGACAGGGGCCTGCATCACTTATGATCCTACCGCAAACTGTTTCCTAGTCACAGGTTGAAGTGATCTCTACTGTGGTCCTGACATCACGCACCACTCACTGCCCATACTTAGTGTTGCCCCCAGCAGCACCCTGTGCACAGACTTCAACTCTATTGTGTCAGCCAGCACATTACCATGTATTTATGGTCTGTATTGGCAAACACCACTGTACTGTTTTGTATCAGGTCATGGGTGCAACGTTCAGATTTCTTAGCTGCAGGGAAACGGACTCCTGCAGCGCTGCTCAGTAACAGGTGGCACAGAGGGATGATATGGCACAGTGTGGAGAGATGGCATATATGGGCGATATGGTAGAGAGTGGTAAAATGGTATATAGGGGTGATATGGCATATAGAGGAGAGATGGAATTATAGTGGAATAAATGGATAACAGAGAACAAACGATATACCTTCTAAAGCGCTTTATATATAACTATTAATGAATTGCTCATAACCTAAACATATATGAATTAAAGACTAGATAAACTGGAAAGCAGAAATGTGTTTGTATCTATCTGTTGTACGGTGGTTTACTAACCCAGAAACTTCAACACATTTTTAGACCTTATTATGGGAACTTAGGGGCGATTCAGTCCTGATTGCTCAGTTCCGAATTCGCCCCCGTCCCAATGGTGCCCCCGATAAGCTCTTGAACCTGTCTGTCCCTGTGATGGAGGAGGCTGACAGCTGTCAATCCCAGAGATTGTTGTGAGGCAGCATCAACACAGGAACAACTTCTTATTAGAAAGTAATGCTTTTATCCAGCGGCAATTTTGTGTGGGTATTATACTGTACTGTACATATCTGTATGTAGTAAAGGTTTTAGTGCCTGTCTTTATGGACATAACTTAGGTAGGTTTCACCACCAATTTGCCATACATTCTGCACCCCAATTTCCAGATCTGCATCTGCAAAAGGTACACATAAGCTCATGTCCATGACTTTTGTAAAGAGCCCCCACTCTTTTTATGCTGGGTCCTGCCCAGCACTTTGGGAACTGGTAGGCCATGGGAGCAGTTGCTATGAGGCCCAAGCTATTTTCTGGGCCCACAGCACCCCTGCCCACTAGAGAGAGCACCTGCTGGCGGCCATCGCATCCAACCCACCCCTCCCCACAAACACACACCTACAGCAAAGTTTGCCCAGCCCGGGCAACTCTCGCAGTGACAAAATTCATGGGTATTTGGGGGCGGGGCATAATGTCATGAAGTGCCCGCCCCATCAGAGACCCAAGGATGTGCTGTAGTCAGGTAGTGCTTTCTCCCCCTTCTCTCTCCCCCCCTCTTTCAACCTATCCCCCTCCCTATCTCTCCAGTCCCCCTCTATTCCTCTCTCTCTCTGTGATATTCTCTCTGATGCTGTCTCTCTCTCCCTTGCTCTCTCTCTGACTGACAGTTTCACTTTCTTCATGATTTCTCTCTCTACCCCTGTCTCTTGTTTGAATCTTTCTCTCTCTTGGACACTCTCACTTCTGCTCACCTTTCTCTCACCCCTTCTCTCTCCCGCTCTCATCCCTTCCTCTCTTTTTCAAAATGACTCTTTTTCTCTCTCTTTCTCACATTTTCTCTTTTCCATGAAACCCTCTCGCTCTCCTCTCTTCCCTGAACTCCCCCAACCATAGTGATAGTGTTCATATGCTGTTTATGTTTATATATTGCCTGGCAAAAACGACTAGGGAGTTGCAGTCGCCATTTTTTGCTAGAGAGGGAATCAAAAAGACTTTCCTAGGATAGTATAAAGCATCATGCACAAGAGAGGTGCTGCTGGCAAGTAGCTTTAAATGTAAGCATTCAGAAAATGAATAAGCAATGGAAGAAAATGTAATGCACCAAATGCATATAAAAAAACACAAGTATGCTAGCATTGGAAACACTAAGGACAGGATATATCAAATATTATATATTACTATAATACATTCCCCAACTGATTGCATGCATACCAGTGTTTAGTAAAGCTGTATGCAATGGGAGAACTTCCAAACTTGCCGTTTTGATGGGCGCACTCCCCGTTTGCCCCTTGCTAAAAAGAACCAGCAAGGTGGAAATGGCGAGTGAATGTGGGGGCGTTGAATACTCTGACAGCGAGCTATCGGCACTGCTCGTTGTATAGTTTGCCGTCAGGGGCTTGTCAATGGCATTGAATACACCCCATTGTGTGTAAATCTAGCTCCGGTACTAGCCAGGGACTTCTTGGCCATTTTTCTCACCACACGTCCCCTATGTATAGGTTCAGTAATTCCACTCAAATGGCCTCATAAGTAATAAACGCATAAAATTAAATGGTGTATACCACAAACTTGCTCATGAAAAAGAAGAGTGAAAAAATAATCCTCTGATAAACATCCCAAAAGTTTGTACATTTTTTTAAACAAAATAGACAGTTAGGGGGAAATTTACTAAAGGAAATTTGTAAAAAAAATAGGTGTATTTGTATCCAGAAATACACTTATTTTTGACATTTACTATCCCGAAAATATGGCAATTTGTATCCGTATTGATGTTCTATCAATACGAATAAGAATTGCCGTATTTTCGGGATAGTAGATTTCAAAAATAAGTGTATTTCTGGATACAAATACACCTATTTTTTTACAAATTTCCTTTTGTTAATTTCCCCCTTAATGTTGAAAATCAAGCTGAAAGTGACATCACACACCAAGCACATAAAGAAGACAATGGGGCTTATTCTGGTTCACTCGCAAAAGGCAAATTCCTTCTCAAATGGACAAAACCATGTGCACTGCAGGGGGGCAGATATCAAATGTGCAGAGAGAATTAGATTTGGGTGAGTTATTTTGTTTCTGTGCAGGGTAAATACTGACTGCTTTATTTTTACACTGCAATATAGATCTCACTTTGAAGTAAAACCCCACCCAAATCTAATTCTCTCTGCACATGTTACATCTGCCCCACATGCAGTGCACATGGTTTTGTCCATTTGAGAAGGAATTTGCCTTAATATACATCTGGAAATCAACATATCCTTTAGAATGTACCCTCTCAGAAGCAGGGCCCTCTCTCCTCATGTGCTTTTCTTAGAATATATATATATATCTCTGCCACCCTAATAATTGCTTCAGTGTCCTGTCCCCTAAAGGAACTGTCTTTATTTACCATGTACTGACATCTTCTTGTATGGTAATTCGTATATTATTGGTTATATTTATTTATTTTTGCCCATTTATGTATTGTCAGGCATTGCAGAACCCATGTGGTGCCATATAAATAAACAATAATAATAATAATAATAATAATAACAACAATAATATTAATTATATCCAACAATGACAGCATACTCTACCCCCTTTTTCTCTCTCTCCCTCTCTCCCATTCACTCTGTTTCTCTCTCTCCCCTATAATTTTTTCCTGAGGTCTCATGTTAACCCATGTGTTTTTTTTCTTCTACTTTCAACCAAATTTACCACCTGTACTCCCTCCTATAGAGCTCTCACATATACCCTTTTCAGATCGCAAATGCTGGGTCTGTCCCGAGAGTGATCCGGCATTTGCGATGTTTAGCTCTCCACAGCGACCTGGCAATAAGCCTGGCAATAAGCTGATGTCAGATGGGGGGTGGGGTGGAACGGCGGCGCGTCATCGAGGACAGAGGAGGAGGCAGTGCTTGGAGCTGCTGCTGTCTCCAAGAGCTACCTCCAACATAGTGTGAACGAGACCTGGATCGCTCGACCCGGGTTAGCCATTCACACTGCACAGCAACCTGGGTAGGGGATTAAGCCTTCTTTTAACCCGAGTCAGAATGCCGGGATGCTGGACCCAGGAAAAGTAAAAAGGACCTTTCATATCACACAGAGATTACTTTTGCGATGTGAAAGCGGTAATACCCTCTTCTTCTACCCTTCACCCACTGTCTCTCTATGTCACCCTCTGTTTCTCCCTGTAACTCTCTACCTGTCACATACTGCCTCTCTCCAACACCTTCTGACTATGCCTGTCACCATCTCCCCATCACCCACTGCCGCTCCCCATCGCCCACTCTATAACCCTCTGCCTCTCTCTGTCAACCTCACTACATCACCCTCCCCTTGTCACCCTCTGCTTATCACCCTCCCCCCACTGTCTCTCTCCAATGCTCACTCTATATCACCCTCTGTCTCTACCGGTCACCCTGTACCTGTCACCCACTACATATCATGTCATCCTCTTGCTATCATCTAATGTTTCTCCCGGTCACCCTTAGCTTGTCACCCTGTACTTGTCACAATCTCCCTATCACCCACTGCTTCTCCCTGTCACATACACTGTCAGCCCCTCCCTGTCACCCACTACTGATCCCTGCCTTCTTCTGCTTGTCACTCCCTCTCCATCATCCTCTCAATCTCTGCAGTGTGACATATTGTGAACCTGGGGTGGGTTAAGGGAGCAAGGTCCAAAGAATAATTTTGCACCTGACCCCACATTCACAAGTTCCGTCTATGAGATACCCATAGAAGATGGAAAAGGTCCGCCCCCACGTATTTAGTGGAAACAGCAGGTGTGCAGGTACAAGGTAAACAATTAAATCTATCTGTAAACCCATAAAAGGATGTTCTTTAGCAGCTGATAAGTTCCATAACCTAAAGTGTGAACTGAATGGTACCATGTTATCCCCTGCAATAAGATGAATTACTGCACCTCTGAGTCAAACTGTTGACAGACTGCTCTGCTACGAAACACTAGTAAGTGTACCATATGGATGCCTTTATCACAGTAAACATGAGTGTCAACAGGAGGGGGAAAGAACACTCTAGGCTATAAAAATAACTCTGTACTTTTGATAGTTTGTTAAAGAAACCAACCAGCCACCTTAAATGAACACACATGTTGTGCAGAACAAATGTAAAAAGAGCTCAATGAAGGATCAAACAAAATACATTTTGTAACACTCTACTTGGAAGTCAGTGCTATTATTATTTTACACTGTCTAAAGGGATTCAGAAGTTGCAGTACAGCGCATCTCCCAGATTAACTGCAGTCAACTGAATAGGTCTGGGCTCTTAACCCAGGAGCTACGTTCCCGCAATGCTTAGAATTGAATCCCCCTTATATTCTTTGTATACAGTTTTTTATTGTATGTTACTTCTATTTATTACTATAAATGATGCTGACAAAGCTATACAAAAACAAAGTGATTCCACCTGTTAATGTTGATCTATAACTCCTGCCTTCTTGTCAGTGACAGTCTGTCATTATATAATGGGAGTTGCGCAACAGCTGTGAAGGCAGAACATATAGACAACAGTATAGAAAATAACACACTAGAATCATATAGCTATGTATGTAGAACATGGATAAAACAGGATGACATCATTTAGTTTGCACATGATAAAGTTCATGTAAAACTGGTCTAGCTGTTTCTCCAGTGACTTCAGGCGTGCTTCCATACAGGTTCTGAAAGTTAGTCCCTTGTGAAACTTACACCTCCCAATGGCAGATTGTACAGGCTGAAGAACTGGGAGCTCAAACCCCTCACGAGACAAACTTGGCAGAGACGTACAAGGAAAGACTGAATACATTTCTAGGAACATATTAATCCAATTCTCTCATTGCAAAACAGTCCATAGTCTCATGTAAAAGCCACCCGCATGGAAAGCATGCTTACCACGTAAGCACCACAGTACTGACATCATGTAAGTCCTTAGAATAGAATGAATACTAAATGACACCTTACCAGTCAGTGACACACTAGCTATCCACCACCTGCACTTCCTCTCATGGTCCTCGGTCTCGTGCCGTCCTCTGTCAGAACAGTAATGGCTGCTTTCTTTTTTTGCCTTTTTAGCATTCTAATTATAGGTGCCCTCCTCATCCTGCAATGGAAAAAAAACATAATGTCATGCCAAGAATTGAAGTGCACAAACCACTTGTTGCGACTGAGTTCAAACCTTGCAAACTAAGATTTACTAACAATTAGGCAAAGTCTTCAGACACTAACAAAGATGAATTCGACTTTTTCAAGTAAGATTTACCAAGAGAGTGGTTTAGAAGAATACTTAAATGGGTAGTGAGTAAGCGCTGCCTTGCTAGTGATGTTTGTAAAATCAATGAGTGATAAGAGTGAAGAATTGAAGATAATAAGAAAGAGATGTTTGTGGAAAAATGAATAAGATGCGGAAATGTGGCTTAAATGAAGTCTTTATTTATTGACTTTAAATGAAAAGATAAAAATATCACTGTTGAAGGGGTGAGTCTATCTAGCAGTTTTATTTGATCTCAGTGCTCTATGTAGAAAATCTGGTGCGATTTACTTGGTGTTTCAATACACTGGGGTAACTGGGTTTAATTGGGGTAGCCAACTCCAGTCCTCGAGAGCTACCAACAGTTAATGTTTTCCGGATCTCCTCACAGAATCACAAGTGAAGTAATTAGCTCCACCTGTGGCTCTTTGAAAATGTTTCAGCTAGTAATGAGTGCACCTGTGCAGCAGCTAGGTTGTCTAGAAAATGTGACCTGTTGGTAGCTCTCGAGGACTGGAGTTGGCTACCACTGGTTTAGAAGAATGTTTATTATTGTATTATCCTTGTAACCACAAGAGAAATAGGTAAGTACTAGATAAGTACTAATATCTAGAAGTTCTCAAGAGACATTTGAATAGTCAGAAAACACAATGTCATACACTCCATTATAGAAATTGTACAACAAGCAAAAAAAAAAGAAAATGTACATAGATATGAGAAAAAATAAATAAATAAAGCATTAAAATGTCTTTACTAAGCAGTGATCATTATCTCAATTGTATACATAAGAGTAAGGTCACGCGTTTTGAAAGAAAAGCACACAGTGCATAATAATTATTAAATTCCCCTTTTACAAGGGCTTAACCACCTGGTGCAAATGCTATGAGATTTCTGTTCAACATTTTTTAGCTAATTATATATATTTTGCATGGCGATAGTGTCATTGACCAGGGATTTCCAAGAAGCAAACACCGGGCCATTGGCAACCATCCACGTCTTGGCAATGCACACTTTGGCAATAGTACAAAGGTTACGAACATATTTTCTGGCATATTTTTCTAGCAATTCTATCAGTTATTGACACAATACAAACTGTCGGGGTAAATATGGCTTTGGGAATCGTTTAGAGGTAATAACTGCTGTCCAGAATCTGGAAATGGTGGGATAGGTTCACAGCAAATGCCAGAATGTCCCCTCCCCCCGAGGTGCACTTGGGACAACTCGAATCAGAGCATCCCCCAAACTGAACGAGCTTCACAGGGGTCATATATATTCTATGCACTATACACCAATTGTATTTGTTGAAATCAAACTGAATTGGTGGAAGTACGAAAATTCCCTAATGCCTCTTGCCAATCCTCTTCTGAGATATCACCCAAAACTACCACCCACACATCCTCAGTCTAGGCAAGGCCATGCTATGAAATGCTGTGAGGAGGGCTGAGTACAGTATGGAAACAACGGGCTGGTTTGCCTAGTACTCGCTCACTATTCTTACCATTGAATTATAATCATGACTTCCAATGTGGTAACGAAGATGCAGTTTTTTGGCAATGGTACCTTGGCGGTTTACATCTTGTACATCAGTTTTTAGATGAAGAACTTACCTCAGTCCTACCTCTATCCAGTCTAAAAGACCTATTTCCCCATGTAGCTTTTCCTTTATTTGCCTGCTTCCCAGCTCAAATCTATATCTCCAAATTATTAACTGACCTTGCTAAGGCTGAACTTACTAACACCTTAAATATCTTAATTATTTCCAGTAAGGGTAGAGCTATATCTACCTCAGTGCTCTATGATCTGATGAGGAAGAAATTAGATCTGACAGTGAATCCAACAGTTTTGTCTAAATTGCAAGGTAAATTCCCCAATCTCACCACTTTAGATGTAATAAGGCTGTCAGTTCGGCTTAATAAACAACTGGTCTCAGCTTCTTTTGCAGAATCGCAATACAAATTCCTGCATAGAGCCCATTACATCGCGAAATTTAGATATTTAACTGGGATGTCTGACAATTCAAATTGCTCTAAATGTTCATCGCCAGATGCCGGCATCATGCATTGCCTCTGGTTATGTACAATAGTGCAATTGTTTTGTTCTGATGTTCAGTCATATATCAATAACTTATTACATATATCATTCACCATCTACTGTATACAGTATGTCATGGGCACTTTGGAACTATTATCCTCCGTCCCTTATCCCCAAGCCAACAATTGGTACTCGTCTTCTGCTAGCTAGAATTGCTGCTGCAGCCAAAAAGCAGCAATAAGTAGATCCAGACCAAATATCATTAACTCTGCTATTACCTAGATTGATTATCATGTTTCATATGGACTGGGTGGATTGCAATCTAGATGTTGAATCCCGTGCATCCAGATTTTTTTGCATTTGGCTACCTTAGTCACCTTATCTACTACGGAATGAGACATTATTAGGAAGATTGTTCATTTATCAACTTGGTATAACATGACAGGGTTAGAGAGGGGTACTCCTCCCTTTTGATGTGTCTCTGACCTGACTATCGAACTCTTCTATTGAAAATGTTTATAATGACTTGTACCGTATTATTATGATCCATGTATACATTGTTTATTACCCTTTTATGTAATGCTGTCTATTATGCACTTTGATATAAAAGTATATTTTAAAAAAAATTGTCCATAGTCAAAATCTCAAGTAAAGATAGTTAAAATTGTATGGTTCCGGGCTCCATGGAGTTCAAGGGAAATCGCAGAGTCAAAATCATACATAGCCCAAATCTCACCATGTGTAAACACATTTACACTGAAAACATAGACATAGGGGGGTATTTTGGTTCATTCGCTTGGTTGCGAATTCACATCCTTGTGAGTACCCCAGATCCCGCCTTGTGAATGGTGGTACACCGGCTCACTATTTGCAAGGCACGTACATTCATACTGTCTGTGAATGGATGTTTTACATAAACATCCATTCGCATGCCACTGGGACCCTCCCGCTGGTGTTACATGCAGTCAAAATCGTAAGCCAAATTGCACCATGTGTACATAGCTTAGACATGTTAAGTTTAAAAAAGTGCTGGGACATCCAAGAAGAGATAGCAGAGATACAGTTGGAAAAAACTCCCTCATGATGACATTGTTTTTTTAAATGATTAATCTCATAAGTTTGCTTATTTAATAACTAATTGTATGAAGTTAGTTGATCTATACAAGCAGTTTATAATTGGCACATGATGTGATGATCAAATACAAATGTAAAACTATATTAATATGTAAATCAAGATATCTTCAAATATAATACCTCTATAGTACCCAAGATCAGAACTTCTGATTCTCACTCAGTACAAGCTAGCAAGCTAGTGGACATTACAAGTTAATGGACTTTTTAGGGGGAACTCCCTAAAAAAAGTGGAACTCCATCAAGACTTTCCCCATGCCTTAAAACCTTCAAGCCTTTCCTGTGTAATCATTTTTAAAATTCCTGATGGGGGCTTATGCAAAGCTGTATGTATCAGGGGCAGATTGGCTGCAAAATCCGTCCTCAAGCACCTCAGGGGGGACGGGGACGGGATTTGTCATGGTAAGGAGCGGGGGGAGGGGGGGTTGTCACGGTAATGAGCCGGCGAGGGGGGGAGTGGTGTGGTGACTTGGTAATGAGCCGGTGGGGGGGGGGGGTGGTCACGGTAATGAGCTGGAGGGCACGGTAATGAGCTGGTGGGGGGAGGGGGCATGCAATGAGCTGGTGGGGGGGAGGGGGCATGCGTCACTTACCAAGCTGGTGACACACCGCTTGAGGCCCACCGCCATCCACGCCGAAGCCGCACAGTCCCGGTTCACCCGAAAGCGACCGCCATCGCGGCCATATTGACTGTGGGCAATGGGCAGTTGGTGGCTGCGGCCGCGGGCACTAACCACTGTGTTAGCGCAGTCCGAGGCCCAGAGAGGGAAAAGGACGGAAAATCAGTACCGGCAGGGTATGCGCCCCCTCGCAGGGCTCGCCACACTTTATAAAATTAACTCCATGCCCACTTGGATAATGGGGGTATGATGTGGATAGTGGGTATATGATTGTGTTAGTGGGTGTTTTGTGTGTGTGTGTCTGTAGTGTGTGTGCCTGTGTAGTGCATTATACTTACCTCAATGATATCCCCGGCGCCAGCGTTCCCCTCCTCCGCCACTCGGCTCCCCGTCCGCATGACAGTCCCTGCAATGTACGCAATTAGCGTAGTGCCGCTGGGGGAGCAGGGAAACCATGTGATGCTCCCCAAGCTGCATTACAGTGAATTATATACATTGCTGCCAGGACGCGTCTGCGTCTCCTCCGGCCGCCGGGATCTCCCCCCTCTGGGCGGCCGCCGATGAAGCTCCGGCGGCCGCCCTTCAGCCTGCCAGGATCTCCGCCCACCAAAGCAGCTCCGCCGCCCGCCGCAGTAAGTCAGATATTACCCAGGGCCCGGCAATGGCTACGCTGACAATGTAGCCTAAGCTACGTTGTCAGCGTAGCGAGGCACCCGGCTAATATATAAGTACCAAGAACAGAAGGCAATGCAGAGTTCACTTTTAAAAATATATCTTTTTTCCCCCATCATGAAATCATTAGTTGAGTAAATAAATAAGCAAACCTAATTCCCTCCCAGAAAGTGATGAAATCATACCCGGTTCAGCAATAAACTAATAGCATCCAAACCATACCACCACCATGACCACACTATAAAATAAAAAAACAATCACCCTAAAATTGTTCCAACAAATCATACTTACCTACTTTATAAAACATATTCGGGGGGAACCAAGCGGACACATCATTAGGCTCCGCCCCATTAAATCCCACATTGTGTGGGTCCTCGAGGAAGGGGGCAGGGCTAAAACAACATTATTTTAGCCCCACTCCCTCCACGAGAACCTGCTTTTTATCTGCATATCCTGCCTGCCTCACTTCCCTGGGAAGATGGGATGTGGGAGGAGCACCCATTCTTCCGGGGCAACTTCTGCAAGAGTAGGTAATTATACACCAAATAAATGTTTACCACCCACCCTTTTATTAAAACGATTAACCCTCATGCCATGATTAAATCAGTGATATCCACACCTGCAATGAGCAAGATGGCTGATCCAGAGTGAGGGATAAGGGAAGCAACCTCCTCATACACTGGTAGATACAGGGGGTTTATGGGCAATTGAAAACCCCCCACCCCCTCTCTTCACTTCAAGTGCATGCAAGGTGCCCCAAACTTCATATGCACTGATCAGCCTATTGGTTGATTACATTCCTCTGGAACATATCTGACCTAAATTATACATTTACAAAAAGTTTACATGAGGTTTTAGCATACTAGTTCATACCTACTGTATAAAAGGAACATAATTTACATTATTTTAGAAATAAAAGCAACTAAATTATTTGATTGTCAAATTGCAGAATCCAAAACTGCTGTAGCAGGGGTTTTAATGTGAATTAATGAAAGGAATTTAAACTGTAATTATGCACAAGATTAGATCGGAAGCAAATACTGTGTGGGATTTGTAGTGCCATCTGCTGTCAGTTGCTGCACAGAAATATTGCTTTATATATCAGATAATCACAATGCACGGTACCACATAAGCAGTTTAATTTCATTTTTTAAAACAGTTTAAAAGCCAAATAAATACTATAGCATAAACATATCATGACAATGTGTTATACAGCAGTATATAAAGAAAACTGCAAAAAACAAGAACAGGGCCAGCCAAACAACCCCACTTGTATAAAACCTGAGGTCTACATGCCAGACTCTGTTTTTGCCAGCTTGTGCTTGCGTTTTCTGGTAACAGGTGTTAGTATCCAATGCACTGCTCGCAGCAAAGTGATGCCCCATCAATCTGACTAATCAGAAAAACATCTGAACTGGATAGAAAAGGTTAACAAAACTGCATATCATATTTCAAGATGCTGAGGTCATGGTAACATGTGCCTCTGCCTGTCAGACAACTTTACTCCTATTTAACAACACAGTATAATACCTGGTACGTAAAATAATAAATTATATATATATTTATATATATAGAAGTTTGATAGAAGAAAACAAACGCGGCACTCTGGGAATTTAAGCATAAAACGTGTATTGTAGCAAAAATAGCTTCCAACGTTTCGGGGTCTATATTACCCCTTTGTCAAGGAATATTGTGCAATAAAAATATACATAAATGTGCTTACCTTTATCACATAAGTGAGAGGGTGAGCAGGTCACGTCTGCGGGCGTGCTGGGATCAAACAGGAAGGAGAGCAGCGGTGATAGGCGGCGGATATCCTGCCTATGACACGCAGTGTGGAGCGCAAGCGGTGGGTTACTATGGAGATCGTTATGCAAAAAGCGCTGACGCGCATTCACTGCTGAGATCCCAGGTTTACCCTGGCGTGACTGGTTCACCCTGTAATACATACAATATAATGTGAAATGTGCATTTACAATTGAGAATAACGCAAACCAGTGAAAAATAAGATGCACCCTGCAACATGGTGCAAAGTAAGTGTATGAAAAAACAGCAAAACAAGTGTTAAGGCCCATACACACTAGAAGATTTTCATTTGAAAAGACTTTGCCAAAATCTTTGACAGATATACCTTTCACCAAAGTAGTGCGTACACACTGAGCTATTTTCCCCAAAGAGCAAGAGATTTTCAGGAGGCAAAAGACTTTGCTGAAAATCTTTCATATTAAAGGCTACTTACATAATGGGCGGGTTTGAATTCCAATGGTGGGAGCAAGGGCCATCTAATAATTCAGTGCCACTAGGAATTTTGGGGTCTGGGACTGATTTTCAGTCTGGCCCCCCCCCCCGTACCTTTGTCGGCATCTGTGTTGAGGGTGAGGGGAGTGCGGTGGGATGCCGGAGGGGTGCGATGGGACACGGGCACGGGGAGTGCGGTGGAACACGGATGAGTTAGTGGTTCCGCTCCTGAGCTTTACGCTGGCGTCTGACATCAGGCGACGGAGTCTCTGCTGCTGCTGGCTGCAGAGGCTCGGCTCACCGGCACTGCGGGGGTGCTGAGGATAGAGCTGCCTGGACCCTACCCTCTGTCAGAGCGGCGGGGCCCGGGACAGTTGTCCCCATAGCACTCCTGTCCTGTTCAATGCATATCATTAGTGGGCAGTGGTGCCAGTAATATATACATTGCTGGCCTGTGCCAGCAATGTATATATTAATGGCTAATAAATCAAACATCATTGGTGCCCACTGGCACTGGCTTATGAAACTCATTGGTGCCCAGCTGTGCCAGTAATATATACATTGCTGGCACATGCCAGCAATGTATATATTACTGGCTTAAGGATCTCATTGGTGCCCAGTGGTGCCATTACTATATACATTGCTGGCACATGCCAGCAATGTATATATTACTGGCTTAAGGATCTCATTGGTGCCCAGTGGTGCCATTAATATATACATTGCTGGCACATGCCAGCAATGTATATATTACTGGCTTAAGGATCTCATTGGTGCCCAGTGGTGCCATTAATATATACATTGCTGGCACATGCCAGCAATGTATATATTACTGGCTTAAGGATCTCATTGGTGCCCAGTGGTGCCATTAATATATACATTGCTGGCACATGCCAGCAATGTATATATTACTGGCTTAAAAATGAAAACATTGGTGGACAGTGGTGCTCCGTGTGGAGCAGGACAGAGTGAGGCGGAGGAAGCAGGGTGTAGGGGGGCGGGGCGTCAGCGTGTCCGTCAGTGTGGCCGGGCGGCAGAGCTCTGGGACCCAGGAGAACAGGAGGACGGCGGGGGAGCGATGCTCTGCAGCATCCAGCCGCAGCAGCAGACTGAGCGGGGCAGCGCGGACCAATCCTGCAGGGTGAGTATTATGACAGGCGAGGGGCGGGGCGGCGGGGGGCAGCGGGGCGGTCCGCCGGGCTGAAAGTGGTTAATCTTTCAGCCCGGCCGGCGTACACACATGGCGATGATGGATGAAAAACCATCCATCATCGCCACATCTGCTGGTAAAACCAGCAGATGAACCACTTAACTAGCGATGATGCGGGAGCGCGCATCATCGCTAGTCGGCAATCTCTGGGGCATACACACTGGGCGATTTTCAGCCGAAAATCGCTCAAAACGGCTGTTTTGACCGATTTTCAGCTGAAAATCGTCAAGTGTGTATGGGCCTTTACTTATTCAAGAAAATACACATAACAGTACAAGGGGGGAAAGGACTATTTCGTGTCATCGGTCAATTAAATTATAGACATTGTCCAGTTAAGGAGTACAATTCCTGAGAACACTCAGTTTGAATGTAATGAGTATTATTATTAGTCGACGCTATCTGTGTCGTCAATCCTCATAGGTAATAAAACTAGTTCAAATATAATTAGATCGTATGGTGATGCATGTCATTGTGGATGATCTCCTTTTAGGGACTCTATTTAATATATTGCACAGGTCCAAACAGAGATTCTAAATGGGGGACAACTGAATGTAATGAGGTGAATGTTATAGAAAGATAATAATATATATATATATATATATATTTATAGGGTCTTTGTGGCGGCTCGGCACTCCCTCTCAGCAATTCAACTTCCCAGGTGCCCTCCGGATACTGTAGATAGCGCAACTGTACCAAAGTACGCACAAACAGCGGCACTTAGTGGGTTTTGAAAACAAACGGTATATTTCCAATCTCCAACGTTTCGGGGACAATCCCCTTTGTCCTTGTCGTTGTTCCTGCACCTTGACAAAGGGGATTGTCCCCGAAACGTTGGAGATTGGAAATATACAGTTTGTTTGCAAAACCCACTGAGTGCCGCTGTTTGTGTGTACTTTGGTACAGTCGCGCTCTATATATATATATATATATATATATATATATATATAAATATATATATATATTTCCAGCAATGGTCGGCACTCCTCGGATTTTACAAAAAGCGTTTCAACACAGCAGGTATAGATGCCAACGTTCCAATTGCATTTATCATCACGAATAACATACATAATATTGCTTACTTTTTAAAATAGATTATGCCTATTGCATATCATTGGATGCACCCCGCTGGCTTCCCCGCGCAGACGTAATGACACCACGTGCGCATCAGGTGTTGACACGTCTCTGATTGCTATGAAACAAGTGACACCGATAACATACCCTCCAACTGCACCGATTTAGCCGGTACAGTACTGCTTTTTAACAATCTGTAAAACAATTTGTACCGATTGTACCAGTTTTCAAGGTTCAGACGGCTCCTCCTCCAGTGCCACATGACAGGCGATAAGATCAATTGGGCCAGGCAGGTGTTCAGAATGTATTCTGCCCCTCACAAGCGGGTACCAGTAGTTCATTGCGGGTCCTGACCTGCGTGTGTCGCATCATGATGTCACGAGACACAGTGGTCCCTCCCGCACTCAGGGGCTGTCTGCAGTGTCATAAATGGTGAGGATGCAAAGGAAGACGAACAGGAAGATGGTAACATGCACAGGGCTGAACTATTGGGGACAGCTATAGCACCGGCAGAGGTGGGGATTAGGAGGACGCATGTTTTTGGGTAATAATAGTAGCAGAGTGGGTGATGTCTATCTGCTTGTATAATGTCTGCCAGTGATTGGAGAACACTTTTGCTATACAGGAATAAGAACCCAGGCTGTTATTCCTGTTGGGGTATTATTCTTTATGTGTTCAGTAGTAAGGGCTGAGCTGACTGATCCGTGATCAGATTAATGCACCATCTGTAGATGCTGCTGTGCCTGTGACTCTGTTCTCACATGGGATATGTCAGGTACACACACTCCATGTAAAATTAATGCTCATTAGCTTAGATAGAGTGTACTATAGACATAATTTAAAAAGTCGCTGTAACATATATAAATATGGGGAAAATTCACCCGAGGCCACACCCACTTTACCTGTGGCCATGCCCCCTTCCTTAATGTGTACCGATTTCTGACCTTCAAATGTTGGAGGGTATGCCATAATAGCCTAGATGACAGAAATACATGGCAAAAAACAACAACTGCCTATTATAGTGGCTCATATAATAATAAATGTTGAACGCACCATAGAGCACAAAAAGACATTCATACAGTACAGATAGAGTAGATCACATTGGCTGCTCGCCATTCCCCACTACCCGCTGCTGGCACGTGCACATGAGACACTCACAAGCCCCATTCTGACGGAACGCACCGCCGCCCTCCGCCGGCTCCCCACTGCTCCCCCATAGCTGCCCACGCCCCCCACTTGCCCTTCCCGTCTCCACTATATCGCATGTTTGAAAGGTGCTATTTTCTGTTCAAGTGAGTGCGATACTTGGTATAAAAATGGACATCGCATGCAAATTATTGTGAAATGTTACACAGGGAAATTTGCAGTTTTAGACCAGCTTCCTTCATTACTGCTGCAATGTATTTTAGATGGGCATTGCCTTGGCCCAGTGCAATGTTATGAAGCGTGCAGCAAGCCTGGTAAAGCCGGATTTCGGATGATCAGTCCAAACACCTAAAGCAATTTTTCAGCACCCCAAAGGTGTTTTCCACAACATTACGGGGGGGCAATGTGTGCATTGTTACAACAATGTGTGCATTGTGGATTATTGATACAGTATGTGTAAATATTGATTTATTTTACCAATGACAACACAAATTCAAATGATAACAATTACAACACACAAGGGTACAATCTAAATTAATTAATTATTAAAAAGACATTGCATGACTCGCCTAATTTAATTTTATATAAATATATGTAACCAAAAAAGAGAGATCTAAGTTTAATAGTACAAAGACAGTATGATGGACATTATGCACAAGGTTATTAGAAAGCAAAACTTGAAACACACAAAAACAGTTGTAGTGAGAAACATCAGAATGTTAAATATATAACATGGTACCTACCAAGTAACCATCCCTCTGTGTCCTCGATGGAATTTGTCCCAAAGGTATGAGTGACACAAGATATAGGGCAGTATTCAATGCTCCCATTTCACTTTTTTCTGGCGAGGTTTGCTCTTTTTTTGCCAAGAAGGCCAGGCCTCTCTCCAAAAATGTTCCAAGCCCTATTCAACGCTCCCAATTCAACAGAGAGCTTTGCCCTGTTCACTGCTTGGTCATCGCCGTTGCTTTCTTATGGGAAATTTTGTGTACCTTGCCATTTGTGTATTAATGCAAAAAATGAGAATGCTGCTCGCTTTTTTTGGGCTTGCCTCTCCGTTTTGCTCTTGGCATCTTTTTTCGGTGAACTGAACTTACGTACTTATAAAAAAAATGGAGAACGCTGTGCCTTGCTCGCCAGAGCATTGAATACTGCCCATAGGCATCACGGCAAGACCCTGGGTAACCTGCAACCAGACTGAGAATACACAGGTTAGCATCGCACACCACCTGTACATTGAGGAAGTAATAAGAGGATGTGGAGTAGTGTGCTATCTAAGGTGCTACTTTAGATAGACAAAGCGATCTTATTAAAAAAAAAAAGACACCAGATAAAGAGTTTTCTTTCATCACAAGGTTTGATGCCCAAAACAAGGAAATAGCAAAAATTTTCAGACAAAACTGGCACATCTTGAGGAAAGATTCTATTCTTTTTTTTATTTTTTAACAATTTTTTATTGTTTTTTTTGTAATAAAGATGCAATATGGTTACAGATGGATGCATATAAACATATTCAGTTAGTAAGCAGGGATGATCAGCAAATAACATATATTTCACCTGTCTGAGTATTCTAGAGTTATTTTACATAGTTATAGACATTGGTTATATCATGAATAATTATGAAGCAATAAATCCTATTATTACAAACCTACGTCTCAGAATTATCATTGATCTTTTAACGCTACCTGGAGGTGTTCATTGTACGAAGGGAGCCCGTCATAATGTAACATCTTAACTCAGACTCTAATAATGCATATCATCCTGCAGAATATAATCAGCTGCACATCTATCTAAACAAACATACAAATATAATATCATAACATTATTAGATTGTATCAAAGACAAGGGTAGAGGGAGCCTTAGAGTGTAGAACTTATTGAAATAATTAATCAGCTTATCCCAAAAGTTCCTGATCCTCCCACACTCCCAGAAGTTATGATAGTACTAGGCGCTAGATGTTTGACACTTGTAGCAGCAGCCCGTGTCACTGGGGACAAAGTGTGCCCTCTGAATTGGTGCTATATATATGCCCTATTCAAAAATTGAATATGAGTCTCCTGTAAATTCGCAGACTGCAAATATTTCCTTGTAATGGGAAGTTTGTTGAACAGGCCAGACACAGGCTGAGTACTCCAGGGCAACACACAAATGAATGATGTTATACAACATTATCAAGTGGCCTTACACCGGGCTATTAAGCCCAGACATATATGTTACTGCTAATGGGATGGGTTTGGGAGTGTGGTGCCCCCTGTGTTGGTAGGGCTGGTCTGCTCCAGGTTGGCACACCCTAACACTTTATTAACACTTATTTTTTCCTATCACATTGTATATATTTTGTATTTTAATAACACCTTCACTTCCCTACATATTACTTATGTGCTTCTTATTAACCCCTACTAATTTTCATTTGTGTGCTGCCCTGGAGTACTCAGCTTGTGTCGGCATGTTGGGGGCCCACACCCCAGACCCATACCCAGTATTAGGGACCCCCAGTGACAGAGATGCCTTGACGTACGGCCTGGGGGCTTAGCCCTATATCTGCAGATATATGCAACCAAGATCTCTGTATTATCTGATTATTATGTAGTTATTTTCTCAGTGTGCAATTGGGATACCAAATGTTTTTTCCTAGACAGAATTGCCCCTCCCCTTTGGCACCTGAGTGACACACCTCTGATTGAGCAGCTTACCAACAAAAGTGTTGTACTATTAATAAAATAGTGCTTTATACTCCATAAAATCTGCTTATCATTTTGGAGGATAATCTACAACTAAGTGATTGGATTTTAAAATGATACAGTTCCAGGGTTAAAATATTTACGCTTTATTAAAACATTATTCTTAGGGGAACTCTATCTATAGCCATACTCAGTCTGATCAACCTCCAGAACTTAAAACTAAGATTTAGTGTTATCTGTCATGCTAAGATACTTGGGGGCCTATTTATCATATGTGCGCCTCTTTCCCCGTTTCGAGGTTAGTCACAATTCCCGATGTATGTGTTAATGAATTTAGGGAGGTGCGGAATAGAGAGTAAAATATATACAACTGTAATGAAACACCTGTGGCACTTAATGAGACTACCTTGTGCCTGGCCAATCTTCTATATCAGAAACATTATTTAAATAGTTATCACAGTTGGACTTGTAAGGGTCTTTTTTTATTTATTAGATAGTATGGAAAAGAACCGAAAATGAAGCGAAGAGATGAATGATTGCTCAATGTATGACTTCAAAAGGAGCTATTAGTCTACCGGATAATTTAGCAGAAGAATGAAAAAAAGAAATCTGATTTGGAAATTGTAAATATTAATGAAAAGCAGTTGAGGGAAGATAGTGGGTTTATTGGAGGTTTTTCAATGTTGGATATATTCCTCCCTTAATTTATAAACCTGGATCACGGTGATTATAATCTGTGGTACACACAAGAGTCCTGCCATGTGACAGACCTTTCTTCAAAAGTGATGTCCCTGAGAGACCTCTGCACAAAAATGTGGTCTTCTGACTAATTTCACTTCAAATAATTCCCTCCTATTATACTGTAGCTCCACTCTTTCACTCAGTCTGCCTTCAAAGCTCTAATGTCTTTCCAGCCCTCAAACTCTTGTTGTCCTTGTCAATACCTTAAATCCCGGAGTGCAACCAAAATTGAGTCTGTCTGCCAAGACATACCTGCCTCTCCCTTTCACATGTAACAGATGCCCTTTGCTCCTTCTCCGGTGTTTTCTATTAAGTCTTTAGCCTTCTCTAACCTTGATCCATCCTCTCTCACATCGAGTGATACCTCATGCTGCCTGCTCCCATAGTGCACATCTGGTCAACCTATCCCTCTTTTCTGGTGCCGGCAATATGGCCGCAACAAAGGCCATGCCCCCTTAGTGTGCTAGGCTAGATTTACATGTCAGAGAAGGGTGCTTATGGGCAGGGAGGGAAGGACTCAGGTGGTGAGTGAATGAATAGACGCTGCCAACAGTGATTGGTTTGGGAGACGCTAAGGATTTTTACTGGCTGCTGTTGGCTTCTGTCCTCTTTGTGTCATTTATCTCTCTGTAATCTCCTCCAGGATGTCTCAAATGGAAAGTTGATAAAAGAGCATGGTGCTCTCCACAAGAAATTCCATAACTGCTGTATGAAAAATTTTGATTACAGAAAAAAATGGGTGACATTTAATAGGATGTGATTTTATTGCATTTTCCAAAATCGCACCATATTGCACTTTTCAAAATCGCATATTTTTGCCTGAATTTGCATATTTAATGAGATACAAATTTGCAGCAAAAGAGTTTTACTGTTCTCTTTTTTTAAGTCCAAGGGGGCCCATAAATGCCCCGGATGCAGTGGAGGCCTGTTGGGACTTGTACTTCACCTGAAAAAAGCAATTTTTTTTACACTTTTACGCATATCAGCCCACGGACGCCGGGGACAGCCCCGTGCTTCAGCCTGGGGGGAGTTCCCTTTTTTGGAGGGGTACCCGCGTACCCCGTCCAGGGCTGACCAGCCACGGTGAGCATGATACCTTATATAAAGTGTCGGGGGACCCCCAGTTTTTTGTCCCCAGTATTTTGGAACCAGGTCCGGCTCAATGAGTTATGCTCAGAAATTGGGACCTCGTGCCCTTTTTTTTTTCAATTTTAACTTTTACACATATACTGTATTAACACAGACCCATGCACAGATCTCAGTGATCTGTGCATGATTCTGTCAAATTCGTTTGTCAGAACCTGGTCTATTTGTTTGGCGATTTTTAGTAACGTTTACCAAAAATCGCATCCCATTAAATTTGCGAATTGTATACTTTATAATGGGAAAACATCTGGATGCAAATTGAAGTGTGACTAAAAATCGCCAGGTCAGAATGTGCGAATTCGCTACAAAAAGTGCTAATTTTTGCTGCAATTCGCATCCTATAAAATGTGCGATTTTCGGAAAAAGTGCAAACGTTTTTTTGCAATAATATCGCAAAATTCACAATATCGGACCTAATTAGATCTCGCCTAATATCCTTGTCCTTCTTACCCCAGCCCCCTCTTTGTCTTAGTATTCCCCCACTAAATGGCTACCTACCCTTAGATAAAGTGATAGATAATGGATATAGTTTGGAAATTGTTAATTTAATAGATAAAATATAGCTAGATCAATTTATACAGTGGATGTATGTACAGTGACTTTTGATGTGTCATTGTATACCAGGAATATATATATATATATATATATATATATATGCGGAGGGTCGGTCGGCACTCTGGCTAGTGTCGGAATGGACCGTGGTGACTTCCACAGGGTAAATGGATATCTTCTAGACAAAGGAGGCGGCACTCACGGGTTTTGCAAACAGTAAACGTGTATTAAAAATACATTACAAAAAACGTGTCACATAGGTCTCCTGACGTTTTGAGGCTCTAGGCCCCTTCTTCAAGGTGTGACCTGACTTAAGGTCGACATGGGCCAAGGTCGACATGACTTAAGGTAGAATTTGCATAAAGGTCGACATGAGGAAGGTCGACTGGTCATAAGGTCGACATGGGGTTTTTCACTGTTTTTTGAGCCGACATGTGCCGACAGGCGGTATTTCATGCCCTACCATCCACTAGGGCGTGGAGGAGGTTATTAAAGCTGTGGTGAGCGAAGCGAGCCACCGTGCCCGATGCATTGCGAGCGAAGCGAGGGTCCGATTCTCATTGCCAACTGTGTCCATGTCGACTGTGTCGACATTCGGATCAAAAAACAGTGAAAAACCCATGTCAACCTTATGACCAGTCGACCTTCCTCATGTCGACCTTTATGCAAATTCGACCTTAAGTCATGCCCATGTCGACCTTAAATCAGGTCGACCTTCCAGCCAGTCGACCTAATGACTGTAGACCTAAGTTCATTCTGACAGATGTACCGATTCCACTCTGGCACAGTAGAACTGTACTGTATGTGTATAGGCACCGGAATCTTGTTTGTCCACAATAAACTTCTTGATATCCTCTGAATGCAAGTGAATCCAATTAAGAAAGGCTCCCGAAGCAGTTTGCATGGGAAAGAAGAAAAGAGAAAAAGAGGGGCAGTGATTGCAGTGTCCCAAAATAATGCCATATGGGGCAGTTATCCCACTATTAAATGGCGTATCACACAATGTGGCAGGTGCACAGGCACATTGAGGTATCTTTAACGGGTCAGGACCACCTGGAGTGTAGGTGACACACAGAGATATATACGGATCGGTTTGAACCATACGCACACGTATTGAAGGTAGATCTCTCCTATAAAGGTATCTTTATATGGACTCCAACAGGTAATGTTCACGGGACATTAGCCTCTGTTCTGTTGGAGTGTGTTTCAGTGGGAAGGGGAAAGGACTGAAACACATTAGTGTTCATTAGTGTTGCTACAGTACATATCTCTTCACTATTTTTAAGCACAGATGGTTTTTTTACACCAAACTCACCTTGAAAAAGCAGTTTTTTTAAAAGTTTTAAAAATAGAGTATTTGATAAAAATATTTACCATATTATATGATATGTTACATTCCTTAATTTGTTTCGTATTTTTACCTACTTTGCTATCTTTGAGTAAATATATTTAGCAGAAATCCCTGAAGTACTGGATACTTTTTCCTGCCATTTTGACATTTTTGTAGGAATAAAAAGCTGCCACAAGGTGGCATATGTTCAGTTTGGAAAAGGTCCAATGAAGAGGACACCATACTCTGTGAGAACAAAAGATAGTTTCTATAGGAGTAAAAGAGGCCTTTTTATCAAACAATATTTGTGGCTATGTGAACTAGCCGCAGGTATTAAGTGTCACCAGAATATATGAATGAGGGATCGCTGCAGCCATCTCTGATACCTGCTGCAATCTCTCCATTGTCACCCACAGCCCCCTTAGGTTTCTATAGTGCAGTGGCGTAACTATCAAAACCGCCCCCCTCTCCCAGTAAAGATAGCGAACACCCAACCACCCCCCCCCCCCCCACCGCAGCTGACCCCGCGCTTTACTTTCCGCTGTCCTTAAGTGCCAGGGACCCGCAGCCGGCTCCCCTCCTGGTATGAAAAATGGACCATACCAAAATGTCCGCCCCCATACAGCAGACAGTTTCAGAGAACTGTCTGCTGTATGGGGTCGGACATTTTATGATGGTTGGGAGCCGGCTGAGGGTCCCTGGCCCTGAAGGACAGCGGAAAGTAAGGCACAGGTGCATGTGCGGCAGGGGGTAGTTTGTTTGGCATTATAATAGCCCCACAGACCCCCGCACTTACACAGCGCCCCGCAACTGCAGGGTCTACGGAGCTATTGTTACGCCACTGCTGTAGTGGTTGCTGCATGATTTACCAATATCGATAGCTGGCCTTCTGCGGCTAGTGCAATCTTCTGGATTTGAATTGTACCTTCCAGGCAGTCCAGACTGGCCATTTAGAGGTTTCCAGGTGCGACCTGAGAGTAATATCCAAGGGTGTGACATTCAGACTTAATCTTGGTTGTCAACCTTGGACAAAGCCCTGGAAAAACCCTGGTCAAATAGCAGTAGGTGTCGATTCGGGAACTTGCTCTTGGGTTGGTGCCTCTCATACCCTTTCACTTTGCTAATTCGGGTCAGATCTTTAACAATATTTAACCCTTCTTATAACCCAGGCTGAATTGCAGGGTTGGTCGACCCGAGTTATTAACTTTAGGGTTATATTCAGTTAGAGTCGGTACCATTCTGACATTCATTTGTCGGAATGGTTCCGACAAGCCCTATTTAATGAGCGTCCAAATCCGACTGTCGGATTTGACCATTCCTGGTATCCCGTCCTGCTGCTGCTGTCAGCAGCTCCGTGTGTGAAAGCACATGGAGCTGCTGGAGTGCCGTCCAGTCACCGCTGCCTGGAGAGAGGAGCTTGGTCAGGGGCACGCCTGTCATTGAGGAGAGTGTGTTCCACCAACCGCGTCTCCATCTGCCCCGCAGGTAAGCTCTCTCTCTCCTCCCTCGCCCCGTTCCCCCAGTCTGATCTCCTCAATCCGACTTTTTGGTCGGATTTGGCAGCGTTACCAACAAAAGCATGTGGATCCGCGGCTATTCTGCCGATCCACGTGTTTTTCGACAAGTAGGGAATTCACAACTTGTCGGTAATAAACTGCCAATATTGAATAGGTTGGAACCCCTTCCGACCTAAATTAGTTGGAAGCTGCCGTCTTTCCAACAAGTTATTATATTTGTTTTGTATTTTGTGCCGTAAAAGGCTAATGCAGGAATGTCCAAACTGTTGTGAAAACGGATTCAGTACTGAATCCCGGCGGTCGGGATCCCGGCGTTCAGAATCCCGACGCCGGAATCCCGACAGCCAAAATCCCGACAAGGGGGGGACGTGGATCGCCCCCCCTTGCGGGCTCGCTGCGCTCGCCACGCAGCGGGCCCGGTGCCTCGCTACGCTCGGCACACCAATTTATTCTCCCTCCAGGGGTGTCGTGGACACCCACGGAGGGAGAATGTGTCGGGATTTCGGCGGTCGGGATTCCGGCGTCGGGATTCTGAATACCGGGATCCCGACCGCCGGGATTTTAACTGCATCCCGTGAAAACAACACATCCCAATATGCCTTGCCAAAATTTTAGGGTACTTGTTTCCTAGCACGGCCACCCCGATTTCCATCGGGGTGGTTGTGTCGTAAAAATCGCGTCAATTGCATTGCATGCGATTTGGTCGCATGCGATGCGACCGACCCGATTTTTTGATTGAATCAAATGTGAATAGGGTCCCTGGGACCTGATTTTACATTGGATTCAATGTAAAATATTCCCTAGACCCCCAATTTTACAGCGTAAACCCCACCCCACGATTGACTTGAACCCGAAGCGTGGCGAGCGCAGCAAGCCCGCGAGGGTCGGCGGTGCGCGTCCTCCGACCTTTTCATTCCCCTACTATCCACGTCGGCATTGAGTTGAGCCCGAAGCGTGGCAAGCGTAGCGTGCCCCGCGAGGGGACGCGTATAACTTCACAGGTATACGCGTGCGCTCGCCACGCTTCGGGCTCGCCACACTATATATTCTCAACTCCACGCCGACGTGGATAGTAGGGGAATGAAAAGGTCGGAGGACGCGCACCGCCACCCCTCGCGGGCTCGCTGCGCTCGCCACGCTTCGGGTTCACGTCAATTGTGGGGTGACGACGGGGCCATATATAATGTGAAATGGGTCATATTGGCCCATTTCACATTTTTTACTATGTGAGATGGACTTAATGAAGTCCATCTCATCTTGTGCCATTATAATGGCACAAGACCAACGCGATGCTCCCGATTTCAATGTTAAAAAATATTTTAGGTACTCTTTACCTAGAAGGGCGCCAGCGATTGGAATCGCGGGCGTCGGGGGTAAAATCGCGGTCATCGCGGGTAAATCGCGGGTACATAAAAATCTGCTGCCCGCGATGACTGCGATTTTCCCATAGGGAACAATGTTAAAAAGGCTGATTGACCGCGATTTTCATGTAAAATGCCTCAATGCCCGCGATTTGGCCATAGGAATCAATGTTTAATGGGCTACAGAGCCCAAATAGGCACAATTAACCCTTAAATGTCCCCCCAAATTTTTAACGCCACCCCACGATCCACGCCAACCCGAAGCGTGGCGAGCGCAGCGAGCCCGCGAGGGGCGGCGGTACGCGTCCTCCGACCTTTTCATGCCCTACTATCCACGTCGGCGTGGAGTTGAGAATAGAATAGTGTGGCGAGCGCAGCGAGCCACCGAGCCCGAAGAGCGCAGCGAGCCCCGCGAGGGGACGCGGATACCTTCACAGGTAAACGCGTCCCTTCGCGGACTTCACAGGTGTCCGCGTGGCCACGGACACCTGTGAAGCCCGCGAGGGGACGCGTTTACCTGTGAAGGTATCCGCGTCCCCTCGCTGCGCTCGCCACACTATTCTATTCTCAACTCCACACCAACGTGGATAGTAGGGCATGAAAAGGTCGGAGGACGCGTACCGCCGCCCCTCGCGGGCTCGCCACGCTTTGGGTTGGCGTGGATCGTGGGGTGGCGTTAAAAATTTGGGGGGACATTTAAGGGTTAATTGTGCCTATTTGGGCTCTGTAGCCCATTTAACATTGATTCCTATGGCCACATCGGGTCCATTGAGGCATTTAACAGTAAAATCGCGTCGGTCGGGCCATTTAACATTGATTCCTATGGGAAATCGGGAGCATCGCGTCGCGGGCATCGCGGGTACATTTATGGCCGGCCGCGACGCGACCGACGCGATTTCCATGTTTAACATGGGTTTCAATAGGAAATCGCGGGCATCGCGTCGGTCGCGTCCAGACATAAATGTACCCGCGATCACCACGACGGGCGCCCTTCTAGGTAAAGAGTACCATATTTTAACATTGAAGCCTATGGCAAAATCGGGGGCATCGCGTCGGGGCCAATGTTAATGGTCCCGACCGACGCGATGCCCGCGATTTTCCCTTTGACGCAAAATGGACCTGATTTCAAAGGAAATCGGGTCCATCGCGGCCATCGTGTACCTTAACTTAAAGATACACGATGGCCGCGATTGTGGCATTCTAGGAAACAAGTACCAATTTTAGCATTCCCTACTTGCAAAACCGTGGCAAGGCATGATGGGACTTGTAGTTTCACAACAGCTGGAGGGCCATAGTTGGGACATGCCCGGGCTAATGCAAGCACTTTGAGTCCTATTAGGAAAAAAGTGCTATATAAATAACATTATTATAATTAAGATGGCAGTTTACATTCTAATGAACATACCTATTAGAGCTTTAACACCGCACCTCGACCCTGGTAGACAATTCTCTATAGGGTATATTTTCTTTTTATGTTAGTAACGTTTCTTTCCAGTAAACTATGGATATAACTAGTTCTCTGTGTGTCGCACCTTGTGGTTTTCTTTGTGGCACATACTGTAGAACTGACTATGACAAGGCCATACTGCCTGCACTACGCCCGCCTGCCTGCGGGACATCCACATACTGTACATGCCGCCTGCTGAGCACGGTGGTTCGGGCACCTTCTAGCACAGTCTACCGGAAGGTGACATCACACGACCGCAGGGAGCTCGGCGGCCAGGCCCCCCCTCTCCGTAACCTAGAACTCCCTGGAATCTTCCACCCCCTCCCCCGGGCTCCGCCGCGCACACGGATCACGTCACCGCGCCGCCGCCACTCTCTCAGCTGCTGGGGCTGCGGTTGGAGTTGGAGGCTGCGGGTGAGTAGTGCGGGAGCTGTCAGTCTGGGTACAGCGGCCTGTGCTGTGCACGCAGCAACAGCTTATGGACGAGGTGACTGACAGCGCAGTGTGTGTGTATTGTTTGCTGCTACCTACAGCATGTACTTCCTGCGTGTGTGCTCTGCATGTCACCCTGTGTGTCACATACATCACTTATGGTATAGTAACAGCACACTGTCCGTGTGCTCTGCATGTCACCCTGTGTGTCACATACATCACTTGTGGTATAGTAACAGCACACTGTCCGTGTGGTCTGCCTGTCACAATGGTCGAACACAGTGTTCTACACATATGAGATCCATACCAGTGTTACCAAGAAGCCTCTGTGCACATCTGTGTTACTAAATACCCACTATTGCCCATCCAATTTACAAAGTACCCCCTTGCTTGCTTGTGCCATCCGTGTTACCAACCCCATTCATGTCCGTACCTAGCACCCCCTTGCCCATCTGTGTTACCAAGTGCCTGCTTGTGCCCATCCGTTTTAAAAATAATTCCCTCATTCACATCCATGGGACGTAATACTCCTTCGTTCCCAGGACCATAACTAGGGTGTTTGTATCTGATGCCACTGAACAGATACCTGTGTGTGGTACCGACTGCTGCAATCAATGAGCATCGTAGATACCAAGGCTCAGTAGTAGCAGAGATCTGCCCACCGCTTATATTGAAACAGCCTTAGAGCACAGCAAGGGTACTTCAACCCCACACTGCAGGGTTCCCAGAGCTGTAAGCCATGTATAGCAGGCATGTCCAACGTTGGCCCTCCAGATGTTGTGAAACTACACATCCCAGCATGCTTTGCCACAGTTTTGCTATTAGAGAATGCTAAAACTATTGCAAAGCATGCTGGGATGTATAGTTTCAAAACATCTGGAGGGCCAACGTTGGACATGCCTGATGTATAGGCACAGAAACAGGAGGACAGCAGGAGCCAGTAGCAAGGCACGACAGAGTACACAACGGACCGCTAGAACATGTGTATAAGTGGCACTGCTACTGTGTGGTGTAATGTGTATAAGGTTTACTACTATGTGATGAAACATGAATAACAGACACTACTGTGTGAATAAGGGTCACTACTATGCAGTGTAATGTGAATAAGAGGCACTACTGTGTGTTGCATAATGTGAATTGGTACTTTTGTATTGCCACTCCTCTTTCCTGTGAGATTGTGCCCCTTTTTTGGACACACACTTTTTCTATTTGAATTATAAGGCTGCGAGAAGGTGCATAAATGCTATTTCTTGCACTGGGCACCACAATGTCTAGTTATGGTTTTGCTCATGTACATCCATGTTACTAAGTACCCCCCTCATTCCCATCCGTGTTACCAAGTACCCTCCTCATTCCCATCTGTGTTGCAAAGTACCCCCTCATTACCATCCTGTTACAAAGTATTAATTCCCTTGTATTTATCAAGGAGTCCCAGCCCCGCTTCCCTATCTGCTTTACCCAAGCAGCCCCCGCTTCCCTGTCTGCTTTACCCAAGCAGCCCCCGCTTCCCTGTCTGCTTTACCCAAGCAGCCCCCGCTTCCCTGTCTGCTTTACCCAAGCAGCCCCTGCTTCCCTGTCTGCTTTACCAAAGCAGCCCCTGCTTCCCTGTGTGCTTTACCCAAGCAACCCCTGGTTCCCTGTGTGCTTTACCCAAGCAACCTCCGGTTCCCTGTGTGCTTTACCCAAGCAACCCCCGGTTCCCTGTGTGCTTTACCCAAGTAGCCCCTGGTTCCTTGTCTGCGTGACCCAAGTAGCCCCCATTTCCATGTCTGCGTGACCCAAGGTACCCCCGCTTCCCTGTCTGCTTTACCCAAGTAGCCCCCGCTTCCCTGTCTGCTTTACCCAAGTAGCCCCCGGTTTCCTGTCTGCGTGTCCCAAGTAGCCCCCGGTTCCCTGTCTGCGTGTCCCAAGTAGCCCCCGGTTCCCTGTCTGCGTGTCCCAAGTAGCCCCCCGGTTCCCTGTCTGCGTGTCCCAAGTAGCCCCCCGGTTCCCTGTCTGCGTGTCCCAAGTAGCCCCCCGGTTCCCTGTCTGCGTGTCCCAAGTAGCCCCCGGTTCCCTGTCTACGTGTCCCAAGTAGCCCCCGGTTCCCTGTCTACGTGTCCCAAGTAGCCCCCGGTTCCCTGTCTACGCGTCCCAAGTAGCCCCCGGTTCCTTGTCTGCGTGACCCAAGTATAACTCGTTTCCCTTTCTGCGTGACCCAAGTAGCTCCCATTTCCCTTTCTGCGTGGCCCAAGTAGTCCTGGGTCCTTGTCTGCTTTACCAGGTATCCCCTGGGTCCTCTCTGTATACATTTATCCGTATACACACTATAAAGCTATTTCTGTCTTGTTTACAGCAAGCTTGTGATGAAATGACTTTGCTCAGTTGTGCACTTTGAACAACGTCTCATGTGAACTGTCAGGCAGTTTGTTTGTCTGTTTCCCAGGTTCTGCTGTGTTTGGCATGATAACTGCATGTGTGATGCTATATACCTGTCTCTAAGCAAAATCATAAGCAAAGTTTAAAAAAAAATTGGAGGCTTTTATATAACACGTAATTGTTTATATATTTTCTTTCTTTATTTGAATCATAAAATGTGATAATCCTCATGTAATCTGTACTTTAGTGATGTCACCTGTTTAGGATTCACATGAACTCTGGGAGCTTAGTGTAAAAGCCGTATAACCTCTAGTGTTCTATTTATGTTTGAAATGCAAATAAAATATATGTCAAACATATCTGACACGTGGTTGCTGACTAGCGTCATGAGGTTATTTGAGGACGCACTGTTGACCTAAAGCAATGGAACACAACATTTGTGAAATCTGCTACAAGTAAAAATGTTAGTGCATATGTGGACATTAAATAGGTGTCCTTAGCAGGGGAGTGGATCGTTTTATCGACCACACTACGGTCGACAGGCAGGAAGGTCGACATGGTTGAAGGTTGACATGTGTCTAGGTCGAAAGGGGACAAGGTCGACATGGTTTTAGGTCGACATAGCGTTAGGTTGACAGGTCGCAAGGTCGACATGGGTTTTTACAGGGTTTTTTTTTTTACCTGAATGTCAACACAGTCGACATGGACACTGTTTGAAGTCAACCGTAGCCCCTCGGATAGCTCGCTTCACTCGCAATGCTTCGGGCTCAAAAAACAGTCGACCTAACGCTATGTCAGCCTAAAACCATGTCTACCTTGTCCCCTGTCGACCTTCAACCATGTCGACCTAGAACCCTTTCGACCTTCCTGCCTGTCGACCCCACGGTGTCGACCTAATGACTGTCAACCTAAGTGTGGTCGATAATACGACCGTAAGCCCTTAGCAGAAACATTTACACTTGTGCACACACCCTAATGTATCTGTCCAGTACCACAATGGTCATTTAAACAAATTTATCCAATCACTTTTATCTCTTTTCCAGAGTTTGAGCACAAATGGTTGACTGTCCTTTGTTCCCATTCATTACCAGATTTTTGTTCCCACCAGACAGATTGGACATATAAATCTTTTGGTGTGTACCCAGCTTTAAGGCCACCATCGACTAGTGCGATATGGCAACTTTTTATGTGATTACAATGATCGCATGAAAGTGACATATCGCATGTCTTTTTCCTGCAATAGCGATGCTGGTTCCATTGTGCCTAGCATCGCAGTCACAGATCCTACGTACTGCCATGAATATTGCAGCCCATAGGCCTTACTGGGATCACATACAATAAATTGTATGAAAAAGGGTCGCATACAGTATTAGTGCTCATTCTAGCACCCGCCATATTTGAAAACCTATGCAGTTCCTCTTCCCTGCCTGGGGTGTCCCTGTCTGCTGTGGTGTTTCTAGCACATGTCAGGTTTTCATATTAGTGCTGATATACAAACCACACTGTGCTAGAAGCACTTCAGCAGACAGCAACACCCCAGGCAGGGAAGAGGAACTGCATGGGTTTTCAAATATGGCAGGTGCTAGAATGAACACTAAGTATATCATATGCACTCCTGCTGCCCAGCAGCTGCTGGGTATTGCATTTGACGTACCATGTGATACCTCGCCCTAGTGGTCAGGGGCCTTTTGTCTTTAATGTTAGTGATACAATTAATTTTAATGATACAGATGGGGCTTGCGTCATCTTTGCAGGGCTGGCACAAGACGCTCGCGTGCCCCCTGGGCAACGGACCCTGCCTCCGGTCCCCGCCGTCGCCCTCACCGCCCCGAGCGCCCCCTAACCCTGCCTGTCTCCCTGAAGCGGAGATGGGCAGGGACACGCAGCGTCCTCACCGAGAGACTGGGATGTGCGTGTGAGACGCACGCGCGTCCCAGTTCAGTGTAGCCCCTGTCCGCCGGCGCTCGCCAGCGGGGAGGGTCTGGCGAGCCCCGGCCAAGGATGGCAGGGGTTACATCTGTACAACTATAAAGGTGGCGCATATCACATTAGTTAATGCAGTCCTATAAAGTGGTTCCTCTTAGCCGTGAACAGCTTGCAGGAGGGGAGCTGTTTGGTGTTGCAACAGCATTTAAGCACTAAACTTTCCCAATGGAGCTTGTTCTAGTGCCCCACACGCACAAAAGTCCGCAAGTCCAGGGTATACAACCATACGTACTGATTCTGGGAGCTGTTTTTGGGGGATACATACAGATGACCAGTAGACAGGATGCTGGTGGACAGAAGACCGATACAGGAATCCCGTCAGGGATCCGGTAAGTATTCTTGCTTTCTCCCCCAACCTTAAACCCCCCCCCCCCATAGCTTAACCCTCACCATTAGTGCCTATCCCTAACCTTCATACCCTGCAGCCTAACCCTTACTCCCCCCCCCCAAACGCACACCTACCTTCCGTCTCCCTCCCTGCGGCCTAACCTTGACCCACCCCTGCATACTTACGATAGGGATGCTGGTAGTACCCGTTTCCATCATGTCTGTTTTCTGGTGCCGGTCTTCGGCCTGGGAGTCAGGATTCCACCATCAGTATTTTGGCTGCCGGCATAACTAACTGTCTGGATGTTAATTGCTTCCTGTTCACGGCTTATTGTGCCAATATGTTTACAAGAGCAGTGTAGTTCCACCTGTAGTACAGTCGTCTTTTAATGTCTGAACTAAATAATGATAGCAATCTCAGTCATTGCAAAAGGGGCTTATTCATGGCTCATGTTTGCTGGCTTTGTGCTAGTGGCCAAAATTGTGGAAACCTATTTGAAAAATGTACATTTTTGAAGTTTAACAGCTTATAGCACTAATATATTTCAGTATTATACCAAATGGCATAAATCATTACAATGGCAATTCAATTTAGAACATTATACAACATAAAACAATAAACCTTATACAAAAAAATATCTTAAACTGCATCCTAACCGGCCTCGCTCGATCCCAACTGGCTCCTTTCCAATCTGTCCTCAACTCGGCAGCCAGGCACATCTTCCTCTCCCGCCGCTCTAATTCTGCCACTCCCCTTCAACAAAATCTGCACTGGCTCCCATTCCCCTACAGAATCCTCTTCAAACACCTCACACTCACATACAGGGCCATCTCTAATTCCATTGCTCCATATATCTCTAACCTCATCTCCATTCATACACCCTCCCGCCCTCTACGGTCGGCTGACGACTTTCGTCTCTCCTCCACCCTGATCACTGCTTCCCATGCTAGAGTACAGGACTTTGCCCATGCTGCACCCCTTCAGTGGAACGCACTCCCTCGCTCCATAAGACTCTCCCCGACCTTACAAAGCTTCAAACAGGCACTGAAAACTCACCTATTCATCAAAGCATACCCTTCCACTGCATAAACCAGCTGGTTCTCCGACCCCTTGCCTGTTTACATCCTGCTATCTAACCACCACCCCCTCGCTTGCACCTCTTGTAATCTGTCTGTCTCCCATTCCTACTAGATTGTAAACTCCTCTGAGCAGGGCCCTCTTCCCTCCTGTTGTCAAAGCCCACTTCTCTTCACATGTCACTCACAGCTCTCCTATACTCCAACACTCAGTGACCATCTTCTTCTGCATACTCATCTCCATCATTGGTCTCAAGCCTCTAGTTCAGTGGTAGCCAACCCTAGCCCTCGAGAGCTACCAACAGTGCACATTTTCCAGACAACCTAGCTGCTGCACAGCTGCACTCATTAATCACTGGCACATTTTAAAAGATACACAGATGGAGCTAATTAACTCACTTGCGATTCTGTGAGGAGACCTGCAAAACATGCACTGTTGGTAGCTCTCGAGGACTAGGGTTGGCTACCCCAGCTCTAGTTGTATGTTAATTGAGTCCTCACTACTTATATTTAAGCTGTAATGTGTATTGAACTGTGGCGCTCTTTATTTGTACTCCTATTTTTCTTATTTAGGTACTTGTGGATTATCACGGCTCCCATCGCATGCCATATATAGTGGCATGCGATGGCATGCGATTGGATACGTTTTTTTTGCAGTTTTTAACTTTTTTTTACAAAATCGCATGCGATCACATGCGTTTTTTTAACAGAAAAGCATCCAAATGCATTGAAATTAGTATCAAACATGTTCAATGGCCCCCAAATGTCATTTTTGAGGCTGTACCACCCCCACTATCAACGCGAACCCGAAGCGTGGCGGTACGCGTCCTACGACCTTTTCATACCCCCACTATCCACGTCGGTGTGGAGTTGAGAATAGAAAGTGTGGCGAGCGCAGCGAGCCACCGAGCCCGAAGCGTGGGGACGCGGACACCTGTGAAGCCCGCGAGGGGACGCGTATACCTGTGAAGGTATCCGTGTGGGTATGAAAAGGTCGTAGGACGCGTACCGCCGCCCCTTGCGGGCTCGCTGCGCTCGCCACGCTTCGGGTTTGCGTTGATAGTGGGGGTGGTACAGCCTCAAAAATGACATTTGGGGGCCATTGAACATGTTTGATACTTATTTCAATGCATTTGGATGCTTTTCTGTTAAAAAACGCATGCGATGCGATATACGATGCACATCGTGGGAGCCGTGATTGTCCACAAGTACCGTTATTTATTCAATGTTATGCCAAGTTTTGTCTCCCTGTACTGTTCCTTTGTACGGCGCTGCAAAACACTTGTGGCGTCTTATAAATAAAATTATAATAAATAATAATAATAGGCAAACATGACTAAAATCCATCCGAAAATGAATTGAATAGTAAAGTCTGTTTTTTCATCTATTTGAAAAAACGTAAAACTTAATAAAACTGAATACCCCCTGAGACTGTAAATCTTTCCAAAGAGGGAGAGTAGACGTCTGTTGTGTATTACATGTCATCATCTGCCTGTGTATTGAGATGCTGACTAATATCGGTGGGATCAAGCATTTATAATGTTCTAAAAGCGTTCTGGTTGAGGCATTAACTGAGAACTGTCATGAAAAAGGCATTACCCAGAAGTCTATTTTCCTTTGTAGGTGGATTATTTATTCCCTCTGAATATAAATTGTAATCTTCCTAACTCTTCTCATTGCTGTAATGCATTAACCCTGAATAAATCTATAGTTTAATTTTTTATATGTTTTCTTGGCAGCACTCCAGTCCTGATTACTGAGCGAGCCCCATCAATCTGCAAATCTGGACTCTTGTTTATACCTGGAACCCACCAATCATGTTGTGTTGGGGAAATGCTTCATTTGGACAGCTGGGACTAGGGGGGATCGATGAAGAGATTGTTATAGAACCCAGAAGCTGTGATTTCTTCCTAAACAAAAAAGTCTGTGATGTAGGATGTGGAAGCAGACATACTGTGTTTGTATTGGACGATGGGACCGTTTATACTTGTGGATGCAATGATCTAGGACAATTAGGACATGAGAAAGGCAGGAAAAAGCCAGGTAAGAACATTTGTCTTTTGAATCCAATTATAAGGGAATACATAAAGCAGTCGTTCCCAAACCTTCTTGAATCCCATCACCCTAGAGTTTCAGAAATTTTGGTTGGAAGCCAAAAGCACTGTTTTTTTGTATTACATTGACCATTAATAATTTGAATTGGTCCTAGACCACGAACCTGATGCACCTCTGTCACTGTCCTAAGGCACCCCACGGCCCAAAGTTTGGGAACCACTGACATAGAGAGAGGATATAAGATACTCTATTGGATGAAGAAATGTTAATTCACGGTGACATGGCTTCTTTCACTTTTCCCTTGGCAACTCTCCAGAAAGCACAGGCAGATATTTGTGGATTCTAAATATATTATCTTCCCATATATATGATATCGCCCCTTTGCCTTACAGCTTTTCATACTGTAGATGTACATTATGTTAGTATCATTTATTTTGGCAGATGTATTAAGCCTTAACAAGAAATAAATGCAAGGGTGATAAAGAGAGATAAACGTCCAGCCAATCAGCTCCTTTCTGACTTTTTTCAAACACAGCCTGTAACATGGCAGTTGGCAGGTGATTGGCTGGACGTTTATCTCTCTTTTTTACCCTTGTATTTATCTCTATTAAGGCTTAATACATCTGCCCCCTTAATACAGCTCACAAAGTGCTAGCCATGCCCCCACAATGATGCAAGACAGGGGCTTGAATCGTGATTGTGACATTACCACAAAACCACGCCCTCTTTTCACAAGCTACGGACATTTCCCGAAAGCATGCGTCCCAATGAGGAACTATTTGGGAGGTATGGAATATCCATCTGAAATGTACAATCCCTTTCTGTCAACCTATTAGTAACATTAACCCTTGACTGCCAAGTGAATGTCTAAATAGGTGTGAATATTGGCAAGCAAATATTTGTATTTATTATAATGACCTGTAATGATTACCTTCTATAGGAAATATCGTTTTTTATATTTTATTTTATAATTTTTATACTATGTGATTTTGCACACCTCTCACAGAGCTTTAAGCACTCAAGGGGTTAAGCAATAATGATAATAATGCAGCAGTATTTTACTTTCGGCTTATCTCATACACACTCCCACAGTTGTGCTGCAAGCTAATGTTTGATAAGCAACTGAATGTCATTGTAAGTTCTAGGCCTGTGCCATAAACTGGATAAATATGGCATTTCCAAAAGCTGGTCTATCTTTGGCATCCTGTGTAATCATTATTATGTACAAACTGATCTGCATGACTACTTTTGTTATTTAAAAGCGTTGCCTTTTTAAGGGGGAACCGTAACTTTTTATGAATAATATCCTCTAATGAAGGTTTAACCTATTATATAGTATTCCTGCTAGGCTGCGCCCTGCCCGATTTATAAAGGGCAAAATGCGCCCTGCCCCTCTGGCAGCGCCCCGCTAAAACAGCCTGCCTCTGTCCCCTCTATTGTGGAATGTCTTCCGGGTGGCCGGGTCAAAAACATTTTAAAATACTGGGTAGTTAGAGGCCCCCGCATTCAAAGGTCTGCCTAGACTTTTGAAATGTTTTCGCAAATTCTGCCGCTGACTACTGCCGCACGCCAGCCCTTCTGCACAGCGCTCCACTACACCACCGCCAGGATATAAGATACTCTATTGGATGAAGAAATGTGAATTCATGGGTTCTTTCACTTCTGCCGCCCACTCCGCTACACCGATGCCCGCCACCAGCGCTCCTGCCGCCCTCCGATCGCATGTGGTTAAAAACCACTTGCGATCACTCATGCAATTTGATAAATATGTGCAGCTCATAATATCTATCAACGCGACATTGGACGCGGCCGCGGGACCGCGCATAGCATCGGGTGACACATTTGATGTGCATACAATCCTTCGATTTGATGCGGTCAAAATCAAAGAATTGTATGCAATATCACAGTAATTCCATATACAGTAATGACAAGTCCTCAGGCCTGTAGTTGACATTATGGGCAATAGTACAGGTCATACAGTGCATTTAACTAAATCTGAATGCTCAGTGATTTAAGTACTCTCCATTACCTCTTCTACATTGGAACTGTGAAGTACAGTAAGCTGCATATAAATGTTTCCCTGTACTTACAATCATTATATTACTTTTGCCTTTTCTAGAGCAAGTCGGTGCCCTTGATGCTCAGAATATTGTTGCTGTCTCGTGTGGGGAAGCGCACACTCTGGCACTTAATGACAAAGGCCAGGTGTTTTCTTGGGGTCTAACTAAGGATGGCCAGATAGGTATTCATGTGATAGAAGAATATGTCCGGGTACCAAGGTAATGCACTAACCATAATTACTACATTGCCATAAATGTCTGCTTGCAGTTGCAAAAATATTGTATAAAGCTTTGGCAGGTGATCTGTATTTAAGTTTCATGCTTCTTGAAACAAATCATTTTCTAAATAAAAATAGTATTTCTTAGTACCTGTAACTATATGAAGTTTTGTCCAATAATTGATATAATATGAAACATAATGGTTTATAGACTGTTTGTTTGTAGCTGTTGTATGCATATAAAATAGAATGTCTGCTTAGGGCAACATTATAAAGTAGGAACGTAGAGTTTCAAAGTAACCAATACAATATATAAAATGGGATACATACGTATGACCGGCGGTCAGAATACAGACATGGCATCCCAAGGGCAATATACTTATTCTCCACCTAGCTCTCCGTTCCACAGCCTAACATTAACCCCGCCTCCTTGTATTCTAACCCTAAGAATATACTCCTTTGTTTCATTTGTACATGCACTCACTGGGGCAGATTAGGTTTTTTCACATTGGGGCTAATTCAGATGGTTGGTGTAGCTATTGCTACTGCTTCCTTGGATAGCTGTGTGCATAAATGCAGCAGGCGGCAACTACATTAAGTAGATGCCTCCTGCTGCTCTATTGATCTGAGCTGCATTGGTGGTACTTGGCTTGGCATGGTGTAGTGTTGAAGTACATTTATTTATATATGTCTATCTAATTTATTCATTTCGCACGCAACCAATAATTGAATGTCCAGATTTATAACCAATGAATATTATTTATGAATGTAAACTGATGAAACTGTATCATGGATCACAAAATATAACAATACAGGTATTATACATAATAACGATTATTGCTCCAGCATCCTTAAATAAAGCTAACCTCAGTGATGTATAATGTGTATGTGAATTATAGCGCGGGAGGGGGCGTGGCTATGAAGCAGCCATTTTGTGTTACCAAGTCTTTGTGTCCGCCATTTTGTGTACTGCCGCATGGCACACAAAGGAACCTTATTGTCGGCCATTTTAGATTCCACTACATAGCAGACAAAGGAACCTTAACTAAAGACTAATAACTTCCGCCTGGCGATCACACATAAACTGACTGTACTTTCATATTTCTATTCACAACATTTATTCCAAATTAACCTCTAACCTGCATTTACACGATACTCACGATCCTGAATATAACTCGCATATTCAGCAAACACACTTTACCTGCAGCATACACAATTGAATATCATTTAAGCTACAATGTACTTCTGTACAAAACACCTAAATAGTACCACACAATCCAAGGACCAATCACATCACAATCACATCACAAGCTATTACACACACACCATCCGAGCATCACGCTATCCACATTTGTTATATACTATGTAGGCTCCATCAGATAGTCTATCCAGACACTCTCACTGGACACCACACAAAGCACTCGCACTCTGTTCTTGCATAGCCTTACACATGCATTCAAACACCAAGAATCCAGACAATAGTGAACTACCCTCACAGCACATGTTTCTCAAAGTCACATCCGAATATCTAGATAATCTAGCCAGACAATATACTTTAAAAGCCTTTCCGCAATCACACTTGGACATACAGTGGCACATAGCAAACAAAAAGAAGCTATTTACACTCCTTGCATACAAAAGATCCAGGACCTAGGCCTTTGCTTTGCCACATGGCAGCAGCAGGATTAGGCCTCACTTTGTCCACATGTAAACGTACACGGCTATATCTACCAATTTAAGCCTATCCTTACTCACATTCATAACAGCTACACATACCTATATATATATATCAGATTCCAATCATTACTTTATCTCTTACAGTCTCGTTTCACATACCTTCCAATCATTTGACCTTCTCAGACCTTCAACACTCCATACCTGACCATACTCTCATGAATAAGCTCTATCCCTTATCAATATTCCGAGCCATGCCTGATACACAGAAAATTAAACATTTGGTACTTATTCCTCAATCATGTCCTGGCGAGTTCAGTCCCATCGCTCCTTTCGTCTGCTGCTACAAACACACACTGAACTATTTGATTCTCTCTTGCTTTTTTTTAAGAGAACTCTCGGGGGAGGGGAGAATCTATTCATTCACCTGGTTTCTCTAGATAGACACGCCCCTTTGTTTGCTGTATCTTGTGACTGGCTTAGTTAGCTGGTGAATGGGAAATGTAAATGACTTCATTTCTAATGCTGGTTTAAGAATATGCTACTACTAACAATATCCATTGTAATATTTCTCTGCAATGTGATATGGAATTCTAATAACTGTCATCTGACAGTTATTATAATTTCGCACCTTTGGAGTCCAAACATGACATTATATGTGAATCTAAAAATATGTAAATTAATATTCAATCTTTTCCTTACTTATGAGATATCAATAATATTTATCTCAGACTATATTAATTTAGTGGGCATGATTATAATTATAATTATGGAAATTATATGCTGGGAAAAATTAGGCATTGACAGTCGTCCATTTGACAGTAAATAAAACTGTCACATTAATAATGCATAATTTCCGCATTAATTTTCATAATTCATAAAATTTCAATATTTTTCATAAAAATATTTTTCATTGATAAAAAAAAGGTTTTTTTTAAGGGTGGAACTTATGTGTATGTGTAGAAAGAAGGGGATGTATCATTTTTGCGCAATGGCTTAATCCGAGATTAATAATAAATGGGGGAGGGCATTTACTTAACGCCGGCATGTCCAGACCATGACCTCACAATAGTTGTAGGGCCACAGCCCAGACACACACGACTGAATGATACATTTGGGGAGTGTATGTGTAGTCTATGTGGGTGTAGTGTTCCTGCATAGGTGTTGTGTTACCTACCGCAGGGTGTACAGGGTTGAACAACCTTCATATGTCCTACAAAGGATGCTGGGAAAACATGGATGAATGACATAACAAAAAAACAATTTAACAGAGTATTATAAAGATTTCCTGAAAGAGTGGAGAACAGTCATTTCTCCTAGTGCAGTTAGTGGACTAAAAACCCGGCTAGACCTCCCGGGACAAAAACCGTTCTAACGCACTTTTGGGTCATTCCTAGTGTCTCTTGACATTAAACTAAGGGCCAAAGAAAGTCTCTAGTGGGTCTTCTGCTCATCACGACGTGGGGTCGTCTAGGGGTCATCATTCTCTTGGTCGGCTTGTATATTTCGTCGGCTCTTGGGGCTTTCTAGCTGGGTTCCTGTCCAGTCATCTGTCGGTATCCAAGTCGTCATCTCGAGGACCATCGTCTGTCTACGGCTGGGCTCATCTCTTCTTATCCATTGCATCTGTAGGAAAAAGAAGTATCAATATTTTTGCATTTCTACCTATTTTCCCTACCATTCTTGGCTTCTTGTATTCCATCCGATCCACTTGTAGACTTCCGATAGTTCTGTCGTCGACTTGTTTCCCTGCAGAGACATAATCAGAAAGAACTTCCCAAACGTTAAAAATATCCCGCCTCCCACATCAGTGAAGCTTCTACACTCTAGAGTGCTATAGTTTAACCCTCGCCTTACTGTCTTTTGACACCAGGTGGCGCTCTAATTTATTTAAGGGTATTTCTACCCTGTACTACCAAACTCTTTCAATTTAACCTCTATATCACTCCATATATTACAAATACAGTTGTCTGAGCCAGATAATCTGTGTTCTTCTTCGGAAAAATGTGACTAGAGGAAGTCTGAGATATTCAGCTTCAATATTTGATCTCTCATTTCCCTTGTCCAATCACTAGGGACTATCAGTTACTTGACATCTGGACCTAACACTATCAATATCTTGAGATTTTTAAATCTCATTTAAAAACACTGTAATATATCTCGTTGTCTAGGGGATGAAACTTTTTCAATGTTAGGTCCATACGCTCTCCATGCAATTAGGAGCAACAGGGGTTTCCAAATCCAATGCGTCACATTTGACCGGGTCCAATCACAGCTCTTTCCGGCTTACTAAACAACACAAAGAAAAACAAATCGTTAGACACCTTACATGACATATGTCTGATTCTGAGAACCATCAAAACAAACAATAACAATCAAACAAACAAAAGAGAGTACGTATAAACTAACTTCCATTTCTCCTTATCTCCTTACCTGATTCCTAAGAACCTGGACTGACAATTACACCACATACAAGTCACCACTAGGTGGCTATTAACTTTTTAACCACTTCCCTATGCCTATGTGTTCACCTACATATGTGTCATGGGAACTATATGTCATGTAATGAACAAGCATGTTTCAAAAACAAATTTCCTTATACGTCGTTACCCTGGTACCGAGGGCGGATCGTATGCAGTACTCCTTTGAATAGAACATGTTATCTTGTTCTCTACCTTTCCACGTGTTTTATACCTGTATGTCTTACCATCTTCTAAACCTTCATATGTTTGCTGTAATATTGTGTTCTACATTTAAATCTTTAATCTATTTGTTAAAAAGGGGAGAAAGAAAGTTTAGGAGTCTTGTTTGCTTCAGTTCTTCATGTGTGCGACATCTCTGCTTCTCTATACCTACAGCAGTTATTAACCTGGGGATGTAATTAATTTCAAATACAATTTTGGCATTCTCAATTTATCTTGTTATCTTAATACTTATTACCTGAGTCAGTGTGAAACCAGTATACCTACTTCTCCAGCTGTCAATTTGGCGTCAACTGTACCTTCTCTTACCACTTGGGAAAAACAAACCTCATCCTCTCTGGCTGTTTGACTCCGCCTTACATTTGACTTCTCTCGTCTCGGAGATGACAGCTGTCTGGAACATTACGTCAACACTTAATAATCCTTAACAAGGAGTTGACACAGGGTATAGGTTAGTCAGTTTCACAATTACATCAGACACTTTAGAATAACTGGTCCCATTATATATGAATGGGGGGGGGTATTGCTATTCTGCATTAACAGTCTAATTGCACTTTTATTATCACTCTTCCCATTGCCATTTTCCTATACCACAGTTTTAAACAAACACTATGCCTCTTCTTACCTCGCGTTGATGAGAGCAGACATTTTTCAATTCTTATTGTGTAATTCATCCGGTTCGGAGCTGTCAGTACCTGGAAATTCTACTATCTATATCTTGTGGTGAGTTACTGCATTACTCACCTGTATGTCTATCTGACATCTCCATCCCTACGTATCACGTTATCACTGTGTGACCCGTTATTACCCATAATCACAGGAATAAACGTTCACAGCTAGTAGATCCCGGTGGGGCATTACTTATCTGAGAGCTCCCCAAACACTCACTTCTCAGCGTCCTAGAACATCCCCACAATCAAGTGAGGTGCGAAGGCTACGAGGCATTGATACTCAATCACCAAGCTCTCAACTAGCAGCGAACTTCTAGTTGACCTACAAGGCGCGGCCAGTCTCTCCAGGGCACAACAAACTTGTTTTCCTGTGCCCCCAGAAACTGGAGGAGCTCAGCGGAATTCGAAGTTCCGATTTTCGCTCCTATACCCTTCCGGTAGACCAAAATAGGTAGGTCGACGGAAGGGGCAGTAAAATGGGTACTTCGACTCGTACGTCGTCGCGTATCCCCCGTGTGTCCTATTTCAACACACAATCCTTAGCGCTAAGGGCAATCCTTTCACCTTCCAGGAATTTCTACATCTGGGTACCATTCACTTTAACATTACTATCTATATTTCTGTACAGAAAGATCCCATGGTCGGCAGCTCTTCTACTGGATGTCACACGAGTGTTCCCTTGACTATCAATGGGAATTTAATCAATACCATGTGAATTTCTTGAATTTTGATCAATAATAAAAGAATCCTGTTTGTAACTCAACAGGAGTCTTACTCAATTTATGAATTGTAATTATCACACAATTAATTATCACTACCCATCATTGGGCCTTTACCTGTACAGCGTACCTAGGCAATCACATGCGCCCGCACATGTGTCCATCACGCAAACAGTGTCTCTCTGAGCGGCAGACGTTGACACCCATGTGTCCGAGTCCCGCCTTCTTTTGCATACTTTGCAAACATATTTGCACTTCTATTTAACTTAACTATTCAAGAAATCCCAATAGCACACTCTTTCTATAACATTTGTGGTTTGCAAGGATATGGCACTATGAATTTAACACCTCTTACAATACTGTAGATATCTCACATTCACAGGGGAAAACAAATGCAATTTTACTCTTAACAGGCACAAACTCCACACAGTACAATACCTCTTACCAATTTTCATGCACTTATGCATTTGGGGTAACAGATCATAACAGGAGAAAAAAACTTTTGTTTCTATTGTGAACTATTGAAACTACAGTTGCTGTTGAGAGAGAAAGCAAATAAATCAATCCTATTCAAATGCCCCCTTTCTAAGAGAAATTGCTTTGTCTAAATTTCAAGGTTAAATCTATTGTCTCAACACCTTAATTTACATCTAAATACCCGCTGGCTGGTTCTTTTAAAATTAACAAATCTTTCTTTGCATGTTGTTATATGCTTAGGGGAAATCTGTCTTTTAGCCTGAAATAAAAAAAAAAAGAAAAAATGTTATATATCATACTTGATAACCATTAGTTTCAGTTTCAAATTTAATACCTCAGAGTAACATTCAAATTTCATACTGCTTGGAATTTGTTGATTTTTAACTGTACTTGATTTTTTTCTATTGACTGGTATTTTATCTCTCTCTGCTTTTATCTTTCTAAAGCAAAAATACTTATGACTCAATCCTATCAATTATGGGAATGAAAGTTTACCATTAAACACTCTTAGCCATCTTGCCCACTATTCTCATTACCATATGTTGAAAGGTATACTAAAAATAAAATAAATTTATTTAGTAGAAATAGCATTTTTACCCAGAGTTCTTTGCAGCATACAATTATACAATGGCTTTCTCAGGTTGAGATGGTCTGCAGTAAAATACCTGCAATTTATGGCTATACATTATTCCCTTATAATCTGCTTCTGCTGCACTTATAAAAGATGTGCATTTATTTAAAATTTGCACTGCTTATAAAACACTTCAAATTTAAAAAAAAACAATTCAACCTGAAACAGCCCTTGCTAATCATATCTGACTATTATTTAAAAGATAAACATCAAAAGGGGATAACATCGCATGTGAGAAAACAAATTATTATAACAAATATACTTATAGAATCGCATCTTGGTATTTAAATATAAATAAATGTTTTTCCTTTTGTCCCAAAGTTCAAATTAGTATCTTACAGATTATGCATATGCAGGCCTGGACTATCAGCATTAGAAAAAACCCAAAACAAAACTGAAAAATTTAAAATAATTATTTCTATTCTATATGTGATCCCTCCCTTGCTGATTGGCTCAAATCTGCATAATATTGCATATCTTTAAGTATATAATATCCCATGACGAGCACCCCATCTATTGAAGTACATTTATTTATATATGCAAAGTCTATCTAATTTATTCATTTCGCACGCAACCAATAATTGAATGTCCAGATTTATAACCAATGAATATTATTTATGAATGTAAACTGATGAAACTGTATCATGGATCACAAAATATAACAATACAGGTATTATACATAATAACGATTATTGCTCCAGCATCCTTAAATAAAGCTAACCTCAGTGATGTATAATGTGTATGTGAATTATAGCGCGGGAGGGGGCGTGGCTATGAAGCAGCCATTTTGTGTTACCAAGTCTTTGTGTCCGCCATTTTGTGTACTGCCGCATGGCACACAAAGGAACCTTATTGTCGGCCATTTTAGATTCCACTACATAGCAGACAAAGGAACCTTAACTAAAGACTAATAACTTCCGCCTGGCGATCACACATAAACTGACTGTACTTTCATATTTCTATTCACAACATTTATTCCAAATTAACCTCTAACCTGCATTTACACGATACTCACGATCCTGAATATAACTCGCATATTCAGCAAACACACTTTACCTGCAGCATACACAATTGAATATCATTTAAGCTACAATGTACTTCTGTACAAAACACCTAAATAGTACCACACAATCCAAGGACCAATCACATCACAATCACATCACAAGCTATTACACACACACCATCCGAGCATCACGCTATCCACATTTGTTATATACTATGTAGGCTCCATCAGATAGTCTATCCAGACACTCTCACTGGACACCACACAAAGCACTCACACTCTGTTCTTGCATAGCCTTACACATGCATTCAAACACCAAGAATCCAGACAATAGTGAACTACCCTCACAGCACATGTTTCTCAAAGTCACATCCGAATATCTAGATAATCTAGCCAGACAATATACTTTAAAAGCCTTTCCGCAATCACACTTGGACATACAGTGGCACATAGCAAACAAAAAGAAGCTATTTACACTCCTTGCATACAAAAGATCCAGGACCTAGGCCTTTGCTTTGCCACATGGCAGCAGCAGGATTAGGCCTCACTTTGTCCACATGTAAACGTACACGGCTATATCTACCAATTTAAGCCTATCCTTACTCACATTCATAACAGCTACACATACCTATATATATATATCAGATTCCAATCATTACTTTATCTCTTACAGTCACGTTTCACATACCTTCCAATCATTTGACCTTCTCAGACCTTCAACACTCCATACCTGACCATACTCTCATGAATAAGCTCTATCCCTTATCAATATTCCGAGCCATGCCTGATACACAGAAAATTAAACATTTGGTACTTATTCCTCAATCATGTCCTGGCGAGTTCAGTCCCATCGCTCCTTTCGTCTGCTGCTACAAACACACACTGAACTATTTGATTCTCTCTTGCTTTTTTTTAAGAGAACTCTCGGGGGAGGGGAGAATCTATTCATTCACCTGGTTTCTCTAGATAGACACGCCCCTTTGTTTGCTGTATCTTGTGACTGGCTTAGTTAGCTGGTGAATGGGAAATGTAAATGACTTCATTTCTAATGCTGGTTTAAGAATATGCTACTACTAACAATATCCATTGTAATATTTCTCTGCAATGTGATATGGAATTCTAATAACTGTCATCTGACAGTTATTATAATTTCGCACCTTTGGAGTCCAAACATGACATTATATGTGAATCTAAAAATATGTAAATTAATATTCAATCTTTTCCTTACTTATGAGATATCAATAATATTTATCTCAGACTATATTAATTTAGTGGGCATGATTATAATTATAATTATGGAAATTATATGCTGGGAAAAATTAGGCATTGACAGTAGCTTGTGGGAAGTCGCTCTGATTTTGCCCAGAACTGCGCCTATGCAGATTTCATGATTCTGTCATTTACACAAGCCTGTGGCTGGACAGGCTTTTATTTTTGTTACAAGCACTTTGCCAGGTAGCTGCTTCCACTACTATCAGAGGGTATATGCGGTTTAGCAGCAGGTAGTAAATGTGTGCGTGTTGTATATAAATCCTTGTTATAGCAACATGCTGGCGGAACACGTGTTTGACATTATCCAGACACATATGCTGATACTGCTGTCAGTGTCTATTTGAGATGGTAATCACAGGGCTACACAGTACCAGCACCTTCATTTTGTTCTCAATTTTAATTGTTATTACTAGTATTGGAAGCAATAAGAAATCAGCGAAATCATTTCAGAAATGAAAACACTTTATTATCCAGTGTATGAGGTACTATTAATCTTTTATCACGTTGTATCTATGGGTGAGTACTGGCACCTTTTTTTCATACATAAAAAGCACTGATTTCAGCCGTATTCAAACACATTTCAAACTCTGCATATGGGTAGAAATTTGGGTACTTATGTAGTATCTGGGCGTCCGTATTAGAAATCGGATCGCATCGCATCGCATGCGACCAAATCGTATGCGATGCAATGGTCAAGATTTTTCCATAGGATTCAATGTTAAAATGGTCTGAGTCCATTTTAACATAGAATTCAATGGGAAAAAGGGGTCCTTTTCCTTTCCCCACTATCCAAGTGGGCATGGAGTTGGATATAAACCTGTGGCGAGCGTAGCGAGCCACCGAGCCCGAAGCGTGGCGAGCGTACACAGAATACTTTTTAAGAAATATGCGTCCCCTCGCGGGGCTCTCTTCGCTCGCCACGCTTCGGGCTCGGGGGCTCGCTGCGCTCGCCACGCTATATAAAATCAACTCTATGCCCACTTGGATAGTGGGGAAATGAACCTTCTTAACATTGAATCCTATGCAAAATCGAATCGCATCGCATCTGATTGTATGCCTTAAGGTAAGGCATACAATCATAAAATCGGACGCCCAGATACTACATAAGTACCGAAATTTGCTATTTTTAATTTAGTATTAACCGATAATGGTGCAGATGTATTAAGCCTGGTGAAGAGATTAAATTGGAGATAAAGTGGGAGGAGATAACGCACCACCAAATCAACTCCCAACTGTCATTTCAAACACAGCTGATTGGCTGGTGCGTTATCTCCTATCACTTTATCTCCAGTTTCTCTTCGCAAGGCCCAATACATCTGGCCCAATGTTCGACAAATGGTGATATTAGCTGACTAACGGCAATGTCCTTTACTAACTGTCAGATTGTCTTACTGTCTTGACCAGTAATGTGAGTAGCACACAGCGGTGTGTAGGGGGGAATTGTAGTTGTTACTTGATTGTCACAGCTCGCAGGATCAGTATTCAACTGACCCCCTGCACATGCCGATTCCCCCTTGCTAGGTTTTTGTAGTGAGGGGGAAACGCCGTATGTGGCTGTTAAAACAGCGAGGCTTGCGGCTAAATGCAGCGGGCTCCCTGCATTAGCCGCTGTTTGGGGGAATCCTCATTGTCCTCTGACAGCGAGGATTTCCCTGACACGTAGAATAGGGTGAGCGGCCGGCGCTGGGTTTAAACAGGGAGGATCGCTTGTTTTTGGTGATCCCTGCCGTTTAACCCCCTTGCCGGCCACATTGAATACACTCCTTAGCAGCTACAGTTATTTCTATAATACAATGACCCCAACAAATGAAGCTTATGAAACCCATGTTACATTCCTTGTTTTAAATACAATTTTTGTTTTCCCTAGAAATATAAAGAGTTTGTCTGATATACATATTGTGCAGGTGTCCTGTGGCCATCATCACTCCCTAGCACTCTCTAAAGGTAATGAGTTAAACATAGTATTACTTCCGTCCCACTCCTTTGTGGTATGTTTTTTTTTTTTAATGTATTTCAGTTTATTATTTTTGTTTTATCCTGCAGAAAGTGAAATCTATGCCTGGGGAGATAACCGATATGGCCAGCTTGGATTGGGCTGTGAACTGAAGAAAGACGCAGCACCCAAACACCTTAAGTCATTATCAGGGATCCCGTTTTACCAGATTTCCGCTGGGGGAGCTCACAGTTTTGCTCTAACACTTTCAGGAGCTATTTTTGGTTGGGGACGAAACAAATTTGGTCAGCTTGGTCTTAATGATGAAAGTGGTAATTTATACAAAAAATGTTTTATCTTGCCTGTTCTGCACAGTCAATGAAGTGCTAATAATGCTATTTAATTGTCAGCAATGGTGTGCGCGATGCAGATTTAGCGTGAAGGTTCCACCCTTGTTTTAGTCACTTTGGGATGGTGGTCAGCATCGCAGCGGTTGGAATGTCAACATTTAAAATACCGACATTGACATCCCAACTAGCGGGCAGAAGACCAGTGCTGGAGCACCAACCTGATCATCAGTATGCGGAGCGGTTTAGCGTTAGGCTGGGAATTTAGGTATAGCCGCTGTCAGGGGGGCAAGGGTTAGGCAGTTAGAAGGGGGGTTAGGGTTAAGGTGCGGGGCATGCTGAATTATGTTTAGGCGGTGGGGTAGGAGAGTTGGGTTTATGCACTATCAGGGGGTGTTAGAATTAGGCTACCGGAGGGGGGTTAGGCTGTGGGCGGGGGAGGGGGGGGGTCAGGGAAAGGATGAGTATAATCCCTCTAATGCTGGGCTCATGAGCCAGAAAAGATGGGTTATCGCATAAGTTTGAATTATGTAGTAAATGTAGAATTGCATTAATCTTATTACGTGTCCAGATAAGTACTATGGTTTCTTCTACCTGCAGAAGCATAGTACCCTCATTTAAATGACACAATCCCCCTACCAGCTTTACTGTATTTTATATCTGCCAAGTACTAATATAGCAATTTTGAGTTTGCCTTAAACTAGAAATTCTTTGAACCCAAGTAATTCTCCCCCACCACCACCCCATGCTTTCTTGAGAACACTTGGCTATTCTGTGTGGATTCACCATTTTCAAAACATACTTTCTTTTCTGCAGACAGATCCGTTCCATGTCTTCTCAAGTCGTTACGTTCTCAGAAAATTGTACATATATGCTGTGGCGAAGATCATACTGCCGCACTTACAAAGGTACAGTCTACTACTACCGACATAGAGAATACCAAATGTATGGGAACTTTATACAGTCTAATCTTCTTCATCCATTTTGTTACGTTTTTAGCTGAGTCTTTTATCTTTCTCTGTATATTGTATTAATGTTCTCATTTTGTAGCACATTCTGTAGAAGCTAAACCATCTTACGTCTCCTTGTGAATGAATTTGGTGTTGTTTCCTGTATGAAGTACCCCATACACACACTGTGCTATTGATAACCAATTACATCATTGACTGCAAATGGAAACGTATGTGGACTTGTAAAGACCACTGTTGCTGATAAGAAGCTGATCAGACCTATCAATGTTTTTTTGGTCTGTAGGAAAATGCAGTCAGTTAGCATTATACTGTGCGTGTGGTGTGTGTGTGTGTGTGTGTGTGTGTGTGTGTGTGTGTGTGGGTGGACAGAAGGCCCAGAAACAGACCTTGCACTCTGGTTCATTGACTCTGCCTGCCTAAAGATGGACATTGTGCGCTAGATCCTACACTATGTGAATTTTCAGTAGATTAAAGTATGATTTAACTTCCATCCAGTAAACATCACTAGTCAGTAAAATGACTGGGTACGTGACAAGCCCCCAGTTCTAGTGGCTTTGTGAGGTATTGTTGTTCTTTGTATTTTCCTGTGAAGTGACCCATTTCCAGTTTAGGTGGCAGTAATTGTAATAACTGTTTTATTTAGGAGGGTGGCGTTTTTACTTTTGGAGCTGGAGGATATGGACAGCTTGGTCACAACTCTACAAACAATGAAATCAACCCTAGGAAAGTGTTCGAGCTCATGGGAAGTGTTGTTACACAAATCGCATGTGGGAGGTAAAGGCACCAAACTATTTATATCCTAGTTTTGTTCAGACACTTAACAATTGTGCAGTACAGTGTATTATTTTACAGCTTTCTCAAACTGTCCAGTGTTTGCAAATGAGCTTTGTAGCCTAAGACTTCCAAATTGAGATAATAATTATTTTATGAGCAAATATTTTCACCATTTAATAGCCTCAATACTGGGACAATGTTTTTCTACTAGCAATTCATTAGACCACACATGACATATGTTACTGTAATGACTAGCTAATACCAATAAGACATAAAAACTCTTGTGATTGGGTGGGTGCTATGTGTCCTAAGATCTGGAATGATATTGACAAGCTCCGGTTTTTAAACATTTTCCAGACTAGAGATGAACAAATTGCTGGATCCACAACAGCTGACCTATAAATTGTAAACTCCACTGAAACAGGTGGATATCTATCTTCTGGGTGGTTTTTGGTGCCTACAATGGATGCTGTTGTCCCTAATCTCTTGGCTAGTGCCACTATTCCTCTGGATGCCTGTTACACGATTCTAGATAGAATCCAAGCTATTTCAGGAAACTATCTGTTTCTTCAAGAAGTGGATTCAAGTTGATTTGGCTCAGTTTGTGCTGATGCTCTGCTTAATAATTTCTATGAAAAGTAGAAGAGGGATTGAGTTCCTTGATAGGACATCGCTAGATGCAATTTACTCTTCCATACTGTACTTAAAAGTGGCTTCAATTGTTGTTACCTGAAGAGCTCTCTGACGGTATATTTGGGTACCGATCAAAGAAATTTGAGATTTGCGCTTCCATTTGATGTCACTTGATGTCACTTTTCGGTGATCAACTTGAGTCCACGATTTAAATGATCACAGGGGACAAACCCCATGTCTTGTCACAAGACCAGAGAAAAGACTTTTCCCTACATCATAATCTCATTAGTACTTGAGGGAAGCCTGAAGCTGTCAACCTATGAAGTGTATTCTCAATGAAATGATACCAGCTTTCCAAAGTAACCAAATGTTTCCTTCTGAGGTCAGGAAGGTTGTGCAGAACCATAGATCTCTCAATTACGCTCTCACTGCTCAACCTTCAATGTTTCCACTGGTAGCAGGATTTCAGAATATGCAGAGATCACTTGGTTTACTACAGTGAAAGGAAACAAAATTGAGTTCCTCTGACTTCCAAGAGGAAATATTTTCGTGGCAAAAAATAAATGTATGCCTTTTCAACAGCTTGAGGCACCACACCAAACAGAGTCCCCATTTGTTTGGGCATGTTTTCCTCATTTCTTCTGGATCTGCTCACTCTGTCACCACTCTGAATCATGTCACCATTCTTACAATGGTAATGGGAAGGAACGTGATTGGGGAAATGGAATGTATCTTACAGAAGTTGTGCTCACTTCCTTTTGAAAGTCCCTCCCTTTTTGAGGCTTTCTACCCTTCTTCAGGAATCATTCCAAGTTATCCTCCCCCAGGTAGTAGATAGACTCACAGGCATGGCCCTCTTCTTTCTTGCTCCTGCCCTAATCCAAGCGATGTCACCATCAAGACCAGAGAATAAGACTTTTTCCCTTGTCTTCTTCTCTTTAGTGGCTCTGACACGATTTGCTTCCCTGTACCTACAGTATATCATCAGTATTTACTAGGCTGCCCATACAACTTGAGTCATCGCTGCATGCTCCTTCACGCTAGAATCCAGTGCCCTCCCCTTGACTCTGTTAATTGTCCTATAGAGATTGTGGCATAACAGAAGTGTTTGTGCTTTTACACTGTACTTGGCATCAGCCTGACAACTCTGATCACCAAAATAGCTTACTTCCATTCCTGTTATATGCACACCAGGGTGAAGCAGTGCTCTGGCAGACTTAAGGCACATGTTCCATCCTTTCCCTCATTGCCTGGACTGTATACATAAGTAAATAAGCTGCAGAGGTCATAGCCGTCCTTCTGTTTTGGCCTTGTTATTGTATCTGTGGCTTGCAATGGCTTAATGAATTATGAAATTACTTGGAATCTGCTGCTTAGAGTAGATCATCTGCAGCAGGCACCGATTAAAACGATTGTCTGTTTGTGGATGGTGTGAAGATTGAGCTGCCATTGCTGAAATAGGAGGTCTCTGATGAAGTGATGGATGTGCTGCTTCGTACTCTTATCAGGCACTCTCAAATCTCTGTTTTCCTGAATTCCCTTCCTTTTATATCATTTACAAAATGTGCCTCGGAGTCGCTCATTCAGGTATGGCTCATAGGATAGAGTGACAGACATTAGGTCTACAAGCATTAGTTCGACCACTGAATGTCGACATGCATGAAGGTCGACATGCATGAATGTCAACATGACTGAAGGTTGACATGGGTCAACATGAGGTTTTTCACTTTTTTTTTACCTGAATGTCGGACATGGACACTAAAAAAGGGGCAATGCATGGATCGCTACACTCGGCACGCTAGTGTTCATTCTAGCACCCGCTATCTTTGAAAACCCATGCAGTTCCTGTGCCCTGCCTGGGGTGTCGCTGTCTGCTGTGGTGTTTCTAGCACAGATCTGGTTTGCATATCAGTGCTGATATACAGACCACACTGTGTTAGAAGCACTACAGCAGACAGCGACACCCCAGGCAGTGAAGAGGAACTGCATGGGTTTTCAAAGATAGCGGGTGCTAGAATGAACACTACACACTATTTTATTCTCCCACCACGCCCTAGTGGATGGTAGGGCATGAAATACTGCCTGTTGGCACATGTCGGCTCAAAACAAGTGAAAAAATACATGTCGACCTTCAGTCAAGTCGACCTAGAGTGGTTGACCTAATGCTTGTCGTCCTAATGCTAGTGACCGTATCCCGCTCATATTTGGTATCACGCATGTCTGCCAATTGAGTGGGGAAATTACACGCACTGGGTGTAAGGAGCCTTTTTTTAAATCTTAGCGGTGTTACAAACGAATCCTTCTTAACAAACTAAGGTCGTTTCTACTTTTCATATCGATCATGACATCATAATTTGGTCTCTCTGTCCTCAACCAACTAACCATAAAGAAGAGCTATTAAGTTCCCTGCATCAGGGATGTTATTATTATTAATTGCTCTCTTTTACTTACAGTATATGGCGCCACAAGGGTTCTGTAGTGCTGTTCATAGATAGACCATACAATCAAATTACTAAATTGATCAAACTGGACATAAATGGACACATTCATAACGTTTTACATATACAGCACATAATTACAATCTGATAATTGCATAACTATACATAACTATGCAGTGACAAAGGGAGGTGGTCCCTGCTTGCAGGAATACATTGTAGCTAGAATAAGGTATGGAGTTGGCACTTAGATGGTGAGGGGAGCAGAGTTTTGAGTAGCTAAAAGCATCAAATAAGAGATGAGTATTAAGAAGTCGCTTGAAGGTTGGGAATTTAAATGATTTCCTGAGATGGCATGGGTGAGCACTAGGAAGTCATGGAGGCAAATATGGGAAGATGTGATGAGGGAGGAGAAGCATCAGTCGTTTGACTGGGGTGTTGGACATTAGGTGCTAGGAATCTTGAGAGCATATTCTAAAAATGTGATGACAACTTCCTGGGCACGCAGGGCTTTGCAGCGATTGTCCTGTGGATGATCTCTGCAAAGTGATGGGCTTCATAAATTTAGACCTTTAGAAGTAGTTATAAAATAAAAGTTACATTTTTTTGCATTGTCAATTTTGATTAATTCTTGAGCCTGTGTTAAGGGGGTACAACTAAACAATGTGTGTACCCAATGAGATTGGGACTAACAGGGACCCAGCGAGGTGCCGGCATGGAAAATACATATACACCAATGCCGGGAACAACGATGACAGTGGTAAAGGAGAAGTGGACTGCACAGAGCCCTGACCTCAAATTCACTGAGTGCCGTTGGAATGAATGCCCCAACCTCACAAATGCTAATTTCCTGAATCCGAAATTTAGAGGCAAGCTTTCCCAGAACAGTCACAGTTTTATCCATGATAAAGGGGGGCAGATACTGGTGGACGCCATATAAATTCCCATGGTTTTGGAGATGTGTTCTACAAGCACATATAGGTGTATGTAATGTTCCGGTCTCCACAACCTGGGTGCCATGCAGTGTACCTTCTGAAGGTTTTTACTGTCTCACCCATTTGCGGAATGCTGCCAGGATGCATTTAGCAGTAATATTACTTCCACATCCCATGTGACAGCGGCACCTGAGGTGCTAAGTTCTTGTCTGCCTTATAAGTTTGGAAAGTCAGGATTTATGACTTTGACAATATACACAGAATCAGTTCTATGTACCATTTCATGCCATGTCCAACAGGAGACTCTATGGAACAATAGACTAGCTGGCTAAAGTACTATTATTTATTTCCACCCCCAGACAGCATACGTTAGCGTTTGTTCCTTCATCTGGGCGCATCTACTCATTTGGCCTGGGTGGCAATGGACAGTTAGGAACTGGGTCAACGTGCAATAGAAAAAGTCCCTTTACTGTCAGAGGAAACTGGATATCCTACAGTGATTACACCAAGCATGCCAGCAGTAAGTGCGCTTTGTCTTTTATTTCCACACTTCTCGGTTTTTGGTCTTTATGTCTAGCTGTAACACATTGTTTTGTTTCCTATATCAGATATAGAGGGATTTTACTGCGTGAAGAAAATTTTCTCCGGTGGAGACCAAAGCTTTGCACATTACTTTCATGTACAGGTGAAACAAAACCCATCCCATGTACTTACTCAGCTTCTCATTGTTTTTACAGCAAAACAACTAAATGCACTTAAAATAACAGATTGGATTCAACATGGGCCTTAGGGCAATGTAAAACTGCTGCAGTTTATATGTATATATAATATTACAATATAATAAATGGCGCTTGCTAGTATGGTGTCGCACAAGCATATTTTTGGCACTGACCAAGGCAAACAATTTCTGAGCAGTGTTAGACAGCAGAAGCAATGCCCGACCAGTTATGCACCAAGGTATTGTGTACAGGGCCGTTAAAGACATTGGTCGTCCGTTATCACTAAATGGTTACAGAATTGTGGGGAGTGTAGTTACATTCCCATTCACTCCTGGGCCCCAACAGAGACCAGGGTAATTTATCCCCACTCTTGACACCCCTGTTCATGTGTATCTCTCATGCAATGTACTGTAACGATGCTGAAAATGTCTTGGTCACTACATTGAATTTTCAAGCAACTTTGTTTCCTGTAGGAAGAAAATGCCCCCAAAGAGGTTTTTTTACCCTAGCTGTTTGTCTGCAGAGTAAAAATCTTGTCAACTGTTTTTTGAGTCTGTGTAGGTGTGGCGCACTTCCCATGGCGCTACTTCTGGGAGTCGTGATAAAATTATAATAAAGCTCTTATCTGTCTCTGCTGCCTTCTCTATCCTGTGTCACTTCACAATGAGGAGTCTTGAAGTCTTGGTCCGTAGTACATAGTGTACACTTTGTGTAAAATCGGTCAAATTTTCTATAATGGGATCTCATTCAAAGTATGGATCTATTGTCCTGCATCAGGCATCCAGATATTGCTTAAAGCGTACCCCAACTCACTTCCATAAGATGCTAAACACATCATGGTATCTTTAAGATCTTCAATTAATAACAAGTGCGTACCCCACTCACTTCTAGCCAAGTGAGTTGGGGTACGCTTTAAGCAATATCTGGATGCCTGATGCAGGACAATAGATCCATACTTTGAATAAGATCCCAATGTGTACTACGAACCAAGACGTCAAGGGTGAAATGTTATAGGGCAGTGATGGCTAACCTTGACTCTCCAGCTGTTGTTGAACTACACATCCCAGCATGCCCTGCATCAGTTTCAGCAAATAGTAAATCTGTAGCAGGGCATGCTGGGATGTGTAGTTCAACAACAGCTTGAGTGTCAAGGTTAGCCGTCACTGTAATAGGGTGAGAGCATCAGAAAGTGAGAGATTTGGTATGAAAATTCCTAATTTTTTTAAAGCAGCAATCCTTTATACTGCAGAACCGGTTTGATTTTGAAGTATAAATGATTGCCGCTTTTAAAAAAAAACCTGGAGATTTCTTACCAAATCTCTCACTTTTTGAATATCTCATCCTATTGCATTTCACCCCAAGACTCCTCATTATGAAGTGACACAGGATAGAGAAGACAGCAGAGACAGATAAGAGCTTTATTATAATTTTATCACGACTCCCAGAGGTAGCGCCGTGGGATGTGCAACACACCTACACAGTTTAACATTAAGGGCTTTTTGGGAATAGACACCCCCCCCCTTGTACATTTCGCGGAGGTAGCAATTTATATTAGAAGCGCGTAGGTTCTTCAAAACTTTTATCCAATTGTTTTTGAGTCTGGAATGTTTGCAAGTAAAGTCATTGGCAGCATTAGTTTGTCAGATAACTGAGTGCGGTAATTATCTGATACCTCCTTTCCAGGAAGCATTACTCACCTTTTTTATTTTGACCATTTTATTTTTTAAATTGTAAAGTTTCCCATTTTTAGAACTGCCTCCCTCCAGATGACTTCAGAAAACATAACCATTCCCGGCAAATATGGACTGTAAACGAAGAACTTATTCAAAGATGGCTGACTTTCTCAACAGGAAGACTTCCATTGGAGATAGTAAAGTAAGATTCCATTCAAGTATTCAATTTCAATACTGACTAACTGTCTTTGTTCCGCAAATCAGCAAGCTTGTTATTTTTCTTTGGAAAAAAGGCTTCGACCCATCCTGCTATTATACAGCACCCCTGAATTCACGCCAAGGTAGAATGAGGAAGGGAATTCAGCAGTAGATGTGATTATTGGGGCAAGGCCAGGGGTGGCCAAACCTGTCCTCAAGATCTACCAACAGTTTATGTTTTTCAGGTAACCTGGGGATTTATAGTAGAAATGAATGCAGCAGGTTTGAAAATGTGACAGTTAGTAATGGCTACAGCTGTGCCCCAGCTACGTGGTCTGGAAAATGTGGACCGTTGGTAGATCTCGAGGACCGGTTTGGCAACCCATGGGCTAGGATCTAATGCAGTGCTTATATTCTCTCCTGGCTGTGAGACATTACACGGGAGATGGAAAGCTTCTGCTTTTTAACCTGCAGCAGCTACCTTGCAGTACACAATGGTTTGGTTGGGAGTGGGACCTTCACTTGCTGTAATTGCTGCATGAAATGGGGCTGGCCATACGTCTAAAGATTTATTGTCAGATCTGGCTGGTTGGAAGAAAAATCTGGTAATATCTGAATGACCGTTTTTGGCCAATGCATTTGTTGGGTACTTCAAAAAGGCATGTCTGAAGTGCGCTGTACTAAATGTAACTGCATGCTGAGATAGCTCATCAAAGCTATTGTGCACTGAGAGAATGAGAATAAAGCAAATATACAACACAAATAGAATACACAGAGCAAGCATGCATTATTTTATTCGCTTCTTTCCCATATTCATTTCTAAGCAAAGACTGTTTATTATTTATTCTAATAGTGAAATTGACAAAGTGTTCTCATCGGCTGCTTGTCTGAACGGAAGTTTTCTATCAACTAGGTAAGTGCTCATGCTCATCTTATTATTCTTTATGTGCTTCTTTTATAATATAAGGGGTTTTCAGTTATACCTGAAACTTTTTTCCGTCCGAAAAATTTACAATTTTAGAGCGAAAATCACAGATCTATATGTATGTTATCTGCCGCAACCTGGAATAACTTACGCATGCTTATTGTGGATTTGGTTTTGCCTGAGGCAGCTGAAACAAAAGCTCTGATAAGTGGCTTCATTGGAACTGTTCGGATAGCCCTGGATGGGTAAATGATTAAATATCCATGGCTAATTGAATACCGCTCATAGTATAGTAATAGTAATGTTTAATATTAGCCCATATGTGTGTATGTGTATATATATATATATATATATATATATATATATATATATATATATATATATATATATATACATACACGGTATGCTTGGTGACTGAGGTGCATGGCCCAATATAGGAGGTGTGGCCACACTCACTCTAAAATTAAATTGTTGAAACATATAAATGTAATCTGCTACAAAGGGGATATTTCTCCTCACCCACAGCTGGCATTGGGCCCATCATACAGGCCCATGCAATAAGTAACTACTCTTCTCTCTTTGCTGAACTGGTTATACTAGACCTGCATATTAAATCTGGCATTAAATACAGATGGGTCTTGTCCCATCTTTGCAGGGGATGGCGCTGGCGTCGCCAGCCGCCATCCCCCGCCAGCGCCATGGCGACGGTGAGAAGCGGACGCGCGCGCACGAGAGGCGCGCGCGTCCCCTTCCGACGGCGCTTCGATGCGTTCCCCCGGGTCCTTGCCGGCGGTAACCCGGGGTCCCCGCCGCCTGCCCGCACCCCCCACTAACCCCCCTAGCCCTGTCCGTCTCCCTGAGGCGGAGACGGACAGGGTTTCCGTCGCGCTAGCGACGGAGACTGAGACGCGCGTGCGCGTGAGACGCACGCGCGTCTCAGTCTCCTCGCTGGCGAGGCTGCTGGCGGGTCGCCAGCGCGTACGTTCTGGCGACCCGCCAGCAAGGATGGCAAAAGACCCATCTGTATCTATTACACATACTGTATATACCAAACATTTTGTATGGCCAAGCTACAGAATACAAACTGTTTGTGTCTGAGCGATCTCCATTTGCCTCCTTTCTGCACAGTCTCTGTGTCCCTTCATTTGTTTAGTTAGACTGTGGTATTCTTTTCCCATGCATGCTACAAATATGACAGCATACAGTATCATCCAAAAAAAGATCTGATCCACGTCAAAAATGTCTTTAGTTCCCCATATTCCTTTCCCATAGCATTGCAGGGTGATACTTTCTGGTGATCACAAGACAACCCTGAATATGCCCCACCTGCTAAGGAGATACATAGTCTGTAAGAGGAAACCCTCATCTTTCAAGACAGGATCCCCCCATGTGTGTGGGAAATATGGCACAATGGGCCTTATTCTAGTTCATTATTTCTGACAAAATCCTTCTTAAACCATGTGCACTGCAGGGGGGCAGATGTAAAATGTACAGAGAGAATAAATTTGGGTGAGTTATTGGTACTTTTTTCCTAGCACGGCGCCCATCGCATACCGTATTTAGTGGTATGCGATGCGATATTCACGTTCAATTAACATGAGTGCTTGTACAATGAAATATCGCATGCCAGCAAATGGCATGCGATGCGATGCGATTTTTAATTGTACAAGCACCCCCATTGTCAACGACACCCCCACTATCAACGTTAACCCGAAGCGTGCCGAGCGGCGGCGGTACACGTCCTCCGACCTTTTCATACTCCCACTATCCACGTTGGCGTGGAGTTGATTTTAGATAGCGTGGCGAGCGCAGCAAGCCACCAAGCCCGAAGCGTGGCGGAATACGAGCCCGAATCGTGGCGAGCGGACGCGGAATACATGTGAAGTCATCCGTGTCCCCTTGCGGGGCTCGCCACGCTTCGGGCTCGGTGGCTCGCTGCGCTCGCCACACTATCTACATTCAACTCCACGCCGACGTTGATAGTGGGGGAATGAAAAGGTCGGAGGACACGTACGCGCTCGCCACGCTTCGGGTTGGCTTTGATAGTGGGGGTGGCGTTGACAATGGGGGTGCATTTTACATTGTAAGCACCAATTAGGGTTCTTGTACAATTAAAACTCGCATTAAATCGCATCGCATGCCGCTATATTGCATGCGATGCGATTGCATAAGATGCAGTGCGATCAAAATCGGGGGTGCCGTGCTAGGAAACAAGTACCAAGTTATTTTGTTTCTGTGCAGGGTAAATACTGGCTGCTTTATTTTTACACTACAATATAGATCTCACTTTGAAGTAAAACCCCACCCAAATCTAATTCTCTCTGCACAAGTAATTCTCTCTGCACATGGTTTTGTCCATCTAAAAGGGATTTTGTCAGAAAGACTGAACTAGAATAACCCCCAATGTGCACTTTCCCCATACACTGTATGGAAAAACATTTATTTTTACGTATCCGTGGATGGTATTGTCTGGTGATCACCAGTCAGTAGCTGCAACGGGTGCACAAAATTGGAAAGCGGGTACTCTCCTATTTAGTGGTATCTATCCCCATTAAGAATTTTATGTACAAGGTGATAATACACCAGCCAATCAGCTCCTAACTATTAATTTACATATTGGAGCTGATTGGCTGGAGCATTATCTATCACCTTGCACATAAAGGAGCAGATTTATAAAGCGGTGATAACAGAGGAGAAGTGATGAAGTGCTTGGAACTTTATCACTGACCAATCAGCTCGTAATTGTCTCTTTTTAATCCCAGCCTGTAATTTAACAGTCAGGAGCTGATTGGCAGGTGATAAAGTACCAGGCACTTTATCACTTCTCCTCCCTTATAACTGCTTCATACATCTACCCCAACGTTTTTATGGGGTTAAATATCACTTCTCCAAGCTTCATATATTTACCCATCTGTCTTTGATGTATAATACAGGCCAGGCACTCTAGCTACAGGGTCATAAATCCACATGTGCAGTTGTGCAGCTTAGCCCCTTTGAAGCACATACCTACATGTGATTTTGGTCAGTGCTTTACAAGTAGCCCTAAGGCAGGGGTGGCCAAACCGGTCCTCGAGATCTACCAACGGTCCAAGTTTTCCAGGTTACCTAGCTGGTGCACAGCTGTAGTCATTACTAACTGTCACATTTTGAAACATGCTGCATTCATTCCTACTACAGATCCACAGGTTGCCTGGAAAACATGAACCCGTTGGTAGATCTTGAGGACAGGTTTGGCCACCCCTGCCCTAAGGGATGGACTCTCACTGCTCAGCCTTCCTGGACAGATTTAACTCTCGTCATGTGCAATCAAAGAGATGTCACAGGTTGGCTAATCTCTCTCTACATGTAATATCCACAGAAGTTAGACGTTTATATTCCCCTTACAATGCCAAAAGGTTTTAAAAATGACAATATTTCTTGGTACCTACTGGGCACATTGAGGACACCCCGATATACAGAAAATGTACAATTACCTATTTCAAATGGTATGGCCACTTGGAATTGTCTGGAATCATTAGACAATAACAATTGGCAACAATTTTTTTTAAAAAGGGGGACCACTATCCCTGGTCTGCCTAATAATCATTCAGGTGAATTAATTTAGCCAATATGCCTGAATGCCCATTTTTGTCCGCTTTCCAATATTTGGAAGCAACTTTGTCATTTGCTCACATACATTACCATGCAACTGGATTGTTGGACAGTTTTCAGGAGAGAGACAGCTTTAGGGTTCTGTGAAGATTGTCTTTGAATGACTGAACTAGGTTGTGATGCATTGCTTGCTTATAGCCAGTGGTGGGTGTTACTGGACATCTGCCACTAAAGGAAGCGCTCTCTGCAAACCACAACTACATAGGCATTTTCACAAGGATGTGTTTTCTTTCCTTTGGTCTGCCAGTCCCATGATAGCACATCAGTTCTATCTGGCTTCTATGGGCTGCAGCTGATGCAGTCCATAGAATCCAGCCTATGTTTTAATATATATTGGGTGCCCCACAAATATGCAACCATGTAGCCACTTCTAATAAAGAAACCTTTGAGGTAATCCCCACACCTCCAAGCACAAAGAGACCGTAAAAATTAATGGTAACTTGCTTGGATTGCGTCTCCTGATACCATGTGTATACCTCACCAACCAAGGACGGACTCTTACAAATAAATTATAAATTACAGATGGAGCCTTCTTCAACTTTCCTTCTCTATAGAGCCATGGCTCACCAAGGTTTATTATCATCTATTGTTCTCAGCTGCAATACAATACATAGAACAATACTGCAGGGGATTATTAGAGGATTAAAGGCCCCCATACATTAGGCCGACTTGTCCTTAGGACAAGTCGGACCCAATTCTCCTGTGAGCCGCCTGGGAGCTTCTCCGGGAGGCTCACACACAATTTGGCACTTGATGAGCCAAATTTGACATGTGATAAATCGCTTGCGATTTATCACATGTCGGGGCACAGGGGGCAGGCGGTGAGGGTCAGGGGGCGGCAGTGCTCTTATCAGGGGGAGCAGTGGGGCGGGCAGCGGGTCCCTGAGTGCTAAGCTGGCGGCGCCGGGGAGTACTGACCTGGGCGGTGATGATCATAGATATCAGCACAGCAGCGCTGCGGGACGGGACGCGCAGTGGCGGGTATTAGATTTTAAAATACCTGTCAAATGACTGGCCGTTCTCTGATTGGCTGGCTGAGAGCTCAGCCAATCAGAGAACGGATAGTCATTTGACAGGAATTTTAAAATCTACCGCCACTGCGCGTCTCGTCCCGCAGCACTGCTGTGCTGATATCTATGATCATCACCGCCCGGCCAGGTCAGCACTCCCCGGCGCCGCCAGCTTAGCACTCAGGGACCCGCTGCCCGCCCCACTGCTCCCCCGGTGTCTGCATGCATATGCCTGTCAGGTGGGCAGGCATATGCATACAGGGAGGTCGGACGTGATCGTATGTACTGACCGTCCGACCTCCCTGATCCGGTCCGATGCGCACGGGACCGCGTATCGGATCAGATCAGATATCACACACCTGCGATTTTGGGCCAATTTCACCCGATTATCGGCACAAAGTGCCGAAATCGGATGAAATCGTCCCAAAATCGCATAGTATATGGGGGCCTTAAGTCTCACAGCTCTAGCTCACTTAATCCTATTAAAGGGCTACATGAAGATGTCTCTATCTGTATTATCTCTTTCATTTTAAGAACTGTCCATTGCTAGAACGCCAGTTCTAATATCAGTTGTAATTGTTCTCTATCAGCCACTATCGGATCACTTATCTCTTGTTATCCTACCCTTTATGAGATTTTATTGTACATATATGTGTTTTTTTTATATTGTATTAATGATGTATCACTTAGTGAGCATTCTGTGCCTGGAAGTAACATCTCTATATGCTCATCCATAGAAACCAGTGTATTTAGCAGGGCCACCATTAAGCCCCATCCCCACTGCTGCCTGACCTAAGCCCCATCTACCGAGGTTGTCCTCCATCAATCACCCCTGTCCAAACATATATCGAGCCACTGCTGCTTATATCTGTACTAAATACGTACTCACAAGCTCAGTTGGTCAGTGGTTGTTCATGTCATCAGGTGTAGGATAGAGAAATGTATGCGCTGGGTAATTATATGGATTCTGCAGTTTATCTTTTCTTAGCTGTGTTGCATTTATGCTGTTGTCTATTAAAATGCATTGTGTTTCTTTTTCCCTAGCAATAATGATCACTACAGGACGAGTAGCAAGTTCTCTGGGATAGACATGAGCGTTGCTAGACTCTTCTTCCACAAGCTACTGAATTCTGCACAGTCACAAATTGTTCAACTGGTTAGTTTTCAATAAATGTTCAAAAAATTGTGTGTACAGTTCACACTTGTCACAATTGTTACACTAGTGGATGGAGAATTGCCAGATTGCATTCCCGTGAATGTTGGTTCCGCCTATAAAGTGTCTTCACTGCTGTTCATGTCAATATTATCCGAGACTTTTACTATTGACGCTGACTATAATACACTGCAAATCTGTGTGTAATGTATTATTAAAATGGGATTTTGGTCATATTTTCATCAAACAGGTGAACTTGCAGCCTATCATCAAGGGACCCCTACATTAGCATATATACAAAGCACACCATTACTTTGCCGCTAAATGTATTCCCCTGCCAGATACAGAGGGAAACGTTTATGCAGGGTCTGGCTTGTGAACCACACCCAAGTAGGCCATGCCAGTGTTATGCAAGTATGAGCCCAGTACCTGACAGGGTGGAGCATAGGGCCTTATTCTAGTTCACTCTTTCTGACAAAATCCTTCATAGATGTACAAAACCATGTGCACTGCAGGGGGGGCAGATGTAAAATGTGCAGAGAGAATTCGCTTTGGGTGAGTTATTTTGTTTCTGTGCTGGGTAAATATTGACTGCTTTTTTTACACTGCAATCTAGATCTCACTGTAAAACCCCACCCAAATCTAATTCTCTCTGCACAAGTTACATCTGCCCCACCTGCAGTGCACATGGTTTTGTCCATCTAAGAAGGAATTTGTCAGAAAGAGTGAACCAAAATAACCCCCATAGGCACATATCACACAAATATTTCTGGCACAGCGGAGAAAAAAATCGCAGAGAATTGAATATGGGCACAGGAGGGCCCTGCACATATGCCACACTAGGTTCTGCCTGCCACGAATTGTAACCCAACACATACACACACAAACACAACCCTTTGATTTTTCAATTGAGAATATAATGGGGTATATTCAATGATTTTTGCGAGCTGTGACAGCGCACAGTGCTGACTGCTTGCTGTCACATCTCGCACGGTCAGTATTCAGCTGTCCCCCTGCACACACACCGTTTCCCTGTCGCTAGGTTTTTGTAGCAACGTGGAAACAGTGTATGCAGCCGCTAAAACAGCGAGGCTCATGGCTAAATGAAGCGGGCTTCCTGCATTAGCTGCATACCTCGCTGTTTTAGCAGCCCCTGTACTCTGACAGCGCGGATTCCCCCGGAATGTAGAGGGGCCATTGCGGGGGTTAAACGGCGAGGATCGCTTGTTTTCGGCGATCCCCGCCATTTAACCCCCTCGCTGGCTGCATTAAATACGGCCCAATGGCACTTAAGGGTAGATTTACTAAAGCATCTAAAACAGAAAAGTGGTTATTTTGTCTATTGTTTTCAAGAATGCTATAGAGAAATGATAGATAGAATCTGATTGGTTGCCATGGGCAAAACAAGCACATGTCTTTTCACCAGCTTTATTAAATCTGCCCCTTAAAATGTAAGAGTAGTGGCTTGTGTCTTCTCTTTTTCTCAACACTTTTATAGCCGCTGGATGCTGTTACCTTTCTCTACTCTAATGGTATCCTCCTCTGACCTCCTCCGATTGGGACAAAAAAAACCACAGAATGAATGGAATGTGCACCAAAAAATGAACATAGCGCAGAGTGAAAAGAATGGTACTTGTGTAGTCTCACGGTGGCACTGGGATCGCATCGCATGCGATTTGAATGCGATGGTACTTGTGTACTTTCACGGCGGCACTGCCTGCGGATTTGAATTCGATCCAATGCGATTTAGCACACCCTCACTATCCACGTCAGCCTGAAGCGTGGCGAGCCGACGCGGTACGCGTCCTCCCGACCTGTTCATACCCCCACTATCCACGTCGGTGTGGAGTTGATTTTATAAAGTGTGGCAAACGCAGCAAGCCACGACACCGAAGCGTGGCGAGCGGATGTGGAAAGCGAACCCAAAACGTGGCGAGCAGACGCGGATTACTTGACATGTATTCCGCGTCCCCACGCGGGGCTCGCTGCGCTCGCCACGCTTCGGACTGACGTGGATCGTGGGATGTGCTAAATTGCATTGCATGCAATGCGATCCACGGGCAGTGCCGCTGTGGAACTACAGAAGTACCATCGCATGCCATCACATGCTATTTGCATGCGATGCGATCCCAGTGCCGCCGTGAAACTACACAAGTACCAAAAGCACCGTATTAAGCAGACTGCAGAAAACCATGGCCCTCCTGCAACAGAAGCAAAATGAAGAAATGTGTTAGGCACCAAACCTGTAAAGACTCTTATGTAGTCTTAGCAAGGTGTCCCAACAATGGTCAAACACAAGCCCCTCACCAACAAACTGCAGAATCAGATTTCTGGCCTCTGTCTCTTCCCGAGTAGAGTTCCGCTTCTTCTCATACAGGATCATACTTTCCTGCAAATGTACAAATCCGTTTTAGAATAATTAATTTATTAATATTTCAGTTTGTTTTTTATGTTGCTCCTCCTAGGTGGCTGCTAGTTTGGAAAAAAATCTTATACCAAAATTACCAAGCTCTCCGCCTGACATTGAAGCTTTAAGACTATACCTGACGTTACCAGAGTGTCCTCTCATGACTGATCCAAACAACTTCTCCTCTCTGGCAATCCCTTTTGGGAGTGCAATTGTTAAGCTTGATAAGGCTCCCTTAAAAGTCTTAGGTAAGTCCTAAATTACTACAGAGTGATTGCGATTATCAAGTAGTAGCCATGTGGGGTCCTTTGTGCAAAAAAGGGCATGGCTTCTCAGGAAATTGCCCACTGTGTATGGCCCCTTTTGCACATTATGCCCAGACAGTAGTGCCCCTTATACACCACTACACAGTACTGCCCCTTACATCAACTTTACCCCCCCCCCCCTTATCTGATACTAAGGATTGGACTGGCCCTAATAACCAGCCACTCAACTGGGATTCAGGCTATTGTCTGCCTAACTTTTGAACACACAAACTGGCCTGGGCCTAGTGCTCAAAGTTACTTTTATTTGTGCCCTCTGCCCCTTAACTTGCCCCACAAGCCTGACACCTATTGGTCTAGGGAATAGGTATGTGCCACCTACTGATGTGTTGCACTGTACATATAGCATTAGAACAATACATGGTGGACAGAACTAAGCATAACAGTAACAATTTGCAGCACAATTCTTAGTACACAATACAGCTGATATGTAGGGAAGAAAAGGAGTTTTACGGGGGCTTAACCATGTAGGCAGAGATGATCGTTCCCCATAGACACCATCGCTGTTAGAAATGATCATGCCTGATATTGCTATACTGTATGATGTTTTTAGAAGCTACTCTTAAAGTATCTGTGTTTTGCCTATATCCTGGTGAGTACCTGTATTTCTGGAGCTACTAGTATACGACTAGATGTAGCAAGGAAACAGTGAGTGCCGCAGCACACCCTGTACTTCTGCCAGCTGTGCAACCTTCCTGGCAAATGTGTATTCTACACATGTGTAATCTGGTTGGATCTGTACAGTGACAGCCTTACTTCTTAGGATGTCTATTTTACAGAAAAGTGGTGGTCTCTGCTCGAACATCCAGAGTTCATGCGGCTTGTGCAGCTTTTTAAAGACATTGTCTTACATCTCTTGAAACTCACAAAAATTGGGATTCCTTTCACGGAAAGAAGAATTTTCAACACCCTCCTTAATACAGCCCTAAAGGTTTTGGAAATCCTACACAGGGTATGTGTATAGTGTTTGTATATACTCGGATGGTTAGAGATGCTATTGCTGTGCTATGCTGCTTAAACACCTCTCTAAATATTGCTGACGTGGTGTGCGGGACATTAGTAAAAATCTAATTAAATGTTTGTGCTTAAATTGCTATACAAATATACAATATTTCTTCGTTTTATCACCCACTGACTGAAGACCAATTTCCCTTGAACTTCACTGGTATCCTGGAGGAGAGATGTGGTGCATACACACTGAACGATTTGATGAAAGACAAACCATCTGGCTACAGTCTATCGCCTTTTTTTAATATATCCAAATTGAGCTGCCTGCACAGTCGACAAATAATCTTGAGGAACGACCCGCGGGACCACGCATTGTTGTTCGTTGTTCATAGCATACACACTGAACTATATATATCATTCAGAAGGGCCAAAATGAACAATATTGTTTGAAAAATCGTACAGTGTGTACGCACCATTATGAAACAAGCCATATTATGACCATTCTAGGTGCTTCTTCAGAGATTTATTTCCATGGGGTACCATGCAGTGGAATATTTATAATGGGGGCAAAGTGGCGGAGTCCCGTGCTGAAGGCAGCAGTGCTGCTGGAACCACCAGATAAATTTCACGCCATTTTCCGGTGGTTTGCGCATGTGCAGTAGAATCTGAGCGCTCTAGTGCACTAGTCAGCGGCAGGCGCTGGTCCCGCCAGAGAGGAGGGGGCATTAAATTGTTTGGCAGTGCTCCTCACGGTGACTGAATTGAAGTAGTTATAAAACATATGATTTATTTTTTATGTTTACAGTATGATTTGTAGACTTTCATATATTTAGAGAACGCTTCTCTAATATATGCCTATGATTCTTTGTATATTTGCTGATGTGCATTATATATATATATATGAAAGGCCAGATGTTGCAGGCTGGAATCCATCATATTATTACTTTTAACAGGTAAATGAACAATCTGGACAGATTATACCTTATGATAAATTCTACATCCATGAAATACAAGACTTTGTAGATATCCGGAATGATTATGTGAATTGGATCCAGCAACGGCCACTATGTATGGTAAGTTTGGTATGATTTATCGGATTAATCTAGTCAAAATGAGTCCCATATATTGGTGACTTCAGTGTCTCAGGTTTGTTGTTTGTAAGTGATAAGTGAATGTGATTGGTAGTGTGGCCTAGGGGGAGATGTACTACAGTGGCACATAACTTATCTGTTTGCTTCTTGTGGCAAAGTAGGAACGGCAAGATGTATTAACATCTCTGCCGCAAGAGTAGGGTGAGCAAACTCCCCGGCCAGTCAGCACCCAACTGTCATTTCTCAAACCCAGTCTGTAACAAGACATTTAGGAGCTGACTGGACAGTAATAAAATACTAGCCACATTAACACGTCACCAAGATTAATATATCTTCCCCTCATTCACCACTATAGGCAGGATTGCCCAAAATACATCACTGTCACTTTAGGTTGCACTTAAATGAATGAATACACATTCTTTAATACAAGGAAACAATGACCGTTTTAAACATGATTGCTTATTAGAGAAAAATAGATATTTTATACCATTAAGTATGGTCCACTTGCCGGACTGGTAAACTAAGTACTTTCACCTTACAGCTGCTTGTGACCATGAAATTGGCTAATCTAAGCCTGGCATAATAGTACCAGATAAACATGAGCGAGTAGTACCAACAAGCTCTCTAGATTGTTCTGTGTCTGCCCGGACAGGCTGTACACAGCCCAGAACGTCCCTTGTTACACTTCTCGCAGCTGTCAGGGGGCCAGCATTCTCTAAGGCTTCCTAATCTAGATCAGCATATATGTCTGTTTTATTTCCAAGGGTATAAAGGAGTTATCAGGATGGCTGCTACAATGGGAAAGTGATTATTTCAATATATCAAGAAATAGTAAATCTAAAGTTGGTTTTAGCAGGTCTGTAGCATTTTTTTCTGTCATTGAACCTGTATGTAAGATGTGTTGGGAACTGAGGAACTAACGAGCGCTTTCCTCCTACTGCATCTTCTCAGGACGTAAACCAGGGATTGCCTGAGGTAAGAATAGGATGTGGTTTTGTCCTCTTCCTCCCTGCCATACCCATGCAGCCTACACTCCATATTCCCAGCATCCTTCTACCAAGTTCAGATTGCATCTTCATTCTGATAATCTAATAACCAACATTCTTTACAGCATTGATCCATCTACCATACATCATCATTGGGTGGGTGGGGGAAGGGAAGCGAAGCATATTTGCGCATTGGTCCTATATAGTCTTTAAACACAATGCTTACTATGTATAAGTTGGCTTTCTTTTCTAAATATCTGTACCATATAGATACGAACTGTTCTTAATTAATCGCATGTTAATAATGCTTCATGTATCGATCTGTCACAATAAAGGCAGCTGTTTCCCCCTTATGATCATAAGAACAGATAAACGGTCAGACTAGGGGCACGTGTTTGCATGACATTGCTAGAATGCACCACCGGAAGGTAGCGTTCTCAGACATTACCAAGCAACAGAAAACCAACAGAACTTCTCCGTTCTTGTTCCACACTCTCTTCAATGTGTGTACACCGAAAACCTGTATGTTCCACTGCTACAAACTGTGCTTTCCCATCTGTCTTACAGGGGGCAGATGGCTCTCTCACAATTTGCACATATCCCTTTGTCTTCGATGCACAAGCAAAGACCACTCTGCTGCAGACTGATGCCTTCATACAGATGCAGGTACGCTCTCGCCTTACCCCCTACAGCTAGAATAGTAGTGACCATTTTACCCTCTTACCAAATATATAACCTATTAACCTTGAATTTGTCAAAGTTGGTGTGAAACTTGGCAATCAAACATTTTTATTCATCATAATGTCCTGTAATTATTTACCTTGTATAGGAAATATAATCTTTTTTTTTTTACTTTTTTAATTTGAATTTATACAACAATGTGAGCGGTACTGGCATGTTTAACTGATATTTTGCATATCTCTCACAGAGATGTTGGCAGTCAAATTAAGCTAATTTTTGACACTAATAAATCTAAACTCCATTCTATTATAAAAACTTATTTGGCTATCCATTTTTTCCGATGTATCAATTTTGAATCGATTATGAGCTTCTCTCTATTGAACAGTGATTTAAGGATATAACACTAACAGACTACTCATCAAGCACCATCTTCTGAAGTCCCACAATTTACTGATTAAGGGCGGGATGTATTAATATACATCGCCGCCCAGCCGCAGCGATCCTAGCGCATATGTATTAACATGCTAACAGGAGGCCCCCCGCGATACCTGTGATGTGGTGTGCAGCCGGCACCGCACGGCTGTCCCCGTCATCTCCTACTCCCCCCTGCAGCCAAACATCCAGCTGTGACATATACTAGGGGGAGGAGGAGTTGAATGGGGAGGGGGGTGGGAGTCTGCAGTGGATGGCGGGCGGAGATAGAAGCCCATATGCTTCTATAGGGTATTGCCACCCAAGGTGGTGATACCCTGACCTGCCATGACGTGGCAGCCGGGTATTAGTACATTTGAAAATGTGTGTTTTACCGCATTGTCCTCTTAGTTCATCCAGCCCTTGATCTTAAGTAGCAGACAGACCATATCTGCAGCTCTTTGATATATTTACTGCAGAGCTGTTGTACATTATGGAACCTCAGGAGCAGGCGAAGGTCATTTCTGCTCTTGGTGGGGAGGGGGTCTACATTTAATTTGTTTTTATTTGAGTTTTAGTCTTTTTAAGTTGACGGTTCAATGTGTCATGGTAGCACCTAACTAAATTCATGTTTTGTTAGATGGCGGTTGACCAAGCGCACAGACAGAATTTTTCATCTATGTTTCTCCCAGTGGTTGAGTCAGTGGACCCTTGTCTTATTTTAATAGTGCGCAGAGACAATATTGTGGGAGATGCTATGGAAGTTTTAAGGAAAACAAAAAATATTGACTACAAGAAGCCACTGAAGGTAAAGTAGATGTTATACAAAAAATACAAATGATTTATCATTTGGTTCTAGAATTTTTGCTAAAAATACAGAATCTGTTGGTGACCCCTACAGGTAATTTTTGTTGGAGAAGAAGCCGTTGATGCCGGCGGAGTGCGTAAGGAGTTCTTCTTGCTGATTATGAGAGAACTATTAGATCCAAAGTATGGGATGTTTCGTTTTTATGAAGATTCAAGACTCATCTGGTTTTCTGATCAGGTACAGAATATTATTGCAGTTCTACTGTCTGGACCGGGTGTGGTATATTTGCCCGACAGTCAGGATTCCGACAGTCATTAGTCAGACGTCGGAATCCCGACTGCACAGCGGGGGGAGCGCAACGAAGCCCCTTGCGGGCACGGTGGCGAGCTGCGCTCGCCACCTATTTTATTCTCCCTCTATGAGGGTCGTGGACCCCCACGAGGGAGCAGTCGGGATTCCGACGTCGGAGGAATGACTTTCGGAATCCCGACTGTCCGGCACCCGTCTGGACCTGACTAGACTATATATCATAAGGCTAAGCTTAGTAAGTAAAATCATGCTAAACTTTTATTATATGATGTAAATGGGAGAACAGTGGTACCTTTTTAAAATGCTTATCCTCTAGCCTTCTGGTCTGAATTGTTGGAGCTTCCCACAGTGGGACCTCTTTTTTTTTTCTTTTGTATTTGGATATCTTCAATGAAATCTACAAAGAATTTGCAGTAGTTTTATTTATATAGCGCACTTTTTCCAACAGGACTCAGTGAGCTTTACGGACATCAAAACAATGCACATAATACATAGGATATGGGTAGTACAGCAATAGATAATTCACACAGACCTAAAAGAAAGCCTCGAGAGGATAGTAGGCACAAAGTTGATGCAAGCATTTTGGATAACAACTTTTTCACCCTAACCAGTAGAGGCAGCCATCTTAGGTGCGCTGCGTAAGATTACCCTGGGTGGAATAGGTTACCCCTAGAAGAAATAATACAAAATGGGACGATTGTTTCATTGGAACCCTACTCTACAGTCAGGTCCATGTATTTTTCATCTCATCCACAAGTGTACCAGATGAGGTAGCCATGTTGGGCGCACTACGAAGGTTACACTGTGGGAAGTCAGCCAGGTAAGGACCCAATGCATATATGGGAAAGGGGGTGCTTGTGTATTAGTATCATATACAGTGTATGAAAAAACATCCACACGAAGCACATGCTGCCCACAGAGGAACCATCCAAGGCAACCAGCTAGGGTGCACTGCGTAGGTCACTGCTGGCAGCGTGTGCAATCTGTGGAGTTATACATTACAGGAATAGCACACTGTGAGGTATAAGTACGGACGGAGCCGCTCCCATCTGATGCTCGCGCGAGCATGTGAGACACACTCACAACCTTGTCCCAGCAAGCGGCGCGCCGAGTCAGGTCGCTTCGGCAAGCCAGGGCGCTTGTTGGCCGTGGCGCCATCTGTGCACCGTAGGACGGGAAAAAAATGGACATGATTAAAAAACACCTTTGCAGGGGACTACGAAAGGGGAAAAATTTGGTCATTATTATTTTGATACAGTTATAAATGTCCTGGTTTCATAGGAGCAGTACGGGTGGGTGTGAGAAAGTGGGGAGCACATTCAAGTACACTGTAACTGTTGATAGGTAGGCTGTCCCCGGTGCTTCCCCCCCCCCACAGATTCCTGCTAACTATGAAGGGTAGGCCTCAGTCTTGGTGTTCTCATAGCAAAGGTGAGGAGAGGCAACATAATGATCCTGAAGTTTTGTGGTTGTAATGTAGAAAAGAGGAGGGTTTTTGGGGTGATCGCACAAGACTTGAGTGTGAAGAGGACCCCTGTGTAACAATACTGGGTACGTATTGTAGGGGTGTGCTACCTCAGGACATGATTTATGGACATGTAAGGAAAGAGAAGAATGTCCTTTTGTTAGGTGCACTTCAAAGAGTAAGACTCTAAAATATAACTTTTAATTGTTTATTTGTAAAAGGCTGCGAAATTTTTAAAACCATTTAACAAACAGGGGTAGGTACACACACATAAAAGATGGGGGTGGCAGGCAGGTGTTTGCTGACAAAATTCTTTATTAATACTGTGTAGGATAGCAGTTCTGCAGGGCTAGCACGGTAAGTTCAACCAGATCACTGTCACATGCGGTAGTGAATATAGCTCCGCTGACAGAGTCTGGGTCGGTGCCCTGCTAGCAGGTGACTCTTACTACCTAATATTCAACACGATGTGCTAATGTGGTAGAAACCTGCTGCAAATGCCGTGTTTATACTGATCACAGGCAATGCTGCCGGGATAATGCTGCTATTCATTTTAAGCTGACCCTTTCTAACTAGAGTCTGACTTACAGTGAAATTCTAGCAGGTGTACCCGTAGCAGTTTCTTTAAGGACACTTCAATTTCTCAGGAGAACATACAGCATGAAATAAACTTACATGAGCTTCCATTCACGCGTGCACATCAAGGTTTCTTTGTCTTAGGATGATGACGGACCCAAATTGCAGGTAAAGTATTTATTTGCACAACAATCCAGGTATTCCAACATGAAAAAAAGGTAAAAAAATAGTCTCAAGCAGGTGGGTGGATCACTGACGGCTGTTATCCTCTGTCCTGGGTATGCTGCAGACAATGCCGGACGGGAGAGGAGAAGCTTGTGTACGCCGCTGCAGGTCTGTCCTCACGCTGCTTGTAGGATGCGGCCAATCAACGCGTTTCGGATAGTAGTCTATCCTTTTTCAAGATGTGCCGCTTGAGCTGCTGGAAGTGCTTTTAACAGCAGTCTATTACGTCATGTGACCGCAAGCCGGCCAATGGAAATTTTACCTATGTCCGGCTTCAAACATTTAGGGTACACACTGGGCAATTTCTTAAAATTTAAACATTTAGGGTACACACTGGGCAATTTCTTAAAATTTAAAATTGGGTACACACTAGGCAATTTCTTAAAATTGGGTGGCAATTAAAACATTGGTGACAATAAAAAAGTGAGTGACTTTTAAAATCAATTAAAATATCATATAAAATAGTAAAGAAGTGCGTTATACATAGCAGCATATTTGTTTTATATTTAGCAGCATAGTTAAACATATTGCACATAAAATAGATACAATATTGCACACAACCTGATTAAGCCTCCAGCAGATTAACACATAGATACATTAACTCATATATGAAGCCGGACATTTCAGAAGGGGGAAGAAAATGAGAGAAAAACGGTGGATTAGTATGTTTTATAGTTACATTATATCAGCCATTTGTATTCATAGTCTACATTTAGTCCGTTAGGGACCATAGTATTCATAGTGAATATACATTTCATTTCCATTCTGGCTAATCGTTCTTCTACATCATTTTGTCTCCAATTTGCTTTAACAATTTTGATGCCACAAAAAGATTTTAAACCTCTAATATCACAACTGTGCTTCTCCTTGAAATGTAAAGACACGTTATGCAGTTCATGCCCTTTTTTTATGTTACGGGCATGTTCTGCCAAACGGTCCTTGAGGAGCCTACTTGTACGTCCAACGTACTGTTTACCACAGTGACATTCCAATAGGTATACCACATTTTTAGAATTACATGTCACGAAATCATCAATGGTAAAATTTTCATTATTGACGTTAGATTTGTAATCCGTGACTTTGGGTGTAGTCTTACACACCTTGCACATTGGACATATACCGCAGCGGTAGAAACCCTTTGACAATACCCTGGTAGTTCTTTTGGGTACACTCTGGGCACTTCTAACCAGGATATTGCTGAGGTTATCCGCCCTGCGGTATGTAAATTTGGGGTGAGGTCCCACAAACTCTTTTAATAGAGGGTCTTTAGTAAGGACGCCCCAATGTTTACTTATGAGTTTTTCCAATTGTGTGTGCTGGGAGGTATATTTGGTGATGAACCTTATTTCCTTGTTTTCTTGTTTATCTTTTTCCTTTACTTTGGGAATAGTGGCATCACGGTTTTTGTTATATGCTTCCTGTATCCAAATTTGATCATATCCCTTTTGGTTAAAGTTGCTCTTCATCTCATCAGCCTGAATTTCATAGTCTTCTATATTAGTACAATTTCTTCTTAACCTGTAGAACTGACTGGATGGGATGCTTTTTATCCAGTTTGCATGATGGTTGCTCTCACTGCTTATGTAAGAGCAACAATCTGTAGGTTTTGAATAATTTTTTGTACAAACCCTTAAATTATCTACAAAGATTGTGAGGTCAAGAAAATTGACAGAGGAAGGACTGATGGTGTAAGTTAGTTCAATATTTTGATCATTATTGTTTAGATATGAGCAAAAATCTTTGAGGGAGTCCTGACCCCCTCCCTCAAAGATTTTTGCTCATATCTAAACAATAATGATCAAAATATTGAACTAACTTACACCATCAGTCCTTCCTCTGTCAATTTTCTTGACCTCACAATCTTTGTAGATAATTTAAGGGTTTGTACAAAAAATTATTCAAAACCTACAGATTGTTGCTCTTACATAAGCAGTGAGAGCAACCATCATGCAAACTGGATAAAAAGCATCCCATCCAGTCAGTTCTACAGGTTAAGAAGAAATTGTACTAATATAGAAGACTATGAAATTCAGGCTGATGAGATGAAGAGCAACTTTAACCAAAAGGGATATGATCAAATTTGGATACAGGAAGCATATAACAAAAACCGTGATGCCACTATTCCCAAAGTAAAGGAAAAAGATAAACAAGAAAACAAGGAAATAAGGTTTATCACCAAATATACCTCCCAGCACACACTATTGGAAAAACTCATAAGTAAACATTGGGGCGTCCTTACTAAAGACCCTCTATTAAAAGAGTTTGTGGGACCTCACCCCAAATTTACATACCGCAGGGCGGATAACCTCAGCAATATCCTGGTTAGAAGTGCCCAGAGTGTACCCAAAAGAACTACCAGGGTATTGTCAAAGGGTTTCTACCGCTGCGGTACAGTATATGTCCAATGTGCAAGGTGTGTAAGACTACACCCAAAGTCACGGATTACAAATCTAACGTCAATAATGAAAATTTTACCATTGATGATTTCGTGACATGTAATTCTAAAAATGTGGTATACCTATTGGAATGTCACTGTGGTAAACAGTACGTTGGACGTACAAGTAGGCTCCTCAAGGACCGTTTGGCAGAACATGCCCGTAACATAAAAAAAGGGCATGAACTGCATAACGTGTCTTTACATTTCAAGGAGAAGCACAGTTGTGATATTAGAGGTTTAAAATCTTTTTGTGGCATCAAAATTGTTAAAGCAAATTGGAGACAAAATGATGTAGAAGAACGATTAGCCAGAATGGAAATGAAATGTATATTCACTATGAATACTATGGTCCCTAACGGACTAAATGTAGACTATGAATACAAATGGCTGATATAATGTAACTATAAAACATACTAATCCACCGTTTTTCTCTCATTTTCTTCCCCCTTCTGAAATGTCCGGCTTTATATATGAGTTAATGTATCTATGTGTTAATCTGCTGGAGGCTTAATCAGGTTGTGTGCAATATTGTATCTATTTTATGTGCAATATGTTTAACTATGCTGCTAAATATAAAACAAATATGCTGCTATGTATAACGCACTTCTTTACTATTTTATATGATATTTTAATTGATTTTAAAAGTCACTCACTTTTTTATTGTCACCAATGTTTTAATTGCCACCCAATTTTAAGAAATTGCCTAGTGTGTACCCAATTTTAAATTTTAAGAAATTGCCCAGTGTGTACCCTAAATGTTTAAATTTTAAGAAATTGCCCAGTGTGTACCCTAAATGTTTGAAGCCGGACATAGGTAAAATTTCCATTGGCCGGCTTGCGGTCACATGACGTAATAGACTGCTGTTAAAAGCACTTCCAGCAGCTCAAGCGGCACATCTTGAAAAAGGATAGACTACTATCCGAAACGCGTTGATTGGCCGCATCCTACAAGCAGCGTGAGGACAGACCTGCAGCGGCGTACACAAGCTTCTCCTCTCCCGTCCGGCATTGTCTGCAGCATACCCAGGACAGAGGATAACAGCCGTCAGTGATCCACCCACCTGCTTGAGACTATTTTTTTACCTTTTTTTCATGTTGGAATACCTGGATTGTTGTGCAAATAAATACTTTACCTGCAATTTGGGTCCGTCATCATCCTAAGACAAAGAAACCTTGATGTGCAGGTGTGAATGGAAGCTCATGTAAGTTTATTTCATGCTGTATGTTCTCCTGAGAAATTGAAGTGTCCTTAAAGAAACTGCTACGGGTACACCTGCTAGAATTTCACTGTAAGTCAGTTTCCATTAGATACCAGAAAGGATCTGATACAGAAAATAGAAGATCCCAAGTGATAAGAAAATTATTCACTACTGCGCTAGTACTTTGGAATATTCTCTGTATTGTATATGTCTCAAATTGGGTTAGGGCGTTAACCCTCTCCATAGTACACAGCTGCACCTCATCCAGCGCTGGGTTCTCACAAAACCTTTCTCTCTGCCTTTCTAACTAGACCCTTCATATACTAGGCACCCTAGCATTCTAAAGGACTGGTATACAAACCAACACTGATTAATTGCCTTAAGAGAATCATGTGTCCATCCTGGTTATTACCCCACCCAGTAAACCTCCCACACCAGTAAAAAGTGATAATCAAATCTGACAAATGAAAGGTCAGTAACAATATCCCTATAGTTAAAAGTTCTTAACATAGCACAGATATGAAACCACAATAACTTCTTTTTTACAGTTTCAACCATGCCATGGAATCACTACTATGATATAAAAGCACAATTGAGCAAAATCACCCATTATAATCAGTTCAGACAGTCTGCAGTAGTATTCTGAATATTGTCACCTAATATATCAGTACAAGCAGCTGCGGCAGTCTGCAGTACAGTAGTATTCTGAATAGGGTTATCCAATCACAATCGATATCCAATGAAGTTCTAACTAATAAAATGCCAATATAACACTGCTATTTATTATAAACTGACCCTTTCTTACTACACCCTTCATATACCAGACACCATAGCATCCTAAAGGACTAGTGTCTAAACCTTTACAGTAGGGCCTTAGCCAAATTACCCTGTTCTTAACACTGATGGTCAATGTTTCTACACCATTAGTTATCACACTGGGGCCTATTCTTTAAAATCAGGGTTATGTTTGCTGAGTCTTGCTTTTATCAGTGATGCCAACAGTACAGCAGCAGAAGTGTCACGGGTAGGGCCCTGATATTCACATAAGCAGTTGCATAAGGATGCATTTTTGAAATGAGCGAGAGAATGAAATGTGGGGACACCCTGCAAATATCAAATGCATTATAAGGGAAATTAGTATTTACAGAACTGTCATTGGATCGTTTATTCTGTATTCCTAGATCTTTTAAAGTAGGATAAACCATCTTAAGAGTCATAGTCTTATTAATAAGTATACTTGTACATGTGCTGCTCTTGTCGGTGGGCCAGACAGCCTAAGAGCAAAAGACATGCAGCTAAAAAAACATATTTATTGGCACTAGTGGTAGATACCTAGACTCATTTATGCTGTGCAATATTTATTGCATTAATTTGACAGCACGTACAATAAGTACAATGTTCAATAGAATCATTAATGTGCTTGTTCTTTCGTTAGTGTGTACTGGCATAGTGCACTCACCAGTCAGAGACATAAAAGCTTTATAAAAGTGAACTGCATTTATCCATTCCAGCTTTTATTTCTGAAGCCACATAACCCTGATTGCTATATTTATATATATATATATATTTATTACCAGTTATTTATATAGGGCACACATATTCTGTAGCGCTTTACAGAGACTATTTGAACATTCACATCTATCCCTGCCCCAGAGGAGCTTACAATCTATATTCCCTACAACATGTACACGCATACACAATCATTCTACAGTTAATTTTGTTGGGAGCCAATTAACCTACCAGTATATTTTTGGAATGTGGGAGGAAACTGGAATACCCAGAGTAAACCCACGCAAGCACGGGGAGAAAATACAAACACAGTTTGGGCCATGGTGGGAATCAAACCCATGTTCTATGAGGTAGTCATAATAATGACTACATTGTCTGTGCTGCCCTAAATGGTGGGTAGCTAGGGGTGGAGATATAACTCCTGCTCTAAGCATGTATCTGTACTATAAAAACACACCTTCTGTTGCGAATAAAACAACATATTTAGAATCCAAAGCCTTATACGAGATTATAGAAAAGTCAGAGTCCCTATACTCCTTTACAAAATCGTCCCGCTTCCATGGATTTGGAAACGGGTGCCGGACAGTTTCCCGACAGTCGGGATCCCAACAGTCATTATCCCGACAGTCAAAACCCCCAACGCTCGGGGGTCCCTATGGCCACCGGCTATTCTCCCTCATGGGGGTTCACGACCCGCAGCGTGGCGAGTGCAGCGAAGAGCTTTGTTGCGCTCGCCATGCTGTCTGAGTCCGGCCAGTCGGGATCCCGACGTCAGGCTAATGACTGTTGGGATCCCGATTGTCGGGACCATATACCACAACCTTTGGAAACAAGTCTAGCAAATTGCTCTCCTCTCTCCTGCAGGGACAGAGACCCCCAGCGACAGTGCACCCTCTGCATACTACCCAAGGTCCTCTTACTACCTCAAATTCCCAAATAGCACAGGTATTATGTGATTATTAAACTTCCCTATACTCAAAACCCACCTCAGATCTAGACTCAGCGACAAAATTCTGGGAAAAGTTAAATACTCCACAAACGTCAGTGGCTGACTCCGAGCCGTTGACCAAGGACATTACACTTGAGGAAGTTTCCAAAGCCATTTCCGGTTTAAAATCTGGCAAGGCCCCGGGCCCAGACGGATTTTCCTCCGATTACTATAAATTACTTGCCACAAAATTAACCCCAATTGTTACTGTAGTCTTTAACAGGATAATGACCACAAACGATATCCCTTCATACTTCAACTCAGTTCACATACGTGTTCTCCCTAAACCAGGCCTGACAGCCTCAAGCTCATATAGACCCATATCACTATTAAATATCGATTATAAACTTCTAACAAACATCATGGCAGAACGACTAAAGGTGATGCTCCCCCCATTGATACATGTCAACCAGACAGGCTTTGTAAAGGGACGCAACTCATCCATAAATATAAGGAGATTCCTATGCGTAGTGTATGTGGCCCAGTGTGCTGTGTCGGAGGGCCCGAAAGCCATCCTCTCTTTGGACGCGGAGAAGGCGCTCGACATGGTACACTGGGATCACCTATATCACACATTAAAACGCTTTTCCTTTCCTGATAAATGTATTAATCTACTCACTACTTTATATAGTAACTCTTCCTCCAACATTATAAGCAATGGTATGTTATCTGCTCCCTTCCCTATACTAAGAGGCACAAGACAGGGTTGCCTCTATCACCTTTGCTCTTTGTACTGGCTCTAGAGCCACTGGCCATTACCCTCAGGGACTCCCCCACTTTCCAGGGAATTCGGATTTGACAGGTTGACCTACGTGTATCGTTATTTGCAGACGACATGTTGATGTTTCTTTCACACTCTCAATATGCTGTCCCAACAGTATTCCAGATTCTACAAGAATTTGGCAGTTTCTCGGGATACAGGGTCAACGTGGACAAATCAGAATTGCTAACTATTCCGGCATTACCCCCTCAATTTCCTACAGGGGACGCGCTAAGCTCCATAAAGTTAAACTCAAATAATAGTCAAATGAAGTATCTAGGTGTGCAAATTCCTAACAGATTATCTCATTTAGACCAGGTAAATTTCCCCCCGATAATTAATAAACTCATAAAAACTTTGGTTGACTGGAAACACCTCCCTCTGTCCCTGTTGGGGAGAGGGGAAGTTGTAAAATCGGTTATTCTGCTAAGATTGATGTACGCATTACAGATGTTACCTATCAAGATTAAGGCTCCAGACATCAATGTGATAACACAAACTTGCTCCAAATTTATTTGGAATCATAAAAAAGTGCGGATTTCCTTGTCTAAGTTGAAGCTTCCAAGAAGGGTGGGGGATTGGGTTTGCTCCCGATTTTTGCCAAGTGTGTACCCAGCCTAAAGCAGACAGACATCGGTGTGTTAGAGTTTTGTACATGATTAGTAAATAGGATATTCTCATTAATTTTAGGGAAGAATTTTACGGTGTTTCATTGTTTTTAAGCTACGTTATCAGGACTAGTGCTGCTGTACAATATATGCCCCTTATCCATTGGTATTTTTGTTTTTTACATTTCAGACTTTTGAGGACAGTGACTTGTTCCACCTCATCGGTGTTGTTTGTGGTTTAGCAATTTACAACTTTACCATTGTTGATCTTCACTTCCCTTTGGCTTTATATAAGAAGCTTCTGAAAAAGAATCCCACCTTGGATGATTTAAAAGAATTGATACCAGATGTAGGGAGGTAAGTGAAGGCACGGAGTCCCCGATGAGATCCAGCTGTGTTACTATGCAGAGTGAAGAAATGCATTTAGATGATCATCGTATGTTTATGAATGGAGAAGGTTGATCTGAGGGAACTGTCATGTTGTAGGGTAATAAGCACCCACTATATTCTGCCAATATAGCAATTCTAAATCTGTTGTGGAGAGTGAATGTGACCCTTTCCCAGAGGGTCTGTATGGCAAGGCTGTATATACTGTATACAGCTCAAGTTAGACTTCCTTGCCTCCTAGTCTTGTCATATGGTAAGGTTGTGTAGAACTTCTTGCTGAACAATGAATTGGATGCTTATTAAATTGCTTGTTCTATCCATATTATATTAGCCTTTCCACTAAATGAGACTTTTAGTGCCCCTTGGAGCACTGTTTGTTAGTAAGTGGATAGACTGTATATAGATTCTTCTTATAAAATGACCATATAGACTGTAAGTGATTGTAAATAAGGTGTATATAATACATACTAGAAAATGTGGGAAAAGCTGAAAGGAACATTATATGTGGAAGTGTATCGTTAGAGATAAGGACTCTTGTGAAGTTAAACTTTAATATCACAGGATTAGTAAATGTATTCTTTTTTCCCCTAGTAATTGATTCAACCTTAGGCCTGATTCAGACCTGATGCTTAATCTGCAAAGTTAGGTTACTGCGAGTAGGTAGCCACCACCCAGACAGAAAGAAAAACCTCTGTGTGTAAACTTGCGGGTGAATTGTTAACGGATCACTAACCGGGATCGACTCGCTAATCCATACGCAATATTTGAACCATCTAAAGGTTTTGCAGTCTTGGCAAATGTGAGTAGCTCTGACCCTTCCACTAATCTGCAACTGAGACAGGCTGATCAAGGCCGGAGCTGACGTCACACATGCGGAACGCGGCATGTTACCACCCCTAAAGCTGGCTTCCTGTCAGTCACGTTCATTATGCTTCGCATTTACGTTCCATGTGAATTTTCTTCTGTTAATTGCCCTTGCAAATGCACAATGTAAACGTTGCGCAGTTGTTCGATAATCCATCCATTTGCGAATTCTCTGATTAGCGATCAACTCTGAATCAGGCCACTTGCCACATCCGACCTATCCAATCTGTTCAGTGCCATGGATGGTCCAATTGCTAACCTTCAGCTGCTCTGCCCTAGCACCCATATCTGTCAGTGTATGAACAGTTTAGCTATCTCCAGTATAACAGCATATAATGGATGAGGTGCCTCATCTTCTATAACGCTATTTAATACCTTGTGCTGTTGTTTCTCACTGACTGAATCTGTTAATAATGTAAATGTATTAGAAAAAGTGCCTATATGTAAGAATAAGTGATGTGTTTGTAAATCTCTGTGTGTGTGTGTTTTAGGAGCATGCAGCAGCTGTTGGACTACGAGGAAGATAACATTGAAGATACGTTTTGTCTCAATTTTACAGTACGTGTCTGCTCTTAGAAATGTCATTGACAACATATTTAGCTGCCTCCAAGTCTCACTGGAGCCAGGGACCTACTCACTTCGAAAGGATCTAACTGCTCTGTGCTGAGGTTCAGGTTTCTCCTGTGGCAATTGTCTTACATTTCCTATACATAGTTCTATAGAAATGCTTAAACTTCACAGTCAAATCTGCTGATTTAATAAGAAATTGCATGTATAACTCTATCTGTAACGCAACCAGCCACTCTCACTGCTAAGTGTGGATATCTGATTTGCTTTGGTCATTGCTTTTTGCAATATCAGCTGCAAAATATCAGCTGCAGAACATGGGGAAAGGCTTTTATCCCAGATTTGCTTAGGTACCATTGTGCACACCAGTTACCATTGCCTACACCAGGGGTTCCCAATCTTTTTTGATTCACGGCACCCTAGAGTATCAAAAACATTTTCACGGCACCCCTAGGCCAAATTTTTATTTATTAGATTGGGTTTATATGTGATTCTTAGGGTCAGTTATGTGGTAACGGCAGGAGTTGCTTCTGTTTATACACATTTTATAATTGGCAGCCACCAGCACTTGTTTTGCTCATAAATAATTATCCATTAATAATTTGAATTGGTCCTGGATCACCAACCCAGGGCACCCCTGCAAGTGTCCTGAGGCACCCCAGGGAGCCACGGGGCACAGTTTGGGAACCACTGGCCTACACCCTTAACCATTCAGGTTTTAGTGATATCCATGTGCTCAAGTATGGCTGTTCTTAAACCTGGGCTGTTGGTGTCCCTTGAGGATAGTCAATCAAAGATCGTGTAATTTTGTGAATATATAAATCATCTTGAATGCAGTGTATAGTTCTGAAAGGTAGCCGGATTCATGATAGATTGACTCTAGGTCAACAGTCATAAGATCGACCACTGTTGGTCGACAGTCAAAAGATCAACATGGGTTTAAAAAAAAATTGAGTCGACCTGCCGACTCATTTCATGCCCTAACATCCACTACAGCGCGGAGGGAGAATATAATAGTGTGCCGAGCACAGCACATGGCGCCCGAAGCATGGCGAGCATAGCGGTACACTAAGACGGTGTTCATATCGACCTATGTCGATATAGACACCAAAAAAACTCATGTTAACCTTTTGACCCTATCGACCTTTTGACCCTATCGACCTTTTGACTGTTGACCTTATGACTGTAGACCTAGATATTGTAGATCTAAAATACCATAACCATTCTGGAAACCCCTCCATAAAAAATACATCTTGGAACTTCAAAGGGTTCAGAGAAGGGCAACTAAATTGATACAGGGTATGGAGTCCTTGAGTTTTGCGGAAAGGCTAGTTTAGGCATGTTTACTTTAGAAAATAGGTGTCTAATGGTGTGTACATACAGGGGTGATATGCCGTGCTATGCGAGTCCCGATGCGATCAAATCGCACGGCATGCATGGAGTGGCACAATTTAGCCTGTATAGTGAAGACCTGCACTATATAGTTTTGCCTGCCCTCACTATTTTTACTGCCGATTTGCGCTCACACTGGAGCGCGCATCGGGCTCGCAAGCCCTAAAAAAGCATGCGATCTGCATGCGATATGGCTTCCGATGTTCAATATATCGGCAACATCGGAAGCCATATCATACCGTGTGTACACACTATAAGAGGAGACATATTATATATGTAGAAAGATTATCCAAGATAGGATAAGAGAAAGATCTCCCTGGATGGGGCACTAGCCTTCTCGTAGGTGTGGTATAGTAGTTAAAAAATAACTTTTATTATTACATTAATATAAGTCTGTAGAGAACAGACATACAGTAAAAGGACGAATAAAAGAACAAACGGACAATATTAATTACTGCTATAGTATAATATTAGATGGAATTAAGTGGTAATAAAGGAAGCGAGAAAGCTGTGAAAAATGTTAGCTTTCCAAGTATTCTGTGTGCCAGGATCATTGACGATCAGAGGCTATATTATGAAACCTATATTATAGTATCCAGCGTACAGATAGAGCCACGTATGTTCATCCCATGGGCGCGCCATCGCTTTCTGTCTTGGCGTGCCTTTCATCGAGAATGGAACACCCATAAGCCCCAATGGGCCCCGGCAATGGGACGCGCATGCGCTCACCTGTTGTTGCAGGTGCGCCAAACAGCCCGTGAGTGAGATTGCACTGGTAAATTTGATATGCAGCACTTTTTTCACACCAGGGGCAAAATGTAATGGGTTACGATTTCCGGCCAAACTCTGTGGTGGTTGTTTTTTTAGAGGGGCAATCACTAACAGGGTATGTTCTTGCCTTGTAGTGCCCTTACTAAAAACAGAATTTGTCCGGCGTCCTGCAGGATTGCTCACCTGTGACGGTGTACATATTTAAAACTTGTTCCTCTTTGGTTGCAGTCAGCTATCTCTGATGCAGCATGAGTGGTGTTTCATTGCATCTACATGCAAAATACATTAAAAAGAAAAAGTCTGGTTAGTGTGGGTCACTTGCACTGGATGTCTGATGCTGAATGAAGTATTAAGGCTTGGTATATGAGGCCACATCTGTATAATTGTTACACTACAGAAGAGTGTAACTGGCACTTAACTTTACCTAAGTGTTTCCCACCAAGGTGCCAAGTGGTGCAAATTGCATTTTAGTCTACTCTGTTCAAATTGCAAATGCCGACACAGGGTGTGAGGAGCAGGTTTGTTAAAGTAACCCTGTTCCTAGACCTTATTACATTTTAGTGTCTAGAAAATAATTTTAAATCCCATATTTTGTACTTTACATATTAACACGTGGAAAACTGACTTTCTCCATCCTCACAGATTACAGTGGATAACTTTGGGACAACAGAAGTGAGAAATCTAGTTCCAAATGGTGAGGAGACACTGGTGAACCTGAAAAACAAGTAGGTTCCTAACAATTTTCTATAAAGACATAAATATTATATTTTCCCCTCCTATTGTAATATAAATGTTTCCAGGAATAGTCACGACACTTAAAGAGCATATTACACTTAAAGGTTACCTGTCTTATTAGGTAATGATTTGTGCATTTATAAACATCTGGCATATGGAATGCATGGGCTTCCAAATGGGTCAGGTTTGTTTGTGAACTGTCATTTACCTCTTATCATGGTCAGAATCATGTATAAAATGCTGGAACATGTTTGATTGCATATATTTTTGGTAGCTAGATGGGACCGGACTGACCAAGAAAGCTTAATGTGCTAATGTTTCCCCGAGTTTACATTTATCCCCAAGGTAGAAAGAAAACTTTACAAAAGGGTACGCTGAATGGAAGCACATACTCAGGATTTGGCTGCAACCTCCAAACTTGATGGCTTAATCATAAATAGACTGAACTAACTAGTGCAAAATCTCATAGTGGGAATTCACTTAAATGCGGTGTTCTGACTACGCCTTATCAACCATATGTGGTAGGGCTGCCATCGCTGCTCTTCCCTTGCATCTGTATAGGGCACCAATGGGACTGTCCTGGAACGACACATTGTGTCCAACACACTGAATTGAATTCCTCCCATAGTAGAGCTGTAATAATGGTAAAGAACTAGTAATACTTTTGCCTTCCAATATTAACTTTAGCCTTATAACTGACAGCAAGCGCTCCAAACTACTCTTTTTCATATCATATGGAATTCTTTTCAAAATCTACTCATCCTACAACAATCCCCTCTGTGCACATTTCTGCTTCCAATATTCATTCCCCTCTTCGTAACACTCATGAGCTTTTTACTCACTTCTCTACGTGCACTTTAACATCTAAAACTCGTCACTACACCAAATATTAACAAACCTCCACTAACATGTATTTAGCTCCTTCTGCTTTTATTAGCTGGTGATATATCAACAAATCCTGGCCCTAATCACCTGCCACACTCACATTCAGCTGAGTCAAATCAATATAGAAATGTAGCCAACCTCATAAATGTCACATGTATCCCTTCACCCTCCAAGTCACTAAAATGTGCCTTATTGAACCCCTTTCTCTCTGTGTGTCGCAGCTATCTATCGCCCACCTGGGATTCCCAAACAACAATTTCTGGAAGATTTCTCTGCCTGGCTCCCACACTTCTTATCTTTTGACATCTCCACCATCATTATGGGTGATTTCAATATCGCTATTGACAGACCACTTTCTCCTCATGCCTCTAAACTCTTCTCTCTAACCTCCTCTCTCGGCCTCTCCCAATGGTCTGACTCCTCTACTCACAAGGAGGGACACTGCCTTGATCTTGTATTCACTAGGCTATATTTCTGAATTTACTAACGCCCCATTCCCTCTCAGATCACAACCTTATCACCTTCTCAACCTCCTCATTTCTCCAAACTCTATAATACCTAATTCATGGAAGCCTCCTCTAACCCGCAGAAATACTAATGCTATTGATCAACTTTCTACATCTCTGCAACAACTGCTCTCACCCATTTCTACACTTGCCTGTCCTGAGACAGCTGTAACCCACCTGAATCAGACTCTACAGACTACTCTTGATGAAGCTGCTCCAGCTACTCCTCACAATCCACGTAGGCTTAGATGCCAACCGTGGCATTCTAAACTAACAAGATACCTGCAAAAACGATTTGAATGTTGGTGGCGTAAATGTCAAAATCCAAGTAACTTTGTCACATTTAAGACTACCTACCACTCCTATCGCAATGCTCTAGACACTGCTAAACAAACTTATTTTCAATCTCTCATCTCCTCTCATGCCACTAACCCCAAGTGACTCTTAAATACATTTAAATCACTTCTTTACCCTCCTTCACCCTCCCCACCTGCTAATATCAGTGCGCAAGAGCTTGCTTCCTTCTTCTAGGAAAAGATTGCTAAAATCCAAGATGAAATGGCATGCTCCACTTCAGCCAGTGACTTGCTCACGTCCCATCCTGAGGCCTTTGCCATTTTCTCATCATTTGACCCTACAAGTGAGGATGAAATATCCACACTCTTCTCATCCTCCTACTCCACTAACTCTCCTCTTGATCCTATACCCTTTAAGTCAGTAAAGTTCTGTCTCCTGTGCTTATCCCAAGCTTAACTAAAATCTGTAACCTCTCTTTTTCTACTGATATCTTTCCTTCTCTGTTCAAGCATGCACTTATTACTCCCATTCTAAAAAACACAATTCTGATCCAAACTGTCTCTCTAACTACCGTTCTATCTCTCAGCTCCCATGCCTCTCCAAGCTACTTGACAGACTTGACTACACTCGCCTCACACACTTTCTTCACTCCTACAACTTGCTGGACCCACTTCAGTCAGGCTTTCGCTCTCAACACTCCACAGAGACAGCACTGACTAAAGTAGTCAATGATCTGGCCACTGCTAAATCCATTTCTCACTACTTATTCTTCTCGATCTCTCAGCTGCCTTTGCCACTGTTGACCACTCTCTTCTCATACAAGCACTACAATCCCTAGGTCTTCAGATCACAGCCCTTTCTTGGTTCTCTTCCTACCTATCTAATCACTCTTTCAGTGTTTGCTTCTCTGATTCCACCTCCTCCTCACTACCTCTGTTCGTTGGAGTACCACAATGCTCAGTCTTTGGTCTTCTTCTTTTCTCAATCTATACCTCCTCTATTGGCAAACTAATCAGCTCTTTTGTATTCCAGTATCATCTGTACGCTAATGATATTTAAATCTATCCTCCCCGGAATTGTTACTGTCAGTATTGCTCCATGTCTCTGAATGTCTTTCAAACTCAACATTTCCAAAACAGAATTAATTATATTCCCACCAGCCAAGAGTAGTTACCAACCTGATATCTCTATCACTGTTGAGAACACTACAATTAATCCTACTCCACAAGCTCACTGCCTTGGGGTCATCCTCGACTCTGAACTGTCCTTCATTCCTCACATTCAATCTGTCTCTAAATCATGTTATATGCATCTAAAAACCATATCCATTTTTCTGGAAGGAAAAAAGAGCACTTGAAAATATGTGATAGGGGGTTAGAAACTTGTGCGTGCCGGTTTTTATAAAACATATAAAACGTGTGGTTAACCTGTAAAGAAATGTTTACAGCCCTTTTTCGGGTATTTTTGGTGGTTGCTTAGGTGCCGTGTTATTTGGACTGCCGGTGGTCCGATGCAGTGCGCTGGGAGGTTTCTGGCCACTACCTTTCCCTAACTTTACCTTCCCTTCAGCGTCTGTAGATGTTCGCGGTCCTCTCCGGCAGTAAGCTGTGTGCCGGAAGTTCGGGGCTCTCACTTCCGGTCAGCGTGTACAGCGTCTCCACTTGCAATTCAATGCGTTTCGAAGCTGCAGGGCTGCTTTGTCCTTGACAAAGCAGCCCTGCAGCTTCGAAATGCGTTGAATCGCAAGTGGAGACGCTGAACACGCCAAAGACGCCACACGCTGTACACGCTGACCGGAAGTGAGAGCCCCGAACTTCCGGCACACAGCTAACTGCCGGAGAGGACCGCGAACATCTAAAGATTCTGAAGGGAAGGTAAAGTTAGGGAAAGGTAGTGGCCAGAAACCTCCCAGCGCACTGCATCGGACCACCGGCAGTCCAAATAACATCAAAGTCACGGCACCTAAGCAACCACCAAGGGCTGTAAACATTTTTTACAGGTTAACCACATGTTTTATAAAAACCGGCACGCACAAGTTTCTAACCCCCTATCACATATTTTCAAGCGCTCTTTTTTCCTTCCAGTACCAGTTACCCATATTGAGCAGCTCACCAAGTGCAGCACGCAATCTTTTTTACACAAGTACATATCCAAATTTCGTCCGTACCTTACACAAGACACTGTAAAAACTCTAATCCTTGCACTCATTATATCACGCATTGATTATTGCAATAGCCTCCTTACCGGTCTTCCTAAGAAAACAATCTCACCACTACAATCCATTTTGAATGCAGCTTTGAGGCTGCTCTTCCTGGCTAGATGTTCATCGTCTGCTGATCCACTCTGTCAGTCCCTCCATTGGTTGCCTGTATATTACCGCATTCAATATAAAATACTTCTAATTACATACAAAGCCATTACTCTGACTACACCGACTTATATCTCTTCAGTTATCTCAAAATATATCCCCATCCGACCTCTCCGCTCTGCACAAGATCTGCGTCTCTCATCCACACTCATTACTCGCTCCCACTTCACTTGCAGGATTTTTGTCAGGCAGCACCCACCTTATGGAATGCCCTTCCACGCACACTAAGACTCTCCTCTAGCCTCAAAACTTTCAAGCGTTCCCTGAAAACTCACCTCTTCAGGCAAGCCTATCATATTCAGGAACACCCACACAACCTCCAGTACCTTTCTTATCTAATTGCATCCCATCAGGACTGTCTTGTAATCTGATTGGACTGTCATGCTAGGGAATTCTATACTTCTGTATCCCCCTATTATCCCTATAGATTGTAAGCTTGTGAGCAGGGCCCTCCTACCTCCATGTCGGTTTGTATCTACCCAGTTTGTTTAATCACTGTTGTTTCCAATTGTAAAGCGCAACAGAATATGCTGCGCTATATAAGAAATGTGATGTGATGTCTGTTACAGCTCACATGTAGTCTGGCATGCGTGATGTCTGTTATAGCTCACATGTAGTCTGGTATGCGTGATGTCTGTTACAGTTCACATGTAGTCTGGTATGCGTGATGTCTGTTACAGCTCACATGTAGCCTGTAAGTGTGATGCCTGTTACAGCTCACATGTAGCCTGTATGCGTGATGTCTGTTACAACTCACATGTAGCCTGTATGCGTGATGCCTGTTAAAGCTCACATGTAGTCTGGTATGCGTGATGTCTGTTACAGCTCACATGTAGTCTGGTATGCGTGATGTCTGTTACAGCTCACATATAGCCTGTATGCGTGATGTCTGTATAGCTCACATGTAGCCTGTATGCGTTATGTCTGTTACAGCTCACATGTAGTCTGGTATGCGTGATGCCTGTTACAGCTCACATGTAGTCTGGTAAGTGTGATGCCTGTTACAGCTCACATGTAGTCTGGTATGCGTGATGCCTGTTACAGTTCACATGTAGTCTGGTATGCGTGATGTCTGTTACAGCTCACATGTAGTCTGGTATGCGTGATGCCTTTTACAGCTCACATGTAGTCTGGTATGCGTGATGCCTGTTACAGATCACATGTAGTCTGTATGTGTGATGCCTGTTACAGATCACATGCAGTCTGTATGTGTGATGTCTGTTACAGCTCACGTAGTCTGGTATGCGTGATGCCTGTTACAGATCACATGTAGCCTGTATGTGTGATGTCTGTTACAGCTCACATGTAGTATGTTATGTGTGATGTCTTTTATAGTTGACATGTAGTCTGGTATGCGTGATGCCTGTTACAGCTCACATGTAGTCTGGTATGCGTGATGCCTGTTACAGCTCACATGTAGTCTGGTATGCGTGATGTCTGTTACAGCTCACATGTAGTCTGTATGCGTGATGTCTGTTACAGCTCACATGTAGTCTGTATGCGAGATGTCTGTTACAGTTGACATGTAGTCTGGTATGCGTGATGTCTGTTACAGCTCACATGTAGTCCGGTATGCGTGATGTCTGTTAGAGCTCACATGTAGTCTGTTATGCGTGATGTCTGTTACAGCTCACATGTAGTCTGTATGCGAGATGTCTGTTACAGCTCACATGTAGTCTGGTATGCGTGATGCCTGTTACAGCTCACATGTAGTCTGGTATGCGTGATGCCTGTTACAGCTCACATGTAGTCTGGTATGCGTGATGTCTGTTACAGCTCACATGTAGTCTATATGCGTTATGTCTGTTATAGTTGACATGTAGTCTGGTATGCGTGATGTCTGTTTCAGCTCACATGTAATCTGGTATGCGTGATGCCTGTTACAGCTCACATGTAGTTTGGTATGCGTGATGCCTGTTACAGCTCACATGTAGTCTGTATGCGTGATGTCTGTTACAGCTCACATGTAGTCTGTATGCGAGATGTCTGTTATAGTTGACATGTAGTCTGGTATGCGTGATGTCTGTTTCAGCTCACATGTAGTCTGATATGCGTAATGCCTGTTACAGCTCACATGTAGTCTGGTATGCGTGATGCCTGTTACAGCTCACATGTAGTCTGGTATGCGTGATGCCTGTTACAGCTCACATGTAGTCTGGTATGCGTGATGCCTGTTACAGCTCACATGTAGTCTGGTATGCGTGATGCCTGTTACAGCTCACATGTAGTCTGGTATGCGTGATGCCTGTTACAGCTCACATGTAGTCTGGTATGCGTGATGCCTGTTACAGCTCACATGTAGTCTGTATGCGTGATGTCTGTTACAGCTCACATGTAGTCTATATGCGTTATGTCTGTTATAGTTGAAATGTAGTCTGGTATGCGTGATGTCTGTTTCAGCTCTCATGTAGTCTGGTATGCGTGATGCCTGTTTCAGCTCACATGTAGTCTGGTATGCGTGATGCCTGTTACAGCTCACATGTAGTCTGGTATGCGTGATGTCTGTTACAGCTCACATGTAGTCTATATGCGTTATGTCTGTTATAGTTGACATGTAGTCTGGTATGCGTGATGTCTGTTTCAGCTCACATGTAGTCTGGTATGTGTGATGCCTGTTTCAGCTCACATGTAGTCTGGTATGCGTGATGCCTGTTACAGCTCACATGTAGTCTGGTATGCGTGATGCCTGTTACAGCTCACATATAGTCTGGTATGCGTGATGCCTGTTTCGGCTCACATGTAGTCTGGTATGCATGATGCCTGTTACAGCTCACATGTAGTCTGGTATGCATGATGCCTGTTACAGCTCACATGTAGTCTGGTATGCGTGATGTCTGTTACAGCTCACATGTAGTCTATAAGCGTGATGTCTGTTACAGTTGACATGTAGTCTGGCATGCGTGATGTCTGTTACAGCTCACATGTAGTCTGGCATGCGTGATGTCTGTTACAGCTCACATGTAGTCTATATGCGTGATGTCTGTTACAGTTGACATGTAGTCTGGTATGCGTGATGTCTGTTACAGCTCACATGTAGTCTGGCATGTGTGATGTCTGTTACAGCTCACATGTAGTCTGGTATGCGTGATGCCTGTTACAGCTCACATGTAGTCTGGCATGCGTGATGTCTGTTACAGCTCACATGTAGTCTGGCATGCGTGATGTCTGTTACAGCTCACATGTAGTCTATATGCGTGATGTCTGTTACAGTTGACATGTAGTCTGGTATGCGTGATGTCTGTTACAGCTCACATGTAGTCTGGTATGCGTGTTTGCCGTTCATGCCCCTATATATATAGCAGCTTGCTTCTAAGCTGCAGGCTCATGTGCTCCATTCTTATGAACGTCAGGGAGGTCTCCTGTGAAAGGTCTTTTTTCCAAAAGCCCTTTTAAATTGTAGGTGATGAAAGGAAAGCTGAGTGTTCCCAGTGTGTCTCTGTGCTAAGAGACCTCAAACTAACCAGTGAGTCACCCTTACAAAATGAAGGTGCTTGTGGAGTGTACAGAGGTCACAGCGGACAGATATTCCAGCGATGCTAACCACTCATGACTGCTGGGTATAAATAGATTCGGGCAGCCAGGCAAACACTTCAGGTCCATACTGCAAAGAACTGATGACAGTCCTAAAAATAACAGTGTGAACATGTAACCTTTGTTTGTTAATTAGCACGTCTGAGTGCTGAGAATTAGATTTTAGTATGGTTTTAAGAAGGGGCTGTGCTTGACATTACATACCTACTGCCTAATGAATTCTAGAAACAATTAGGCAGGCAGCACAGACCGTGTAATGGTTATCATTACTTTACAGCATTGAGGTCACCATGGCCCTAACTGTGTGGAGTTTATATATTCTCCCTGTGCTTGCATGGGTGTCCTTCAGATACTCCCGTTTCCTCCTGCAATCCAAAAATATACTGTTAGCTTAATTGTCTCACAACAAATTAACTGAAGAATGCTTGTCTGTGTGTGCGTGTACATGTGGTAGGGAATATAGATTGTGAGCACCACTGGGGCAGCGACTGATGTGAATGTTCAAATATTTGCTGTACAGCGCTGCGGAATATGTGTGTGCTATATAAATCACTGTTAATAAAGAAATAAATCAGTTGGAAGAAATGAGAAACAATAGTAGTAATGGGTAATTTGTTCAAGCTATAAAATCTGCTTGATATGGCTCCACCTAATGGATACATGAGTTATTACATTTCACTTTTTGTAAATGCACTGTTGGGATTTTTTGTCAGATTTTCTTTCATTTGTGCAGCTTTTCCACGCTAAATATGTATTACGTTCAGGATTTTATAAAGAGTTTATTTTAGATTACAAAGTTATTTTTGCTCAGAATGTTTTATTCATGTTCATAATACAGTGTGCAGGGATGCAGTTAATTTGCCGGCGGTCGGGATCCCGGCGGTCGGAATCCCGACACTGGAATCCCGACCGCCGAAATCCCGAAACTTTCTCCCTCTGTGGGTGTCCACGTGTCCACAGGGAGAATAAAATAGCGTGCCGAGCGTAGCGAGGCACCGGGCCCGCTGCGTGGCGAGCGCAGCGAGCCCGCAAGGGGGGGCGATCCATGTCCCCCCCTTGTCGGGATTTCGGCGGTCGGGATTCCAGTGTTGGGATTCCGACCGCCGGGATCCCGACCGCCGGCAAATCGTATCGGATCCCAGTGTGCAGTATGTATTCTAACATCATTGCCTGTAGATTTTGCAGATGGGCAGAATATAGCCCATGCTGTTGTGCCTTTTTCCCAGACCACTGGCAGTGATTTTACCAACACAACTGAAAGTTGGTGCCATTGCAGATTATATATGTTCTGGCCAGGTCATTCAGCATCTCTGCAAACTGTTCCCTTTTTTACTAGCTATATTTAACTGCGTAGTTGTTTGTCAGAGCGGAGTTGTAGCATAATAAACTTGCTTTATGGCGCCCCCTTGTCTGTCTTGTTAAGTAGTGAGTAATTAGACAGTACTAGGAGAGCAGCTGCTTCACATTAGATACAATGAAGTCTGCATAAATTGGGCTCAGGCTGTGATTTTACTCTAAGTGGTTTGAATGTCGCAAGCTTCATACAAAGAGAATTTTCTGTTTAAAAACGCAGACTAAACTGTGACGTGGAGCAGCATTATGATATATTGTTTTTGTTACCAAAAAGCCCAAATTCTGAAAGAAAAACCATCTATACATCCCTCAATCCTTATATATTTACTGTGCTTTATGATGGGGAGATATCTGCTAGATGTGTGTCTGTCATTTCTGAATTGATACACTTCCTTCCTCATGGTCTAAAGACCAATACTATAAACAATATAAATACTATAAAAAAAACTATAAAACCAGTAAAAGCATAAAATGCATATTCTTACATAGTGTTCCCTCTAAACTACTTTTGCAGGGTGCTGCACCCTGCCCGTTTTTAAAACCTCAAAATGCACCCTGCCCTTTTTGTGTGTGGTACTGTGCACCTTTACGCAGTCCCCCCCCCCCCCCCCCCACACCCACACACACACACACACACACTCACACACCACTGACATGCCGCTAAGATCTTTCAGTGTGGGCCATCATGTGTAATGGGTATTACGGTGTATGCCATTATGTGTAATGGGCATTATGGTGTGTGGTATAATGTGTAAGAGGCATTACAGTGTGTACCATAATGCGTCGTTATGACAGAATATGTAATGGGCATAGCCGAGTATGACAATGTTTAATGGGCCTAATCATAGTGCAGTGTGCCATTTTTTTATGTTTTTTTATTTGTTTCTATTGTCAATTTGTAATATAAAATGTGCCCTCCCAATTGAAAAAAGTGTCCTGCCCAGTGGCCAGCACCCTGCTCTAAAAAAACCTAGAGTGAACACTATTGGATAGTATAAAATTAAGTTCCCAAAGCACGTCTGTCTGAACGCGTTAATCTCAAAAACCGCTGGAAAATTTTAGTGCAGTTCTTGAGGAAGATGTAGGTATATTAACAATCATCTTATCCTGTATGGGAGCCGAGCAATAACATTTTCAGTGAATAAAGTTTATCATTGAGGCTTCCCACGCGACTGTATATAAAGGGGGGTGAAATGCTGAGCTCGGCGATGTACCCGTAGGAAGCAGGACCGAGTCGCTAGTTCTTAATAAGGGACATATAGAGAATGCTGGGAACAATTCAGAGTGTAGCATTCTTGCTAGCTCAGGACTACTATTGATATGTGTAAATGTAACTTCAATAACAGATGTTTTTGTCATTCTCAGGCAAGAGTTTGTAGACGCCTATGTGGACTATATCTTCAATCGCTCGGTGGCTTCCTTATTTAATGCATTTCATGCAGGCTTCCATAAAGTGTGTGGAGGAAATGTTTTACAGCTTTTTCAGCCAAATGAACTTCAGGCCATGGTTATTGGCAACACCAACTATGACTGGAAGGAGCTAGAAAAGGTGAGCACACCTAAATACTTTCATTGTTCCATGATCATTTTGGAACTTACAAATGGTGGAGATTTATATATTTACTGCAGACACTGAAAGCAAAATTTTGTACGGGCCCTTAAGTAGCACCCAGGGGTGAAAAATGTATATAACACATTTAACTTTGACTCAGGGTTACATAGCAGCTGCACACACACACACACCCACACACACACACGTATGTATGTGTGTGTGTGTGTGTGTGTGTGTGTGTGTGTGTATGTATGTATGTATGTATGTATGTATATATACATATTGTGTATAGAATGCACTCACTATATTGACTAACAATAATAAACACTAGAATTTTGGTTCATGTATTGATCGATTTAAGCCTGCAGCCCCCCGGCAAGGCACCCCACTTTGCTACAGGTCCTAATTAACTTTCAATTAGAACTATTAAAAAAAAAAAGCATAATGGTAATAGTTTTCTGCAGGTGGTGGAAATAGCAGTTTTGTGATCCTCCGGTTGATGCATTTATGTAAATAATCGGTACTTGTGTAGTTTCACGGCGCCAGCCCGAGCCCGCAGCGTGGGTGAGCGAAGCGAGCCCCGCAAGGGACTCAGACGCACGGCGCCATACTGTACCAAATAATCTTAAAATATGTTATGGAAAGCATGTCAGTTTTGTTTGTCACAAATAATACTATTAAAGAATAATTTAAGAATAGCAAAATACAGTTAGGATATAATACATATTTCTCTTTATTTGGTAGCGAGTGTTATTTTTACGCACGCTATCATGCGGTATGTTTTTTGACTGTAAGTAAGGATTTCACATCTGTATATACAGATGGAGCCCCCTTCTTTCAGGCTGCTGCTGGCTAACGAATCGCCAGCTTCCGTCATAAAATGTCAGGAGCCGGAAGGGGGTGCGCGCGCACGAGATGCTCGCACGCCCTGTTCCAACGGAACATGGAGGCAGCGCCGCCGCTGCCTCCATGCACCCCCCAGCCCTGCCTGTCTCCATGAAGCGGAGATGGGCAGGGTTCCCGATCCCCACCGCTGAGTGACAGGGACACACGGGCATGTGAGTCAGATGGAACACCTCTCTGCCAGCGCTTGCCAGTGGGGACATTGGCACTCCATCTGTATAGTATGTTGTGTGTGTAGATCAGCTAGGTCTTCTTGCATGGTTATATGAATGAATATTGTTGCAGTTGATCTTTAGAAAGGCTTTTGACAGTCCCACATCAGCCTCATCTAGATTATTGTGCACAGTTCTAATAGCCATATATTCAGAAGGAGCCAGTACAAAGAAGGGCAGCTAAAATGGTCTAGTATAGTATGGAGCAGAGAAGGTAAAGAGGGACATGATAGAAAACTTTCAGATATACCAATGGTTTTAACAAGAATAAAACAAAGGAAAAGAAGTATTACATACAAGAACAATCAGCTTTACCAAATCGTTCGTCGTGCATACATATGAAATCCCGGCGGTCGGGATCCCGACGTGGATTGCCCCCCCCTTGCGGACTCGCTACGCTCGGCACGCTAATTTATTCTCCCTCCAGGGGTGTCGTGGACACCCACGGAGGGAGAAAGTGTCGGGATTTCGGCGGTCGGGATTCCAGCTTCGGGATTCTGAACGCCGGGATCCCGACCGCCGGGATTTAAACTGCATCCCCATGAAATGATTAGTTAACATCGCTAAAGATTGGTCTATGATCCTTCTGCATGCAGGAAAGACCAAAGACTCTACCACCGATGGGGGGGGTACGTGCATTGGCATCAATATCATCGTTCATACACATGGAAAGATTTGAGCGATTGACCGTTTAGATAGGTCGGGAACGCCCAGATCTTTTGCCAAATCTGTCCGTGTGTACGCACATATAGGGCTGTCTGAGGAGCTCTCTGTGGTTGTACTATATTATTGAGACATGTAATATTGTTGCAAGTCTGATCAACGTTCTCTCACAGTTCTTGCTCCTTTTAGAGGAACAGAACCTTTTAAAGTTATTTTATACTGCCCCTTATTGAGCATGTGAAAGGCTTTTACAATTGACATATGCTGCATGCACAGTAATAGCAATTAACCTGTTTGCTATAGACTGCATACAACTTTAGCTCATTGTTTAATAGTTTCAGTTGGGAAGATTATAATAAGCTATTATAAAGCAGGCCAACCACATTCTTATACATAGTGCAGTCTATAGGCTGACAGATGGGATCCTGGCAGTCCCAATCCCGACTGCTGGCAGTACCGACAGCTGGAATTCCCGGTACACAGGGTCATCTCTCACTGGGGATCCACTGTTGCCCACAGCATGGCGAGTGCAGCGAGCCAACAAGTGGCCGCTTTGCTCTTCCCAGTCTGCATTCCGGTGGGCAGTATACTGCTGTGGGGATTGTAACCGTCTGGGTCCCAGTTGCCGGCAAATCATTCCGAACCCTCTGCAAGTGCTGTCACAGTCCAAATCATTAAGCAGACTGTATTAGTATTCTTCTTCTCTTTGAGGCAGCCTGGAAGTCAGTTATTACAGACTCTCACCACTATTGTAAGATCACTGATAATATTTATAGTCTCATATTAAGTTTACCCAATTAACATTATATTCAGTCTTTAGCACTTGTGTTTTGCACATATACTTCAAGATCTTGAACTCAGACCGTGAGAAACGGCTTGCCATTGTAACACGTTGGTGTCCATGCGAGGCCTTGTGTTCTCAGGTGGGGCTCATAAGTATTAAGTAATCTTCTCGCTGCTCCTGGTTTTCCTCGATTGTGCCGCCTATCCCCTGACTTCTGTACTTGCACTATAATGTGCAGCACTAATTAATGATGCAATATCTTACCTTGTGTTCCTATCTAGCACACAGAATATAAAGGAGAGTATTGGGCCGATCATCCAACTATTAAAATATTTTGGGAGGTTTTCCATGAGTTATCGATTGAAAAGAAGAAGCAGTTCTTGCGTAAGTATGGTTTGTGTTTTACGCTGTAGTTCTGATCTCCTGGTATTCACGTTACTCATTTATCTGTGATGCAGAGCTGAAAACCGTGATGGTGGCAACTTGATAGATATATAGCTATATACATATAAGATTGCTTAGCACACATCTCTACATGTGTATGCCCCTTTAGATGTATGTGTTGACTGTTATTAAAGTTGTGTTTTTTATATATTACCTTACCATTCTGCACCCCTTTATCTGCTAACACTAACACTGGAAAGAGACATGTTTAAAAGGGGAATTTCTACCTCACCGCAAATACCCAACTTGGGAGTGAGATGTGAATGCTTTTTCAGTGCACATTTCCGAACGTTGTATAAAATCAGTTCATGTAATGTTTATGGGAAACGTAAGGCTCTTAAGTGGCCATAAAAAAAGTCTGAAGGTAGATTACGAGGGGGCGAGGCTGAACTTTTGTGGCAATTACAATATCTAGAAGGAACGAGGGTGGTTGTGATAAAGGCCCTGATTCTAAATCACTCGGTAAGCTGTGAAGCGAGTCCTTGTAACGCCGCCCCGGGGAATGCACGCCCCCCACCGCTGTTTCCAGTAGCAACCATGCGAGGGGATGTGTCACACAGCCGGAAAAATCATTCGATGGTCGGCAACCATTGAATGATTTCTCCAGGGCTCGCAAATATAACTCAGTAGAGACTGACTTATATTTGCGGGCTTACAGCCTAAGACAGGGCTGTGATGTCATTCGCCCGCCCCCGGCACACCTTGTCCCGCCCGCCCGCCATCCCATGGGCTTTCCCCATGGGTGATACCGGACTCCGCCACCTCATGCTGCATCGCTCCGTGCAAATGGCTCAGGGACTGTGCAAGTCACTGCGTCCATTTTCTCATGGACCCTGCACATGCGCATAAATCATTATGTGCTTGCGCAGTAAAAAAACATCAGTCCCCCTTGCAAATGCGAATGAATCGGAATGACCCCCAAAGTCACACCAAATCTCTGGCGCTACGTTTAAATCCGTTTGGTTAAGAAAGAGAGCTGCATGTGACAACACGTGAGCTAGCTTGTAAGATTTTGGGGGGAAAAAAACAATGGGAGATCGTCACAACACTCTTTCAATAATGACGCAAGACTCAAATATAGTATTTTCTTTATATAGAAATATTCAGCATAACAAAATTATTTTAAAAAGCAGAAAAAAAATAAAAGAAATAATGATCAACATAGAATAATAAGTTTGAAAATAAAATGAAATAACTAATGGTGAGTACAAACGGTAAGATTCCTTTGCTATTCGACTTAAGATTCGAGTGCTATGCAATCTTTGCTAACTCTGTACTATTTACGTACAATTCATACTATCTACATTCGATTTGCACCATATAGTCATTGCTGCCCTGTCTATCTGGGTTTCGATTTATTCTGTCCCGGGAGCGCGCATTGGGAGCGCAAGGTAAAAAAAAAACCTGTGCGATCTGCAGGCGATTTTGACTATATAGTCAAAATCTAATGTCAAATCTCACCGTGTGTACACACAATGTTTATGCAGTAGCAGCAAGATTTGCACAGGTGTAGCAAATTTTAAACAGATATTAGTGGTTAGTAGCATTGATTTCCTGTGGAGCCATGGGAGTAAAAATGTATTTGTTTAAAAGTACCAGATTGTAATGGTTGCCACTTACACAGTCATAGTAAGGGGTTGTCGTCTTTAAGGAGTGGAATCTGCGGCTGTATCTTTTCCCGATGGTTTAAGGTGTTAATGTTTGGAGAGTGACCGTCCAGGTAGTAATATAGTTTAAGCGCTCACCTGCCATTGCAATCAGCTGTCTGCCAGGGCAGTATACAGTGCTTGTCGGCCTCTCCGCAATGCAGGATACTGTAGCACTGCAGCAATCTCAGGTGTCCATTCCGATCAGGCCGGAACCATGGGGGGCGTCGACACGTTTCGTCTCTAGGCAACAGAGACTTTTTACATTATCTGCTGTAGGTAAATGATAATGGGTGAATTTTGTAATATGTAGGAGCTGTAAGTATTGCTTAAACATTGTGTGAACGCATACAGTCTATACTGTAGTATATAATTTTGGCACTTTCTGGTACGGTTAAAGTATACCCTACCAGTGTTATCTACATGTTGTAAAAACAATTGTGTTTACTACAGGTACAAATGCTCATGTTGTCTCCTGGAATGTATATACCCTGTCCTTTCACTGTGTGTGTGTTTTGGTTTCTTTGCAGTGTTCCTGACCGGTAGCGATCGGATTCCTATTCTTGGAATGAAAAGTTTAAAACTTATAATACAACCTACAGGAGGAGGGGATAGTTTCCTGCCAGTGGCTCATACATGTTTCAATCTGTTGGATCTCCCAAAATACACCAACAAAAAGACTCTGAAAGAGAAGCTCATTCAGGCTATTGACCATTATGAAGGTTTTAACCTGGTATAAAAAGCCTGTACAGAGGATATGCCATCCCTTCCCAGTTCATTTATAGGGCCAGTTCTATCAAGCTTCAAAAAGTGATAAAGTGGAGAGTTATAAACAACCAGCCAATCGGCTCCTACCTATTATTTTTCAAACCCAGCCTGTAACATGGCAGGTAGGCTCTGATTGGCTGGCTGTTGATCACTCTCCATTTTATCACTTTTTGATGCTTGATACATCTGGCCCATAGACTCTTAAACTGAGCCAGGTCAAAATGATATTAAATATTCTATGTAAATGGTTTTCTGATGGCTTTTGTACAGGCTGAAACACACAGCACCTTCATATTGTATATAATCATAACTGTCACTTTGTTCTAACATAAAATAAATTGGGTATTCTGTGACACAGGCTTCAATTTTCTCATTCGTGTGCTGCAAATCCTTAAACATTTATTTTACACTATACACACCTTTGTAAAGGACTCTTAAGGAGAATAAACAGTTTTTACATTAGGACTTCTCAGTTGTGTTTTTGTCATATTGTTTTAAATGGAATCTGTTATTTCTGCAGTTATTTCTGTGCAGTTTGAAGAAATCGACTTTTAAAGGTCAATAAGACTTTCCTTATGGTTAATCATCTCTTTTTGACCACTGTCCATACATACTTTTTGTACTCATGTTTGGGTGGAAGTCTCCTAACCTGGAACTGGGCTTCAGTCTTGGAGTTAAGCTGGGTAACCAGGATATGTTTGAACATGTGTTCAGCTCAGTGGGGAAATGCCACGATTGGCAAGTAAAATATTATCAGAAATATCCCTAAGGCGGAAGATTGAGGAGTCGGTGGGAGGATTTTCCGATATCTTCACATATTTTGTATGACCATGCTAAGTTTAGGTTTATCATTACAGGTTGGGTCTCCCTTACCCGAAATGCTAAGGACCACGAGGGATTTTTTTGGATTTTGGAACATTGTTTTTTTTTTCATACTTACCTGGTCCCTTGGTGGTGTCCCAATGGTCCCCTCGCATCCACGGCTGCCTTCAGGATCCTCTTCAGCTGCATCTCCAGTCCCAGGGGTGCATTGCGCGAGTGCACAGTAATGTCACCAGCGCACTCTCGCAATGCACCCCTGGGACCAGAGATGCCACTGAAGAAGATCCCGGATGCCGCCGTGGACATTGAGGGATGAGGTAGGAATGGGGTCTCCCTTACTCCCCCGGGGGAGTAAGGGAGACCCGACCTGTATTACATTTAATACATTAATTGTAGCTTGAGGGAAGAAATGAAGCAGTATTTCAGTGGTTAACCAAAAAATTAAAACAATATTGTCCCTTTTTGTTTCTGGGCTTTATATGTGCCAGCAGGAGAACCCACATGGTTGTGTTACAGCCAGCAGAGGTACTCACTAGTAAACTCCAACCCAGCAGATTAGCTATACAAGTACTACCTGCCCAGGTAGTTTGTTCAGGTAATTACCCACCATCAAACCATAAAGTTTTCACACTTCTATTTTTAAAGCAATCTTACATTGCAGGATTTGTACCACAGCTGCCTAGAACTTTTGCACATTGTATGTGCACTAAATAGGGCTCTTTAGAGTTAATGCTGCCCTAGGTGTGTAAATACTTTCTAAATGATTGCGCTCATTAAGCGCTCACTCTCCTCTGTCAAATACCCCCTCCATTATTGTCCTGGCAGAGGACGATGGTTTGGAATTGGCCAAGTAGGATACAATTATTATTATATTCTGAAGACTTAATAGTGCTGCCATTTAATTGTGCCTAGTTTTGCTTATATGGGAAATGGGCACCTGGAATGAGCGCAGATGTTGTTTGATAGGAGGCAATTTGCTTGAAGCCATATAAGATTACTTTTAGTAAATGTGGATGCTGCTCGAACTCTAGGGTATTCTGCAAATCATGTAGACTTAAGGATTGTGTGAATATAGACTTGTCACGCTTCCAGCCTGAATTTAAATACCGCAGTCTGGGACAGCTGGATCATGGCAGCGCGTACTTTGGTCATTTTACTCTGCCGCCACAAAACAGTTTAAGGGAGTCTTATGTTCTACATACAAAAATTATGTTTCATTATGGATAAGTTGCAAACATGGACAGACCGATTATGTTGCATTAGTTTCAAGAAAACAAAAAGACAAAATGAAAACAGAATTCTTTAATACCCCTTTCAGACAGAAAAGTCTGAAAATCCCGGCAAATACACAGCATTTGAAATTCCAGGTCATTTTGCAGAGAGCCGCCTCACCCCGCTTCACATAGAAGAACCAATTACCGTGTTGACAATTTCTACCCAGTAATTTGCTGAATAACACAGGTATTTCTTCTGTGTGAAAGGGTCAACCTTGGTTGTAAACCCTGTGTCCTTGACACTGGTAAATTCTAGGGTCGGAGACACGGGTTTTACGACTTGGGTGCGCCCTTTCACACAGAAAAAGGCCCCGTGTTATTCACAAAATTACAGGGTAGAACTGCTTCACCCGATAATTTCATTTTCTGTCTGAAAGGGGTATTACTTTCATGTAAGGCTAGGACACTAAAGGAGTCACATGAGAAAAGTTTGATGCCCTACCAGTCTGCAGACCTTAATTTAACATTTTATGCTAGGTGCATCTATCTTCTCTGGAAGCTGCTCCATTTGCTTTTCACAGGGTTTCCCAGTGTCACCTTATTGAACTAGCATAGAAGTTTCAACATAGCTGTTCGAAGTGGTAACATAACCCTAGCATAGCGACTTATGACTGCGTGCTCAGCAATCTGTAAGAACATCATTATATACTGTTCTCTGCACCTTCCATTAAAATAATTCAGCACTTAAGCTGGCCATACAGTACACCAGAACGATTCAGGTCTAAACGCACGATTTTGACAGGCTGTGTGATGCATTGGTTTTTTGTACAATGCGCAGTCCCGCGTGTCATGCTGCACACTTGATCTGAAGATGCTGCTGATGACCAGTATGCTGGGAGTTGCAGATCTTACGATAGATCTTATGTGAGATGACACATAGGGGGTTATTCTAGTTCATTCTTTCTGACAAAATCCTTCTTAGATGGACAAAACCATGTGCACTGCGGGTGGGGCAGATGTAACTTGTGCAGAGAGAATTAGATTTGGGTGGGGTTTTTCTTCAAAGTGAGATCTATATTGCAGTGTAAAATAAAGCAGTCAGTATTTTCCCTGCACAGAAACAAAATAACTCACCCAAATCTAATTCTATCTGCACATGTTACATCTGCCCCCCCTGCAGTGCACATGGTTTTGTCCATCTAAGAAGGATTTTGTCAGAAAAAGGGATTTTTGTAAGAACTTACCGTTCGAATCCCTTTCTCTGATATGGTCCTGGTGACACAGCTCAACACTGGGATGTAGGAGGGTCCGAAGGAGCCAGGCACCTATCCTAAAGCTTTAGAGGGTAGGCTCCTCCCCTACTGCATCCCTGGACTCTTCAGTTCAATCTTTCAAAGCCACTGGAATACATTAACTCAGTACAAACGCCTGTACATATTATATGCACATTTTATAACAGAAACTGTTAACTTTTAACCATTTTAACATGAACATCATGAACTTCTGCATACTTACTGAGCGTAAGGGAGGGATCGCTGTGTCACCAGGACCATATCAGAGAAAGGGATTCGAACGGTAAGTTCTTACAAAAATCCCTTTTTCTCTTTCAATGGTCCTGGTGACACAGCTCAACACTGGGACGTTCCAGAGCCGGTCCTTTGGGAGGGTACGCTCAGGTCTGCAGCTCTCAGCACTGCTCGCCCGAATGATGCGTCCTCCGACGCGAACTCATGGAATCTATAGAATTTGGCAAATGTGTGAACAGATGACCAAGTGGCAGCTCTGCAAACCTGCTCAGCTGTGGCCCCATGTTTGACCGCCCAAGAGGTGGCAACTGACCTGGTGGTATGCGCATTTATTCTGGCCGGTACAGGCCTACCCACTTTGGTGTATGCAAAGGCTATCACAGAACGCAACCACCTAGCAATGGTCTGCTTAGATGCAGGCCAACCAATTTTATGTACGTCATACAGTACCAATAAAGTGTCAGTCTTCCTAACACTCTTCACTCTGTCCACATATATGCGTAAGGCACGCACAACATCCAAAGTCTTCAACTTGTCCCTTTTCTTGGAACCCTCTGGGGGTTGAAACACAGGTAGAACTATCTCCTGATTTAAATGGAAGGCAGAGACTACCTTCGGTAAAAATTGCGGCACTGTTCTCAGAACAGCCCTGTCATCGTGAAAAATTAAGAAGGGAGATTTGCATGACAAAGCTCCCAGCTCTGACACCCTTTTAGCAGATGCTACTGCTAACAAAAACACTAGCTTCCACGTGAGAAACTTAAAGTCAGCCGACCTTAAAGGCTCAAAAGGTGCCTTCTGAAGGCAATCCAAAACCAGTGACAGATCCCAAGGTGCTACTGGTTGCTTGTAAGGGGGTTTCAGTCTGGATACCCCTTGTAAAAAAGTTTGAATCTCCCGCAAAATGGCAATTCTTTTTTGAAAATAGATGGACAAGGCCGAAATCTGCACCTTCAGCGACTGAAGGCTTAGGCCCGAAGAAAATCCATCTTGTAGAAAATCTAACATTTTTGATAATTTGAAGTGAGATGTGTGAGCTTTTTGCCTCTCACACCATCTAATATAAGTCTTCCAGACTCTATAATAATTTGCCGAAGAAACAGCTTTTCTGGCTTTTATCATAGTCTGCACTACTGCATCAGAAAATCCTTTCTTTTTTTAAAATGGCGGTTTCAATAACCAAGCCGTCAAAATCAATCGATCGGAATCCAGGTGATTGAATGGGCCTTGTCTTAACAGGTCTGGTCTCAGAGGTAGACGCCATGAATCCACTGATAACCTCTGAAGCCTCGAGTACCAAGACCTCCTTGGCCAATCTGGGGCCACAAGGATCACCGGAACCTTCTGGTCCTGTACCCTCTTCAACAGTCTCGCTAACATTGGAATTGGAGGGAATGCATAAAGAAGGTCTCCCTGCCAATGAGTAGTCATGGCATCCACTGCCTCTGCTAGCGGATCTCTCGTTCTGGCATAGAACCTGGGCACCTGATGGTTGAACCTGGATGCCATTAGGTCCAAATCCGGAGTTCCCCACCTTGCCGTGATCTGGTGAAACACCTGAGGATGTAGGCTCCATTCTCCTTCCTTGAGCTCCTCCCTGCTCAGGAAGTCTGCTTCTATATTCTCCACTCCTGGAATGAATATAGCCGATACGGCAGGAACATTCTGTTCCACCCATAGGAAGATTCTGGACACCTCCCACATGGCCAATCTGCTGCGTGTACCTCCCTGATGATTCAGATACGCCACAGCTGTGGCATTGTCGGTCTGAATCCTCAAGGGGAGGTTCCTTAACCTGTCTCCCGCCAAGGAAATCACTTTCCAGACAGCTCTCAGCTCCAAGATGTTGATTGGTAACACTGATTCGTCTGCCGTCCACAGACCCTGCAGCCTGAGATCCAGGGCTACTGCCCCCCAGCCCCTGAGACTGGCATCGGTAGTTACTACCAACCAGTCCCAGGTCTGTAATGAGCGACCCCACTGAAGGGAATCTACCTCTGTCCACCATTTTAAGGAGTCCCGAGTGTCCGCGGACAGCACTATCAACTCCGTCTTCATGGTCAAAGTGTTTCCTGACCAGGCTGACAAAATGTTCCATTGGAATACTCGTGAGTGGAACCTGGCAAATTGAAGCGTTTCGAATGACGCCACCATTTTCCCCAGGAGTTTGAGACACCTCCACACTGACAAGCTCGGAGCTCTGAGAATCTCCTGAACTAGAGTGACCAGATCCCTGGCCTTTATCTCCGGGAGAAATACCCGATGGAGATGGGTATCCAGTATGACTCCCAAGAACTGGATCCTCTGTGATGGTACCAACTGAGATTTTTGTAAGTTTAAAATCCAGCCGTGAGCTTGCAAAAAATTGATGGCCTCTTTCAAGTGACTTTGAAGCAGGGTTGCTGACTCTGCCTTGAACAGGAGATCGTCCAAATAGGGTATTACTGTGATTCCCCTGAGCCTCAGCACTGCCGCCATCACTGACATTATCTTTGTAAATACCCTTGGCGCGGTTGCTAGCCCAAAGGGTAACGCCCGGAACTGTAAATGCAGGTCTCCTATGGCAAATCTCAACAGCATCTGATGTTCCGGGTGAATGGGAACGTGCAGATATGCGTCTTGGACATCCATGGACGCCAGAAATTCTCCCTGGTCCAGACTCAGGAGAACAGACCTCAAAGACTCCATTTTGAAATGGTCTACCCATAGGTGAACATTTAAGGACTTCAAATTTAGTATTGGTCTGAAAGACCCGTCTGGTTTGGGCACCAGGAACAGCGTGGAGTAAAATCCTTTCTTCCACTCTGCCCTGGGAACCGGAATTACCACCCCTTTTTCCAAAAGGGAATGAGCCGCTCTCATCAGAGCTGTGCGCAGGAGCGCCTGCTTTGGTATGGGTGTGGGGATGAACCTCTTCGGAGGCCGCCCTCTGAAAGGGATTTTGTAACCCTGGGTAATGATCTCTAAGACCCAGGAATCCTGGTCTAGAGAAGCCCAAGCGTCCCTGAAGTGTGTGAGACGCCCCCCCACCTTTATCCCTGCCGGGTTTATCCCCAGGCAGTCATGCGGAGGGTTTATCCTCTCCTTTAGAGGCAGGCTTCTTATGGAAAGAGCCAAACTTGGACCTTTGAGATTTGCCCCTGGAGGTCTGAAACTTTCCCCTGAACGATTGTCCCCGAAAGGACGCACCACCTCTAGGGGAGGGCCGAAAGGACGGCCTAAAAGCAGCGAATCTGGATGACTGCTTTGTTGAGGAGGCCGGCAGAAAAGTACTCTTGCCGCCTGTGGCTTGTTTTATAATCTCCTCAAGCTCAGAACCAAAAAGTAACTTTCCCTTGAAAGCTAACAATTCTAGGGCCTTTTTGGACTCATTGTCCGCTTCCCAGGCCTTAAGCCAGAGCACTCTCCTGGCATTAATAGAGACTGTGGACACTCTGGTAGCCATTTTAAGAGTTTCCTCTTCTGCTTCCACCGCATATTCTGCAGCGGCCTTAATCTTTTCTGCTACCAGCAAAGCACCAGGGTCAGCCTGCAGCATGGTGCATAACTCACCAGCCCACTCTATAATGGCCTTAGAGACCCAGGCTGAAGCAATAAGGGGACGCAGGGTAAACCCCACCCCTTCAAAAATAGCTTTGAGGTTTCCCTCGAGCTTTTTATCCACAGAATCCTTAAAAGCTGCACCACCCTGTACAGGCAATATCGTAGCTTTTGATAAACGTGCCACTGAAGCATCCACAACAGGCACCTTTTCCCAGAGTTCAGAATGAGACTCCGGCATGGGGTACAGACTAAGGAATCTCTTAGGCATCTGTAGCCTCTTATCTGGGGTTTTCCAAGCCCCTTCCAATAGTTCCTGTAACCCCTCATCTGAGGGAAAAGTAACAGCCTCCTTCCGCTGTCGCTTAAAAACACCCTTAACAGGGGTCTTATCCTCAACAGACAGTTTTAACGCCTGTTTTACAGCTACAATGAGATCCTCTATACCAGCAGCAGAGGTCTCTTCAAAATCATCACCCTGGTCCCAGGGTGTGTCAGTATACTCTCCTTCCTCCTCCTCTACCACATTAGGCATAGCATAAGACCTTTTAGGGGTCCCTGCAACATCATCCATTTTGTCCAGTATTTCACTGAATCTGTTGATCCCCTTAGCAGTATCCTGCATCATCTGAATAAGCGCATGATCTGCCTGGGTAAGAGGCAAGGAGCCAGACGACTGCTGAGATGATGGCATAGGTCTCTGTGATTCTACCAGCACATCACTCTGCCTGTCCAGAAGCTGCACCAAAGCGTTTACAGACCTGCCTAGGGCACTGGCCCACGCAGGTTCACTCTGCTCTGCCCTATGGTGTTCACTGCCCATGGGTCTCACATCAGCGCAAGTAATACATAAGCCCCCCTTGGCCATCTGCTCAGGGACAAACTTTTGTGTGCAAACATTGCACGCGCTCAGTGCACTAAGGGCTCCCTCCCCCAAAACCACAGCCTGATGCTCAGACATGATGCAAGTGAAAAATATATATATCTCAATATACACAGTGCAAACAATTGTACAAGCGCTTATACAAAGTCAATGCACCCAGTCACTTAGCTGTCTGTAGGTTTCAACTGCGGGGAAGCGATGCCCAGGAAATCCAAGTCATTCTGCCAGGATCAATTAGCCAGCTCAGCTCCGCTGCAAGCGTTCTGAAAGGCGCCAAAGTCAGAGTGAAGGAAGAGACCAAAAGTCCCTGCTGCTGCGGGGTCCGTGACCTTTTGGCGCCAACCACCCCCAGCTAGCCGCTCCTTAGGTAGGATTTCCTTGTTCCAGTGTCTCCCCCTCAAATGGGGACCACTTGGAACATGCCTGTCACAGCGCTGCTGTCCTCTCAGTCAGGAGCTCAGCGTGTAAGCTCCGCATAAAATGGCCGCCGCCATCACGGAGCGCCTGTCCCCCATGATCCCCACCTAACTGTGGAGCCGGTTTCAGGATGCTCCGGAGCCCAGGCAGCCTCATAAAAGAGGCTAAAAGCGCTGCACAGGGAGGCCAGACAGCGTCTACCCTGTGCACAGAGAGCTGACAGGACGCGCTTCTGTCAGCTCCTGCTGCGCTAGCAGTGTGAGGATTCACTATGAGAATCCTCACACTGTGCCTACCTAGCTAGGGTAATAGTTAATAAAATAAAAAATCCCCTAACTACTCTATTTCTTCGGCTGCTCCCGCAGCCCTTTAGAATAGCACCCACTCCAGTGGGCACCTAACACGAACTGAAGAGTCCAGGGATGCAGTAGGGGAGGAGCCTACCCTCTAAAGCTTTAGGATAGGTGCCTGGCTCCTTCGGACCCTCCTACATCCCAGTGTTGAGCTGTGTCACCAGGACCATTGAAAGAGAAAGAATGAACTAGAATAAACCCCATAAGGTCTATTGTGTGTCTGGGAGCTGCCGGGGAAACTGTGACATGATCGGGATCGGATGCTGGTCATTCTGCTGTATAGCCAGCTTAAGTGCCTCTTAAGAGGGGGTTGTAAGGAAGACCGTGTCCTCTAAGCATGACTTCCTACATTCTTTAACAGCCCCAAAATGTATTTTGGCTCCCGTTAATTACTTGGATTGTTAAATTTGAAAATAAAAATGTTCATGCAGTATATACATCGGTAGGTTATACATAGGAAAATGTGATTTTATTGTTCCTATGTCACACCCCTCCATTACTGTTCTGGCAGATGCAGGTGGCTTCCAATGGGCCAAGTAGCATAAAAATATTATATTCCGAAGACTTAATAGTGCTGCCATTTAATTGTGCCTAATTCTGCTTATATGGGAAATGGAGACCAGGAAATAGAAAATAAATAAAAGGAAATAAACTTGTAGATTAAGTTTGATATGAGACAATATGCTTGAAGCCATATATGATTATTGCTAGTAACTTCAGTTGCTACATGAGCCCTAGAGGAATCTGCAAATCAGACAAAGATTGTGTAAGTTGACACTTTTCCAAAATATACTATATATTGGAGAATAGTTTCAATTCGTTGTAGAAGATAAATAATGGTGTTAAATGCAATCTGCAGCACAGAAGTGGGTGACAAGGAGAGGCGGGGGAAGGCAGAGTGTGATAGGGAAAACCAGCTCCTGAGGATTAAGGAGTCACTGCTGCCACCCACTGCTATGTGGCATATTGTGGAGGAGGGGGCCCAAATTAAATGTTTGCACCTGGGTCAACCACTCACGAATTCTTCCATTGGTCTTCTTTATTTGGGAGTCTTATAGGAGATACCAACAATATCAATAAATCAAGCTGTGTTTGTCAAAAAATTCATAGAAACATGCAAACCTAGTCAATAGATGTATTTGTTGTTCAGACCAGACACCAGATTGGGGAAGAAATGTGACTAATGCATCTTGGTCTGGTGATTTTCGCAGCATTGCCTGTGGCTTAAACGCCTCCCACTGCTCACACTGCTTGACTTTGGTTAAGTTCCTCAGATGAAAGAATGAGGATGTGACTGTGGCTGATACTCTTATGTTTACGTGTGAATCCATTATCATAAACTACACCAACATGTCACACATGTTCAGCATCTTGTAATTGTGAACCCTTATTCTTAAGTCCTGTTATTTGGCTATGTTCTTTGAGCTGATCATAAGGACCTCTGTTTTACCAGGAACCAGGATTCATTTCAAACTTTGTAGTGGATGGGCATGTCCAAACTGTGGCCCTCCAGCTGTTTTGATACTACACATCCCAGCATGCCTTGCCATAGTTTTAGCATTCCCTAATAGCAAAACTATGGCAAGGCATGCTGGGATGTGTAGTTTCACAACATCTGGAGGGCCATAGTCTAAACATGCCTGCTTTAAGCTAATGCTCAAGGAATCTGACCTACTTAAGAATTTGATTATAACAATGACTTTCCCCTGACTTACTGACAAGCCTGTTGGAATGTGTTTTTTTTTTGGGGGGGGGGGGGGGGGTTTACAGTCGATCCAAGCAAAAATATTTATTAGACGGCATCAGTCAGTCAATAAATGTACGAGTAACCCAGTAAATAACTTTACATGAAAGACAAAAGACACAATTGAAAGTATTATTTACCAACGGTATCAATATATAGTAACACACTGCCTAAAAGTGGAATAGCAAAAAAAAAAAAGAATGTAGTTATAAAATTGACGTACAGGCAAAATTGAAAAGATTGTATCCCAAGGTGATTGCATTTTTCTTTTAGTTATTGCTATGGCGTTTTACTTTTTCTTCAATGTAGCAGACAAATATCTATAATGTCTATCTATACGGAAATGAAATCCTACAATCAGATACGACAACCATTTTTATTGATTCTCACCACGCATGGGATATTTATAAGCTGTGAGAATAGTCACAGGTACTTTTGTGCTCATCAGGCAGCTTCTGTGGGCCAGATAAGAAACATCCCAACAGCCCCAGTATTGCTAACCAATGCTCAGTACATCTAGACCCATGCGTGGCCAAAGTATAGTAAGGGCGGTTTCATGCAAAACTATTGTCATGATGTGTGCAGATACACTGTTATGTATGGCGTATCGCATGATGGTGCTCAAGCCCCAGGTCAAAATGCATACGGAGTGTGATAGTGAAGATGAACGTTGGACACTTTGTCCTCCTCAAAGATTGCCAGTATGATAGAAATGTTAATGCCGCTATCAGTTACCTTATTACTGAGCCATTAGGAATTGCTTAGCACAAATAGATGGTCACTGCAAATGATCTGTTAAAAGGGGAAGGAGACAAATGTTTGTTTTGAATGGAATTTAAGGATTTAAATTTATGGCTATAGGTTATAATGTGCCGTCATGTACAGGGCCGCCAAGAGAAATCCTGGGCCTCGGTACAACTTCCTGGGGCCCCCACGGACGTAGCTCCCTGCACACTCTGCGGACCTGTTGTTACGCCACTGCACCCATTACATGTTATACCACATGCCATAATGCTCATTACATATTATGCCACAGATCGTAGTGAGAAGTACACATTATGCCATACACCGTAATACCTATTACATATTTTTCTACATGCCATAATGCCCATTACACATTTTTCCACACACTGTAATGCTCATTGCAAATTAGTGGATTAACATGCTCATTGCCATGGGATTAACCTGCTCTGCCAGGAGTTACATGCTCTGCCAGGGGCTAGATGCTGACTTCCAAAGTCAGATCTCAGCCCCAGCAGCATGCAGGGAGGCAGCAGACACAGAGCAACCAGCAACCCACCTTCCACCTTGGAACACAGTGACCTGGACATGGGTAAGGAACCAGGTCTTGGACTGCTGGGCTGGAGACATGGCACTGGCACCTGCTGCTGCTTGTGGCGGTTGGGAATGTGGGGAGCAGGGTGGGCTGGATTCTGCGGAGTGGGTGGTACTCCCGCAGGAGGTGGCCTCTCTGACCCAGTTCCTCCCGGCAGCCAGGAACTACCTACCCTAAGTATCCTCCTGTCACCGAGCCACCGTAAACTCCCAAGTTACGCCCTGGAGTCGGAGAGTGGAACGACACTCAGAAGGACCTCTGTGATGCTGCTGCCCCCACGCCAGCCCACGTCCGCACTCCAAATGCCGCTGCTGAACAGCTGACTCAAGCGCACTCAGACCCGGCGCACTCGCCACCAAATAAAAATACAAAACTGTGTGTCCAGACCAGGGCCCCCTGACCAGCCCGGGTAAACTGCACCTGGGTCATTAAAACCTTTAGTCCACCCCCTGCTCTGCTACAACCATACCCCTCCTTTTGCTCCTCCCATCCTGGCCCCTCCCAGTTCTGTTTTTTCCCCATTTCCGCTGTAGAATTATCCCATTATTCTGAGAGGAGAGTGGATCTCTTTCTTTACCGGTTGGTCTGTCCCATTGCTGCAGTGGAAGCTGTATAAGAGACAGACCTGTGAGTTTTGACCCCTATACTCTCCAAACAGTGGAACTAGCAGTGACAATCCCAGCAAACTTGTTTGTTGAAATTCCTATAGCGCTCCACGATATCCAAAGCTCTTACATCCATCCTGCGAGTGAGATCTTTCTTTTAATAATAGTTTTATATTAATTTATGCATGTATGTGTATGTAATGTTGTTTTATTATATAAAGTAATGGTACTCTTTACCTAGAACGGCGCCCGCGATTAGAATCGCGGGCGTCGGGGGTAAAAAATCGCGGTCATCGCGGGTAAATCGCGGGTACATAAAAATCGTGTACCCGCGATCACCGCGATTTTCCCATAGGGAACAATGTTAAAAAGCCTGATTGACCGCGATTTTACTTTAAAATACCTCAATGCCCGCGATTTTCACATAGGAATCAATGTTAAATGGGCTACAGAGCCCAAATAGTCACAATTAACCCTTAAATGTCACCCCAATTTTTGTACGCCACCCCACGATCCACGCCAACCCGAAGCGTGGCGAGCCCGCGAGGGGCGCCGGTACGCGTCCTCCGACCTTTTCATGCCCTACTATCCACGTCGGCGTGGAGTTGAGAATAGAATAGTGTGGCGAGCGCAGCGAGCCACCGAGCCCGAAGCGTGGCGAGCCCCGCGAGGGGACGCGGATACCTTCACAGTTATACGCGTCCCCTCGCGGGCTTCACAGGAATCCGTGGCGAAAAGCGGACACCTGTGAAGCCCGCGAGGGGACGCGTTTACCTGTGAAGGTATCCGCGTCCCCTCGCGGGGCACGCTGCGCTCGCCACGCTTCGGGCTCGGTGGCTCGCTGCGCTCGCCACACTATTCTATTCTCAACTCCACGCCGACGTGGATAGTAGGGCATGAAAAGGTCGGAGGACGCGTACCGCCGCCCCTCGCGGGCTCGCTGCGCTCGCCACGCTTCGGGTTGGCGTGGATCGTGGGGTGGCGTACAAAAATTGGGGTGACATTTAAGGGTTAATTGTGACTATTTGGGCTCTGTAGCCCATTTAACATTGATTCCTATGTGAAAATCGCGGGCATTGAGGCATTGAATGCAAAATCCCGGTCAATCAGGCTTTTTAACATTGTTCCCTATGGGAAAATCGCGGTGATCGCGGGCATCGCGTCGCGGCCGTTTATGTACTGCCCGCGATGTCGCGATCACCGCGATGGGCGCCGTTCTAGGTAAAGAGTACCAAAGTAATTAATCAACCCTTATAGTTTATTCATTGTAGCTTCAGCGCTGCTTCTTTCTCTCCTTTTTTTCTGTGCATTGTTTATAGGGAGTGACTACCCCTATACCCCAAGCAGCAGCTTTGGAAAAACAACTCACATTCAGGTGCCCTCCATATTCTCTAGTAGAATATACCCCATTCCTTTATGTGTGTTTGAGGGGGGAAAAAAGCATTTTATCGGCAATATAATTGAATAGCACAATAAAAAAATTGGGGGAGGGAGGGGGGGGGGGGGAAATAGTGAAAAACTGCAGTTTTGTTTTATCCCCCCCATAGTATGACTATGACAGAAGTATTATAAAAACTACCAGACACTAGTCTAGAAAACATTGGGAACATAATCTGTGGCTGAATTAGGTCTCACCTTTCCTATTGGTGTAGTTGTAATTCAGCAGTTGTTGCATATAACCACGTTGAAGTAGATAATTGTAGCTTTTTTAATGATATCATTAAAAGACACATATGCTCAGAAAATAATTTTATTTCAAATACATAATAAACAGTTACGGCAAGGCAAACTGGATTCTCAACAATGCGCAGTGATGTCTGGCTGCAACGTTAAATACAGTAATCACTAGATCGGTTAATAGCAACGCATATACAGTATCTTACACCTGTTCATAAATGACCTTTTTTTGACACACTGCATCACTAGTTAAATATAATGAATAAACATAAGACAAACCTTTCACTAATATACAAATGTAAGCATAAAGCGGTCAGAGACATATAAAACGTGCTAAAAGAATATAAGCCTAATAAAAACGAAACAAGTGACAGACATTAAATAAAATGTTCTTTTACATACACCATGCCTAGTAATATGCTGTATAATCATAGACTAGTTAATAAAGACGTCATAATATACTTCTTATTTTTCTGGAGCCAATCAGAATATTTTGTAGTATTTATTTATCTTTTACATAAAATAAAAAAAGTGCATAATTTACATACTATGCAATAAAATACTATTCACAACTACAGATCACAAATAGCGATATTGTAATACTTCAGGGAAAGGAGTTTAGATCTCATAATTTCTGAATTTCCGAAGAAGATCTGAGGGAGCCTCAGCCGACCAGCGGAAGCGTAGAAGGCAGTATGTCTGGTCAGGGCTTCCTATAGGCAAAAACGAGAGAACAGACAGTTGGTAACGGTGCAGCATACAACAAGTGATAGAACTTTGCAGAGCCACACCACCATCTACACTAACAAATGTGCTAATTGGTTAGTAAATATACAACAACTTTGGTGCATGATTGATCGTTTTGATCTGCAAACTTCAGGGTTTGAAGTCCCAGCCTGCTGGGAGGGGATATGAACGGTGTGGGCTGTACCACATGCAAGACAAGGCAATGAGGGAAATTTACTAAGATGTGTATTCACATGTGATGTTGATATGGGCAACCAATAAGAAGCTACTTCTTTATTTAGCACCCTCTAGAAAATAATAGACAGGATCTGATTGGTTGCCCATTGCAACATCACATGTGAAGTAGAATACACATCTTAGTAAATTTCCCCCAATGGCCCTTGTTTTGGTTCACTCGCAAAGGCATTCACCGGGCGGGGTTTGGTGGACAAATTCGCAGCCTTGCGGATCAACCAGAATAAGCCCCTAGTTTGTATATCCAGGACTATAACACACAATACCCATAAGATGTTTTTCCTTTTTTTATATTAACTGTTACTAAATGTGCATTATAGCCCAAGAAACATACCAAATGATTTTCCTCAGTATGAAATTGATAAATCTCGACCTTTAGTAAATATACCCCTTATTGTCTCTGCTCTGCACTCCTCCATTGCTTCGGCCTCATATCTGTTTTCTATATTCTGAGTTTATTTATACAAGGTGCAAAACACACTTGTATGTCACATACTCTCGACAAACATACACATTCATTTCTGTAACACAAAAAAGATAAAGTCTTAAGAATTTATGTGGAAATGGTTCATGCCAGTGGTTCCCACACTGTGGATCTACGCACCCAGGGGTGCCTCAGGTTGGTAGTCCATGACCAAATCCAATTGTGGTCAAAGTGATAGGCAAAACCAGTGCTGGTGGCTGCCAATCAGAATCCATAAACAATCAGAGCAGGGGTGTTTTAAGAAATGAGAGGACTGTGTGCAGCCTCCGCTGTGGGCCGCCTCCTCTCTGACAGCGAGTAGACTCTGGCATTATGCTAGAATCTTCTGTGCATATGCAGGTTTTAGGATACATGGTGCCAGCGCCTTGTTCCCAGGAACATATTCAGTGCACAGGTCACTTGAATATGGACGATGCCGCACACTGCACCCATTATAGAAACGCCTATGAATCAGAAGCTTAATATAACTGACTAAGGATGACAGGTAGGCACAATGGTACTTGTGTACAATCACGGCTCCCATCGCATGCCATATGTAGTGGCATGCGATTTTACCGAGTTTTTATGCATTTTTGTTAAACATCACATGCGATCGCATCGCATCGCATGCGATGCCATTTTTCACTGAAATTATGGACATGAGTTGAAATCATGTAAAATGCACCCCAAATGTCATTTTTCACACTGTACCACCCACACTATAAACACCAACCCGAAGCATGGCGAGGGCAGCGAGCCCGCGAGGGGCGGCGGTACGTGTCCTACGACCTTTTCATACCCCCACTATCCACGTCGGCGTGGAGTTGAGAATAGAAAGTGTGGTGAGCGTAGCGAGCCACCGAGCCCGAAGTGTGGCGAGGGGACGCGGATACCTTCACAGGTATCCGTGTCCCCTCGCGGGCTTCACAGGTATCCGCGTCCGCTCGCCACGCTTCGGGCTCGGTGACTTTCTATTCTCAACTCCACGCCGACGTGGATAGTGGGGTATGAAAAGGTCGTAGGACGCGTACCGCCGCCCCTCGCTGTGCTCGCCACGCTTCGGGTTGGCGTTGATAGTGGGGGTGGTACAGTTCAACGCATGTCCATAATTTTAGTGAAAAATGACATCGCATCGCATGCGATCTCCTGCGATGCGATTTTTCCGTATACGATGCCCATCGTGGGAGCCGTGATTGTACACAAGTACCGGCACAATATACAGAATGCTGTAACCCTAGGGAATGCCATGAAATAAATGCTGATACTCTAGTGCTGGGGTAGCCAACTCCAGTTCTCAAGAGCTACCAACAGTGCATGTTTTCATGTCTCCTCACAGAATCACAAGTGAAGTAATTAGCTCCACCTGTGGCTCTTTTAAAATGTGTTCGTAATGAATGCACCTGTGCAGCAGCTATATTGTCTGGAAAATGTGAACGGTTGGTAGCTCTTGAGGACTGGAGTTGGCTACCACTGCTCTAGAGTGCTTTGATTCCAGAAAGTTTGGGAACTTAGGTTTAAGCAATCTCTAAAATCGGGCTTAAGCAAATGAGCAGCTCAATGTTCACATTGATTCAACTGTTTATTTCATTTTGTTCTCACCTTCGGGACTTGTGGCAGGCAGCAAATCTAGATCCTCCAGGGGTTTCTCCAGTACATAATCCTCATTTCCATCACCGATGTGATATTCCATTTCTCCAGCGTTAAATGAAACGTCATCATGTGCGTCATGTGTAGACACGGCTGGTGCCTCCAGCATTGGTTCTTTTTTGCTCTTTACTGCCCAATGCATTGACTAAAAATAGAGAAATCTGTGAGGAAACCTACTGAACACACTGTCTTACCAAACCTTAGGTCAACAAAACCTTACATAGAACCTTTGGTAAACTTTCAGTGTGTTTTGTCTAAGAATATATTCTAATCCTTTCCAGAACACAGAAATCCAGTGGCGTAACTAGATACATGTGGGCCCCATAGCAAAAGTTTGTAAGGGCTCCTATTTATCACCTAATGCTGAAAAATGTATACAGCACATGATACTTTGACAGACAAAGTGGGCCCCTCTCAGCTCTGGGCCACATAGCAGCTGCACCTATGCTAGTTACGCCCCTACAAGAAATGTGAGGGTCAGCACCAGAGATGAGATGCAGCAGTTTCTATCTGTTCATTAGGCCCCACCCCCAGATAGAATGCCCACATCACAAAGGTAGGGGGCAGAGCTAAACTTCCTTGTTCCTATCTTCGCTATCTTGTGTGACCTGCCTAACCTGTATTTTTCAGTTCGAGTTCTTGACCTACAGTAGCTATCCATTGTATCTTTAATCTTTGTTCCCTAGCTATCCCGTGTATCTCCAGTCTTTGTTCCCTAGCTATCCCTTGTATCTCCAGTCCTTGTTACCTAGCTATCCCGTGTATCTCCAGTCTTTGTTCCCTAGCTATCCCGTGTATCTCCAGTCTTTGTTCCCTAGCTATCCCGTGTATCTCCAGTCTTTGTTCCCTAGCTATCCCGTGTATCTCCAGTCTTTGTTCCCTAGCTATCCCTTGTATCTCCAGTCTTTGTTCCCTAGCTATCCCATGTATCTCCAGTCTTTGTTCCCTAGCTATCCCGTGTATCTCCAGTCTTTGTTCCCTTGTATCTCCAGTCTTTGTTCCCTAGCTATCCCGTGTATCTCCAGTCTTTATTACCTAGCTATCCCGTCTATCTCCAGTCTTTGTTCCCTAGCTATCCCGTGTATCTTCAGTCTTTGTTCCCTGGCTTCCCTGCATCTACTACCTTGTAACCATTAGACGTTCCAGAAAATGTTATAATCCCAGCTAACCATATTAACCCAGACACTCTGCTATTGTGTTCAACCCAGTCTCACTATGCCTCACCAGGGCTCCTCTATCTCTATGCAAGTATAAATAGCTCTTGCTCCTTATTTTGTGATTGGCTGCTACACCTGTAAATTGGGTAGTGGGGCACTGGCTGGGTATACTAATCATCTGGGATGTATAAAATAATGTGCACAGTTTTCCTGCTCGGTTATTGATTTGCACCTGCTTAGAAACAGCAGTCAGTGTATTGTACTGTAGCCAATCCTCTAATGTGACAGCAGAGAGTACATACAAAACAAACAGTGAGGGGTTATTGGAGAGCAGGGACCCATTTGTACAAAAAACTACCATGGATTAGGAAATAGGTGTTGACTATATTCAGAGGCGCAGGATACCAAACAAAACAAAACATTGATTGGGAAATAGAACTTTATGCCTTCAAAACACAGATATGTGCCAATAAAAAACCCTTCACCAGTAACATTTCACAATGGCTGGGTCACATGGTAACCACATCCAAACAGGTTTGTGTAATTAAATCCAGACAATTGGAGTCACATGTATGGGGACGTTAACCCTCCACTGCCAATTGTTTTCTTCTACACCCCATTCATGGTTACACTCCTAAAGGCAAATTATTCAGGACAGAAAATAAAAGTAAAACATACCATTTTCATAGAATCATTCAGAGCTTCCCATTGTGTAAATGGAATCATTATTTTGCTTCGCCTCCAGTAATCATAATGTGAACGCCTTTTCTCATCTGTTAGGGTGTCTTTGGCTTGTTGTAGTTTCTGAAAGTCTTCAACTATAAAAAATAGTAATAATTCCAGTTAGTTAAGACACCATGAAACCGACACTATTTACAGTTCCTAAACTCTGTAGGAACCCTAACAGTTCAGGTTTCCAGGTCACCTGTGGATTTTTAAAACCGTTGGTGATGCACACATGCAGAGTGACCAAATAAATTTGATCGGTTAGTGTGCCTTGAGGACCCAGTTTGGAAACCACTGCATTAGTACCATCAATGTTTTTGGTTCCAAATGCTGACCATGAGCGGTTGACTAGGACTGCATGCTAAAACAGAAGTCACTGTGCTGGATGAGGCTTACAGTATACTCTAATATAGCAGAATGATATTCAATATTAAAAAAATATAAGAAATGATAAAAAATGATCTGCTCCCCATTAAGGAAACCAATGAGGCACAAAGTTAATAATAAAACACATTTAACCTATACATATTACAAAATAAATAAAAATATAAACGTTATGCTGGAGGCACATTTATAGGATTATCTGTCCAATATTTCAGGTTGGAGTAAAAAAATCTGGTAATGTATGGGAGCAGGTGACAATCGCCATTTACTCCCAAAAGCCAGGAAAATGGACAAAATGGGGAGAAGTCACAGCTGACCCCCTTGCGATATATTGCATGCAGTTTTTTTTCTGCATGAAATATATTGTATGTGATTCCAGCCAAGGATCCAGCCTCGATAGATCCTCAGTGCAGCAATAGCAATCTAGGGGGTCCTATCGTATACATATACACGGATGATCCGATATTTGCCAGTTTTATCTGATTTATCGGCCAATGCATCAAAATCGGATGAAATCAAGCAAAATTGGACAAGTGTATGGCCAGCTTAATATTGCTTCTCATCAGTTCTGATGTCAACCTGTATAATTTACACAGTATTACACCTTCTATTGTATATCATAAGGACACCCCAGATTTCAGTGACCACTATAAAGAACCAATCCTACGGTTTCATTCTGTTATATAATTAACTATCCCCCCCCCCCCCTTAATGACTTCCAGCACTGGCGGTCAGTATATATATATATATATATATATATATATATATATATATATATATATATATATATATATATATATATATATATATATATATATATATATATATATATACACACATACCTTTGTGTAACATAACCATACCTGCATTCCGATCTGTGGGGTGTTTGTCAGGATGGCGCTCGAGGGCTCTAACTTTATATTCTGCAAGAATTTGTTCGACCTGATGGGATAAAAGAAACATTAATGTTTATGTCATATTGACTATTCATATAAAAACAAGGCTGCACATGTTTGGACAACGGTCCATTATTTTCCTTGAGCTGTAGGACACCTGTCAGGATTCATTTTCATCTTCATTCTCTTCTGCAGAAAACACACTTCCCCTTAGTCATTGCTACTTACCTGATAACAACTGCAAAGACGAATGCACAGGAAATACTAAGCAGCCTGCACAAGGGAAGCCTGATGTAGTCACATAGATGTGTGCTTATTATATATTCAGTATATACTATATAGTCTTCACTTTATCACCACAGAGTCCTCTCTATCTGCATCATCTCATTATACAAATAGGATGCAGCATGGTACCACGCCGGGTCCAATATGAGAACAATACATCATAATAACACTTTATCGGCAAGTAACTAAACAACAGTAAACTATATAGTGTGGCTGTATAAGAGGGATACGGTCATGAGGTCGACCCTAATCACTGAAGGTCGACACAAGCATAAACTCGACAATGGGAAGGTCAACAGTCAAAAGATCAACATGAGTTTTTCAAGGGTTTTTTTTTTGAGCCGACATGTGCCGACAGGCGGTATTTCATGCCTTACCATCCACTACGGCGTGGCGGGAGAATATAGTAGTGTGCCGAGCCCAAATCATGGCGAGTGCAGTGTTCCATGCAAGGGGATGCGGTACACTTTGATGGTGTCCATGTTGACTGTTGACCTTTTGACTGTTGAACTTCCTATTGTCGACTTTCTAACCCTGCCGACCTATTTCATTGTCAACCTAAGCCATATCACCCTTCAGTGGTCTACCCCATGCACGTCAACCCAATGACCCATACCAATATAAGAAGTATTACAGAAATGTACATAAACAACAATATTTGGGCTTATTGAATACAATCATTCAGTGAGTTGTCTCCAATAGCAACTGTTACCAAAACAATCGGCCACATGAATGACGCTGTACAATATATTTCACCTAATGAGCCGTGCCTAAATTGTGACTCAAGCTAAATGCCTAATGTAGGGTACACGATTTGGTCTCAAAACACCCGATGTAGATAGAATCTCAACCGATTGTATGTAAATTGGGCATGTTTTGGGCCATTTCTGATCGATTCCGCGACCCCATGGGTCGTTTGGTTGTTTCTCAGATCCTACCTGCAGCAGGTAGGATTTGAAAACAACCCATGCAACTGGGTACCGATCGGGATCGGATCTGGTGCAGATCGTGCGTTCAACAGATCTCGAGACAATCCTACTTCTGTGTGTACCAGGCATTAGGCTTGCTAAAATTCATGTATAATATACATCAAAACATTTTGTGCCTTGAAGGTCAAGAATAGCAAACAAACCCAAACTGTCTCTAACAAATTGTAATAGTGTGGGTGGACAGATCAGGCTGGAGCCATCTGTACAGGAAAAGTCCCGGCAGCATCTGTGCCAGAGTTGAGACTACGTCATGTTACTTTGGTGATAGAGGAGGTGGCACTGTATGCATTGCCTCGCTCGCTGAATAGTGACGTCAAACACTAAATAAACATGGCAATTATCTACAATGTTTATCACAAGACACAGGAGCATCATGCATATCATTAGAGCCAGCCCACGTAAAGCTAGAAAATAAAAAAGTAGAAAGCAACATTTTATGGCACTTTATAAAAAATGGTGAGAACTATGTAAATAGCAGACAATTCAACAGTAAACAGGCCAGTATTATTATTATAGTATTGTTGCTAAGCAATTGTTTATAAAGCACAATGGTGCTGCAATTTTGCTTAAAAAAAAAAAATTATAAAAAAAAGTAAAATATATTGATTAATTGTATTGGTATTATATTTATAATCATATATATAATGGCTGATGCTATAACTGCTGTTTGGCTGCATATGAGATATAACATTAATTAAGAGTAGTCTAATAATTAAAACATCAAGTTAACAGCTCCATCATCACAAACACCGTGCAGCATGTAGTACATCTGTCATACACTCACAGTGCCTGAGCATCCGCACAATACACCCAGGTAACATGCAAGTGGCAGCAGAACATCACTGACCGTGGAGAGCTCGTCGCATCCCAGCAGCGTGTAGTAATCAGCCTCCTCTGTGCTGCTGTGCAGAATGGACTCCATCTCTGTGTGACAGATCTCTGTGTGCCAGGGTGAGCAGGGCAGCAGGTAGTGTAGTCAGTGGTGGGCACGGCTGCTCGCTCTCCTATATATGAGCACCGGGAAGCCGTGGTGTCAGGGGCAGCTCCCCACTTGTAGCCTGCTATTGGCACTTACAGGGGGAGAGAGACACAGCGTGACTCGCAATGCAGCCTGGGTGTTGTAGTTAATGAAAGAAATTGTATCATGTCTGTGAACTAACATGACAATGTAGCTGCATGTGATTACCCTACTGATGCAACCCGGGGGCAGTGACCTGCACACTTGCCCACACATCTGTAAGGGATTGGGGTTGCACAATCCACTATAGTGAGAAATGGGGTGCTGCTTGCCAGTGTGACTTAGTAACTAGGAGTTCCAGAACATCCTATGCCAGGAAACAGTGTAACAACAATGAAAGAAAATAAACAATTATTATCATCATCATCATCAATAATAATAATACTAATAATAATAGATGGAAGAAAGAAATAAATACATCTATAGATACATACATATGTTCTGGCAGGCACTCCTTATGATTTTGCCAGGTATTGGTATGATGATTGCTACTAGAGAAAGACTGCTATATAAATACAATTGTTATCATTGTTACTTTATTATATTAGAGGCTGCACTCAGATGCGTGAAAGTAGTTAAACAGCCCAACCAGCATTGGGTAGAAACTAAAACAGTGTGGCTCCCTGCCTGCAGCAACCTCTGCCACTGTGGAGCTTGTAGTGCGGGTCCCCATCCGGAGAAGTCAGTGACAACTGTCATCAGGGAGCCGAGGACAGAGAGATCACGGCCTTCCCATATGGTTGGACTGTTCACACCATCCACAGACCACCCGGGGAAGGCTGTAATTTCTCCCTCCTCATCTCCCCTGGTCACTCTCCCAGACTGGACACCTCTGGGATGGGGATGCTCACTACCAGCTAACATTTAAAAAGCATCTGAACTGCTCTTTCCACATGTTTATGGACAAAAATACTATGTAACAGGGCTGAAAGCAGGAGTCAGAACCACCAGTCATTGCAGGAGGCATCCACATGGGATACAGTGATTGGGTCACCAGCAAGTTGTTAGACAGTCATTAGGTCGACACCATTAGGTCGACATGCAGGAAGGTCGACATGATTCTAGGTCGACATGAGTTAAATCGATAGGGTCAATAAAATTGTGTCCCGCAGCGAGCCATGCGAGGGGACACAGTGCACTTTAACCTGTGTCCATGTCGACTGTGTCGAGATTCGGATAAAATAACAGTGAAAAACCCCATGTCGACCTTTTGACTGTCAACCTAACCCATGTCGACCTAATGACCCTGTCGACCTTATGTGACTGTCCACCTAACCCATGTCAACCTAGACTCATGTTGACCTTCCTGCATGTCGACCTAATGGTGTTGACCAACTGATCCACACCCATCCACATAGGGTTCTATGGAGATGACATCAAGGTCCATGTAACATACTCCAAAAATCTATGCTTTTTTGGTAACTTGCTAATGACATATTCATTATATGGTGTTCCCTATGAGCAAAGCCTTTTATCAGAGCTAAATTTTGTGATTCCTTTTCATTGGGTCGTAGAGAAGTTTTTACCTGTCTGGGTCTGAACCAGAAGTAAAGTGATTGTGTAAAGCTGGGTACACACGGTACACTTATCACTGGCAATATGGTCGCTGAGCGACCATATTGCCAGCGATTGGAGTGTGCACCGCCGTCGCCGATAAATTGCCGGGTGCGCGCTCCCGTTTTCAGCCCCTGAATGGCTGGTCGGAGGAGCATGCTCCTCCAACCAGCGACTTCCACTGCCTCTTCTCCCGGCAGTGGGACATTGAGCAATATGATTGCTGAGCCCCGCGTGTACGCACCTTTATGTATTGCTGTATCTGGACTACAGCTCACTATTGCCATTCCAGGAGGATTGGAACCGGTTAGCTGCCTTGCCACTGGACTTTTTATCATATGCTGCATATGTCTATCCTATTGTAAGTGCATTTTATTAAAGTCATTCCTCTTTATACTACTGATCTGCACTGTATTGCCTATTCTATGATCTCCCATTTCTGTGAGCTGGGAGATCGTGCTTTTACAGATCTACATATCAGGAATCAAAGAGTTATGTGAAGGCATTGCTGTGGATTTCCTTAAAATAAAGGACAGTAATATTTGAACTTTTAAATCACTGAGTCACCGGTGGTGTTCACATGTCATTTAACTGATGTGGCACAAGGTCATCTTAAGAGCTCACAAAATAAGCTTTGCATTTGTATATGTTCATTATCGTTTGAATGCTATTGGATGTCATTCATTCCGCACTGTTTTTTCTGCTGCACTTATTATATTTGCGCACTGAATCCTGACTGTTTAAGGCAGTGGTAGCCAACTCCAGTCCTCGAGAGCTACCAACAGTTCACGGTTTCCAGCTCACCTCACAGGTACACAGGTGCACTCATTACTGACTGGCATATTTTAAAAGATCCACAGGTGGAGCTAAACACTTCACTTGTGATTCTGTGAGGAGACCTGGAAAACGTTAACTGTTGGTAGCTCTCAGGGACTGGAATTGGCTATCCCTGGTTTAAGATATACGCAGGGCTATTTTTCATTAGGCTCCAGCAGGAACTGAGGCCCTTATTCTAGTTCACTCTTTCTGAAAAATATTTCTTAGATGGACAAAACCATGTGCACTGCAGGTGAGGCAGGTGTTACTTGTGCAGAGATAATTAGATTTGGGTGGGGTTTTACACCTGCCTCACCTGCAGTTCACATGGTTTTGACCATCTAAGAAATATTTTGTCAGAAAGAGTGAACTAGAATAAGGGCCTCAGTTCCTGCTGGAGCCTGCTGAAAAATAGCCCTGGATATACGGTATGTGGCAGTAAGATAAGTTAATATTAGAACACAATTTTTAATATATAGGGCAAGATGTATTAATGTACATCGCCACCCCTCGCCGCCCGGCCGAAGTGATGGCCGGGTTTTCGTACATTAGAAAATGTGGTAAACCTCCTGAAAACGGAGGTCTTACCGCATTTTTAGCTTAGTACATCCCGCCCATACACCCTTAATAACGCCCTTTTAAAACTACTGATTGCACCTATTATTTTTGTCATACTTTTTTTTCTTACTGAAAAAACACCTTTCCACAAATGTAATAAAAAGCTTCAAACACACAAGACTGTCCTAGTCATCTAAAGATGGCATTGCCTACTGGTCTTAGTGCAGACTGTATGAGCTTTGTGCATATGATTTTGTGTCCTCTGAAAACTGCATACTCTGAGGGTAGACTTGAAATTTAGGTTTGATGCATCCCACCCATGAGCAATTGGAATATTTTGGAATCAAATTCAGGTTCTATAGAAAATTATATTTTTTGAAAGTTTCAAGATATGCCACAAATTTCGGCAAAACTGTTCTTTGCTGACTGTATCTAGCATTGCGTAACTATTTCATGAGAGCGAAAATCTGGGTTTGCTATTGTGCAGAAAGCTTCCACTTCTTCCAGGCAGGCCCGGCGACAGGGAGGGTTAAGGGGAACAACTGGGCCTCAACGATTTTAGGGGACCCAGAGGCATGGCTGTGGTGTCAGTGATGTACACCATCTGATGTATGCCCTGTTCTGGCCGCCTGTACACTACTGTGCCACAGCTCGCTGTACTGTCTGTGCCCCGCAGCCATCCGCTCGGCCGCCTGTACTGTGTGCCACGCTGTGACTGTCACAGTCTGCTCGGCCATCTACTCCCTGTGCCGCGGCCACTCATCTCGGACATCTTTAATGTGACCGCCTGTACTGTGCATGCACCCGAAGTCCTAGAGATGTGTTTGGGATTGGGCCCCCCCCCAGAATTCTCAGTGTACAGGGCCCCACGACCTCTGTTGCCAGCCCTGATCCAAGGACCCCATTTGTTGATATAATCCCCAGAAAACCTGTGAAAATATCACATTTATCACTATAAAGCAGAATCACTTAAAAAATCCATAGATAAAGCCAGAGGAATTCCCAACATTCTACTGATACTGTATGTGTTGTGCAATCACAGACTGGCCATTGGGAACAAAATGTTCCAAAACTTATTGATAAAATCAGCTGTTCCTCTTATCTTGGTGTATTTAACATGCACGGATGCACTGTATGTTATCATGAAACACAGTTTCAAACCCGTGGTTGTGACCTCTTTATTTAGTATACATGTAAACACTGACCTTTGTCATAATAATCCGGCTCATAACTGTAGTCCAGTGAACTGATGGACCCATTTATCAGCAGTGCTTGTCAGTGGCTGCAGTGAGGTCAATGGTTGCGGAGACAATGGCAATTATCAGATTCACACACACACACATATATATGGTAATTGTTTTATTATATAGCGCAGCAGATTCTGTTGCGCTGTACAAATGTTAATGCAGTGAGTTTGGTTATTACAATGATTACTGTACAGTGGTGTAGGTTGGTTCCACGGTGCCCGGAGCAAGTGCATGTTTGGCGCCGCCCCCCCCCCCCCCCCCCCGTCGTCATGTCGCTGCGTCCCAAACCGGCGCATGCGCAGTGAGAGCGCTCACCGAGTTTTAACTGTCCCCACAGACGTGCACGGGGTTAACACTGTGCAAAAAAATTGAATAAAGCTGCTCAATAAATAATGCGGTAAAAATGAGGGTGAATATCTCCCCTCTCCTAGTAAAAGGCACAGATGGGGTTAAGGATTAGTCCTGCCTGTGTTCCTCTGGGTACCCTTGGAGATATGGCCACACTGGCCAACTCACGTGCCCTGGGCTGGTGTCTGGGGTGGTCTGGTTCCAGACCTTCCTATTCTGTGCCACCGGATGCTGGGGGCCATCACTGGTCGCTGCCTGATGTGGGGTGCTGCTGTGGGGGGTCAGTTGCTGTGGCCAGGTAGGTGCTGGCTCCCTGCCGCTCTGGCTGTTGCCCAGGCGACACTGGGTACTGCGGCCAGGTGCTGGGTACATAGGCTTGATGCAGGGCCTGGGCTCTCCTTCTCTCCTGTGGCCACCAGGACTTGCGGCCACCAGGACTTGCGGAACAAGGAGGCCACATTGGCTGTGGAGAGGAGAAGTGCCTGGTCCCTGGAGAGGAAGCCCGGGGTCGGGGTCAGTGCAACGAGGAGAGTGAAGCTGCATGGCGAGGGGAAGGAGGAGGAAAAGCAGCAGCGTGGCCAGCAGCGCATGGGAGCAGAGATAGGACGGAGCGGAGATTGACAGCTCCAGTCCCCGGCACCCGACAGCAGCGCCTGATACCCGGCAGCCAGGTGCTGTGGACTGGTGCGGTGATGCGGCTGCCGGATATCGGGCGCTGCTGTCGGGTGCCGGGGACTGGATCTGTCAATCTCCGCTCCGTCCTCTCTCTGCTCTGCTCCCACGCGCTGCTGGCCATGCTGCTGCTCTTCCTCCTCCTGCCCCTCGCCATGCAGCTTCACTCTCCTTCTCCTCCTCGTCACGCTGACCCCGACCCCGGGCTTCCTCTACCTCTCCAGGGACCAGGCACATCTCTCCACGGCTAATGTGGGCTCCTTGTTTCGCCCCCCTACACAGGCACAATGGGGATCCACAGCACAGAGGGGAGCGGGGGGAGCTGGGGAGCTCCACCCTAGCTACGCCTCTGTTACTGTAATAAAATATGATATGTACAAGTTCTAAATATCTTCTCTGTATTATTCTAATCGTTTTATAGCCAAAAACTATGGACTTTGACAGGTTTGTCTCCCCTGCCTACCCTGACCCAGAGCCAGATTAAGGTCAAAATGGGCCTGGAGCTGAAAATGATCAAGGGCCTATTATGCGCAATAATTATGGGGCGTGACCAGTGTTCTGGTTGGGTGGTCTGCTCATCGGTGTGTCTTTATTTGTGTAAATGCTTTCAACTAATTATATATGCCTGGAAAAGGCAGGGGGCTGGCATAAGAAAAATGCATGGAGATATATTGGCAGGTGCCCTCCAAAGGTACACCCGCAGGATGCCGATGTCCTCAGATACTTGCGGGGTGAGGCGGCACTCCAGTCATAAAAAAAATACTGAAAGCCGAAACTTGGTAGACAACATTTCAGCACCTTTTATGTGGTCACCTAAAGTTACCACACCATATACCCCTTATACAAATCAGGCAACACAATAGTAACCCCCTTATACTGTACTTGCCTCTTACATATTATGACATATGGAATGAGCCAAAATTCACACCGATTGAGCCAAAATGCACACTATACCAGGCATGTCCAAACAGTGGCCCTCCTGCTGTTGTGAAACTACACGTCCCAGCATGCCTTGACATAGTTTTAGCATTCCCTAATAGCAAAACTGTGGAAATGCATGGTGGGACTTGTAGTTTCACAACAGCTGGAGGGCCATAGTTTGGACATGCCTGCGCTATACCAAACAGATTGAGCAAAAATGCACAATATGCTCCATAAACAGGGGCATTTGGCGCACATTAAAAATTGACACCATAATGCCCATTACATGTTAAGCCACACACCATAATGTCCATTAGGTATTATGCCAAACATAATGCCTATTAAAAATTATGCTACATAAGTGTTGCTTACCTACATGTTCATTGCCAGGGGTTCGATGCTCATTGCCAGGGGTTCCATGCTCATTGCGAAGGGGGAATACATGCTTGCGGTAACTGGGGGACAGCCGCCACGGGCAGAAATGACAGCCATTGACAGCAGGGCCAGATTAAAGCAGGGGCAAAAGGGGTCAGTACCCATGGGCCCCCTCTAGCTAGGGGCCCCCTGTGGTTGGCATGTATTTTTAACAAAAACATTATTATTATTATTATTTTAGCTAAAGGTTTTGTGCATGGGAGTGGGGTAGTGCTGCAGCTTCACCTATCTGCCAATGTGACATTGATTAATGGTGCTGAGCATCGGGAGCCAAGGCACACTGACTGCACAAGTGTGCAGTGCATTACTGGGAGTTGACTAAGTCCCATGACACTTTGCACAAGAAGGCAGAGGCTGAGAGGTTTATGCTGAGCTCTGATTGGTGGAGCTCATTACATGCTTCTCAGGCCTATGGAGGACAGCAGCAGCAGCCTAGTCACGGGAGGGTTTTTAATCAGAGGCACTGACACTGTGAGGTCTCCTACAGTCCTACAGAGTAAGCAGTTACCCATTGACCAAGTTTATACTGTCTTTACTCTGTGTTTTGACAGTATAATATTCTCTCATGCAATTTGTGGCCAGTAATGACAAGTGCAAGGGGGTCCCCCTGTCTAAAGTGCCCCGGGCCCCCCGAAGGCTTAATCTGGCACTGATTGACAGCCGGGCAGAGAGCAGGGGGCTGCCCGGCTGTATTCAGAGCACTGCATGTCCCGGCTATTTGAAATAATACCCCTTTCACACCAAAAAATGCAGGGACTTACCCGGGAATATGAGCCCAGGATCATGCAAGGACATTCTCGGACTGGCCCGTTTTACACCAGCCTAATCCCTGCATTTTCTGGTGTGAGGGGGAGAGAAAACCACCGCCGCCCCCTTTAAACAAACAGCTATATCTTCGGAACCAACTCACCCATTTAAATGTAGGCTTCGAATGATTTTGGTCCCATGAAACTGGGCCGTTTGGTTCCAGAGAATTCTGACCTCAAACAACATGAACAGCCATGAAATTACATTTTACAAATAAAAAAAAAAATTTGGTTTACCCACAATATCTCTAGAACCAATGAACCCATATGGACCAGGTATCAGATTGAAGGCCCAGTGATTTGGGTTCGACTGAGATCAACCTCGAGTTTCTGTGATGCTGTAGGGGGAACTGGCAGCCGTTGGAACCGGGTGGAGGTCGGAATTAGCGGGTCCCATGTTATCCCGTGGGGACAATGTTCCAGGTTTGCCTGGCGGTATCTCTGGTTCCCGGGGGGCTAGTGACACGGGGCTGGGCTCGTTGGAAAGCCCTGACCCTCAGCTACAAAATGGGCCTATTTGGAGAGTGGGCCTGGAGCTGTAGCTCCATCAGGCCCATTGTTAATCCGGCCCTGCCCTGACCACATGTCGCTGGTGCTTGTAACTATATGCCGGTGAAAGTGTGTGCTCAAATTATGCCAGCACTGTCCATGGCAAGTTGCCTATGCCTTTATTGTACCAACATTGCTCATGATGACATTATATCATAGTTCCCCATAGAATACCAGCAGTGGCCATATACTGTATACCAGTAGAAGAAGCACCAGGTATCCCAGGAGAGGTGGATGTTCATAGTAAACCAGCAGTCCCCATGATTATACAACAGCATCATATATGGGTGCTCAGACTATAAATATAGGTTGTTATTTTAATTGTTAACATATATGCCAACGGAGATGGGCACCTTTGCTACAACAATAGTGATCTGCCTCCTTTACATAGAACTTGAACAGCAGTCCACACTAATCTAAAATTAAGAAAAAAACATTCTTTCCGTCAATGGAAATGTCTCATTCTTGTTAGGAGGCATTGATAGGGTGACATTCGATTTTTTTTTACTCGCAATTTACACCCAAACAGACCAGTGACCTATTTATGTCAGGGCTGTTCAAACCGGTCCTCGAGATCTACCAATGGTCCACGTTTCCCAAATCACCAAGTTTATGCACATTACTAACTATCACATTTCCCAGACTACCTAGCTGGTGCACAGCTGTAGTCATTACTAACGGTCACATTTCCCAGACTCCCTAGCTGGTGCACAGCTGTAGTCATTACTAACTGTCACATTTTCAAACCTGCCGCACTCATTCTTACTATAGATCCACAGGTTGCCTGATATACAGTACTTGTACTGTCGGTAGATCTTGAGGACAAGTTTGGCCACCCCTGATTTATGTTAATAAGGGAGAAATATATTAAGTGTAATAAAGAGGACAGGGGAGAAGTTGCGCATAGAAACCAATCGGACTCTACCTCTTATTTATTTAGTATATTCAAGAAAATTATAGCTTGCTATGTGCAAATTCTCCACCTATATTCTCTAGAAGGTGTAATTAATCTTTCCCTATATGAGGGCAGGGACCATTGCCATCGTATAAGCAGTAAAGGATACAAGGTTAATCTGGACCTCCTGTAACACCCAGCTTTTACCACCCCATCACCATGAGCTAGCATTTCAGTTGGGCCACCAAGAACTCCTTCTTGCCTACAGCTGTCACCCCAAAGATGATTCTAGAAACGGGGTGTGGGTAAGAGGCATGGTATCTGGCAGATAGTTCTACAGAAAACTGACAGTACATAGGTTGACCCCATATGGTCAACATGCAATAGGTAGACATGGTCAAAAGATTTATAGGTAAAAGACAAAGGGCGGTATTCAATGTTCTCCGATAGTTGTTTTTTTTTCGCAATTTCTTTGTTTTGCGCTCATTTTATATGTGCGATACTATTCACCTATTCAAAGTTTGGTTTTTGGTCTTTCGATAATGTATCGCTTGTTTTTTATTGTTCGTTTCTCTCGCTTGGTTTTCAGCGATAATTTCGCATTAATCGGGCGATAACTGTAATCTATCGCCTTTGAAAGAAGCCGATAATATATCACCTATTCGATGTGGACTGTATGCAGCCGTCTGTACATTTAACGGTCTATTTATCGCCATTTTTTACCGATTTCATTTACATGCGCAATGAAAGTTAAATAAGACTGTAATAAATAATAACATCACTGAAATAACGGTTTTTTTACCCAAATGTTATATAACTAATTATTAAAGCTGTAACACTTGTAATTAAATATATATTTAATTTTTTCTGGATTATTTTGCAACATTCACTTTTAACCATGATCCTCGGGGGCATCATGTGATCATGTTTTACCCATGATTCATATCTCCTTCATGAACAAATCACTCCTATCTGAGACTTCAGGGAGTAAACAGCATTGGCAGTCTGCTGGTATTGGAATACGTTTTTTTTAGGTCTTCACTCGTTTCCCATTGTGATCACAGACTATAAAAATGGAGCCATTCACTGATTCAGTTTTGCTAATGCTGGGTAGCATGATTACTCGTCCCCATAGAGGTGAGCAAGATGACGATCAGGAAATGGCTGTATTGGGTGAGTCTGCGTTGCGTTTTGCATTTCCCAGGCCGCGGCACTACCGTGCTCGTCGTGTTTTGGAGTCTCTTTCTGAGGTGGAAGTGATTCAAACTTTTCGCTTGTCATCTCAGGAAATATATCTGCTGTATGAACTGTTGGAGGCCGACCTGGAACCACGGAAACGGTCTAACCATGCAGTCAGTGGTTTTCAGAAATTGCTGGCTGGGTTAAATTTCTTAGCGTCAGGCACATTCCAGCCTAATTTATCTCAGATTTGCGGTTTTTCACAGCCAACATTGTCACGCTGTATTAACCAGGTCCTATTGGCTTTCCGTAAATTAACAGGCCAGGTAATTAAATTCCCAGATTCAGACAGTGGATGGAGAGACATTAAATTTGGATTTTACCAGAAAAATAAATTCCCAAATGTATTGGGAGCGATAGACTGCACCCACGTGAGAATCACTGCACCTAAAGATTTGGAGCAATGTTTTCGAAATCGAAAACAATTCCATTCTTTAAATGTACAGGCTGTATGTGATTCAAAAATGCGATTTTTGGATTTGGTTGTGGGCTTTCCTGGGTCGGCCCATGACTCATTCATCCTGAACCAGTCATCCATTTGGGAGGATTTTGAGAATGGCCGAATGCCTGATGGCTGGTTGTTGGGTAAGCGCTTGAATAATTTTTCCTTATTCATTTTTGTAATGCTATTGTTTATTTTTAAAATGGATTTTTCTTTTTATTAAAAGGTGATGCGGGGTATCCGAATAAATCTTGGCTACTCACCCCATTGCCCGATCCCAGAGGGGATGCAGAAAAGAGATACCAAGAGGCACATATAGCATCAAGGGCTGTAATAGAGCGTGCCTTTGGTGTTCTTAAAAGCCGGTTTCGATGTTTAGACATCACCGGCGGTGCTCTTTTATATTCTCCGGGAAAGGTTTGTAACATTATAAATGCCTGCTTCATCTTGCATAACATATGTGTTGACAAAAATTTGCCGGTTAATATAGATGCTAGAGTTTTTCAGCATGGGGATCTTTCTTCTGTGTTGCCCGTGGGCATGGATGAAGGAGCAGAATCACGTACTCAACTGATCCAGACTTTTTTTTCATGTGAGTATGCATTTTAACAAGTCTATTTCCCAAACCCAATTGATTCATGATAAGTTACTAATATATTTCACTTTCTCCATATAGAGTGTTGAATTTTTATGGGTCGATTATTCAGTGGATCCTGTTTGTTTAGTTATTATCCTGTTGGATTTACGTTTACTGATGTTTGGACATTTTTGGAGTGTGTTCAGTTATATGGTTTTTCTGCAATTTTACATATGATGCTTTAATCATATCATGGAAGTTTTATTTTGGTAAGTATTTCATACAGCTATTCCTCTGCTCATGTCCCAAATGCAGTGTAGGTGCTAGCGACACTTACCCGTTTTCTCCATTTCTTGCAGGGCTATCCTTCTTGTTGCAGGCGTTTACCTTGAGCCTTACATCTGCTCGTCCTGGCAGTGTGTCAGTTTTGCTTTTATTGCAGATTTATCTAAGTGTGTTCCCTGGAGTTTTCCACCCTGCATGTAACTGCATCCCCTGCTTTGTACGTATGAAACTCCCAGCTATCCCTCTGCTCATGTCCCAAATGCAGTGTAGGTGCTAGCGACACTTACCCGTTTTCTCCATTTCTTGCAGGGCTATCCTTCTTGTTGCAGGCGTTTACCTTGAGCCTTACATCTGCTCGTCCTGGCAGTGTGTCTGTTTTGCTTTTATTGGAGATTTATCTAAGTGTGTTCCCTGGAGTTTTCCACCCTGCATGTAACTGCATTCCCCTCATTGTAAGTATCAAAATGAGTTGAATTATTAAACCATTTTTTTTTTATTTTTTTTTATGCAAATAAATTAACTTCGTCATTGAAATTGCCCAAAGCAATCTGGTTTCCAAATGAACATTTTCGATTTCACCTTTGCTAAGCAACTTTAAAGTAAAGTTTTGAAAACTATAACATTGTCACCATGAAACTGAAGTGTTGTTTCTATCACACTTAGTAGAATTGTTCATCATGTTCTGCCAACAAAAATGTTGATGGTGAAAAATGTTCATTCCTTGAAAAAACAATCTTCAAATTCACATATCCAGTATGCAAATTCTGCACTCCACACAATAAAACAAACTAAACCGACATATTTAACGTAGCTTCTTCAGAAAACTTCAGTCTGTAAGAAAGAGAGTTGAGAAATACATGTATAAAATGTGTATATTTTTTACATTAATGCATTAATTCTTTATACATAATAAGTTGCTGCAGATTTGGTTTACCATCATTTTCACACAGTATTTAACCACAACAAGCACAGCGGATGTGTGCGCTACGACAAAAGTAGTGGCTAAACAACATACTGCTCTTGCAGGGCGCAAGCACTTCTCCCTTGGAGCACAATGGGCGCAGGAGAATTAACCCCACCACCTCCCCATCTCCCTTTTGAAGTCACAATTGGGTCTGAGACGCCATTCATCTGTTTGTTGGTCCCCTGTTGGCAGCCACTATTGACATCGGTTACGTCTGAGTTCAGCCACCCTAATCCCATTTATTTAGACCCCAACCAGACATTTTCAAAGTATATAACATTACATTATAAAGTCCAACATATATGCCACATTTTTTATAATTTCTAAAAAGTTTACCTTTTTCTTTGTCATATCAATTATTCAAACAAATGATTAGTTTCAATATTTTCCATTTTCCGGAATGTCACTATAAGAAAATGTAAGTAAATATTACTGGACATATCAATAACTACCAGAAAATCCCTTAATTTATTAATATATACCTTTGTGACATTTTTTCTTTTAGAACATCTTCAGTATTACATTCTGTACTAGGTACATTTACTTCTTTGGTTCTGTTTTCAGGTTGGGCAGAAATATGCATTTGGAACATGCCTGGATAACCTAAGTAATTCTGAGAAGGACTAAATAAAGCAGCGGAGGAGTCAAAAGAGGTTGCCTTAGGAGATGAATTTTGGCCATGTTGACTTTCCAAGGATGTGTTTGAACTACTTTTTGGTCTTCGTTTCACATTTTCACTAATTAGTTGTAATGAATTTGCTATCATTAATGAAGTATGGGATGATTGCTTGTAGAAGTTTTGCATATCCTTTACAGCAATACAACAATTATCTACTAATTGGGATAGTGAAGTGGATATGTCTTTCAAAACTTTTTTTGTATCGCAAATGTCATTTTGCATAGAAATTTGGCCATTGCTCATGGTTTTCACTACATCTGACATTAAGGTGTGTACTGTTTTTTCCATTGAACGCATTCTGCCCTCAATGGTAACTCTAAACTCTTCCTGACGTCCGGATATTTCTTCAAAATGTTTACTCATCTCCACAGTTTCTGGAGGCATGGAGCCACTATTTTTTTGGGGTCTTCCACTTTGCCCTGCAAATAGCCAAAGCATTGAAATATGTTGTTTATTATATATTGACATACTTTAGTATTTCGGTAACAATATTGATTGGAGCAATGATTAATATCTACAATGGTCACCCAGTTTTTGCAGTAACGCAAGGGGGATCTTTGTATAAGATGAGCCCAATCTCAGTATGTTTGGTGTATGTTGAACTATTCATGTAACACGCCATTGTGGCATCTAAAAGAGCTACACTATGGTACTATCCCAGCTGCCATTTTAAGGCAGAACCGGTGGAGGATAGGATGGATGGGCAGAATTGCTAAATGAGTTACTCCGAAAGAAATGTATTCAAATTCTAAAATTTGTGATGAAGGCGTCAGGAAAATGATGGATTTAGTAATGTTTACATGCTGTGCCTGTGTAAATCACCCATGGAAGTTGGGACCCATCCAAACCAAATCAAGGCCTCCCGATATTTCAAGTCCACTTACAATATGTTGGAATGTTATTACTTACTCACCTACTATTGGTGAACCAGTACATGTGACGTTGACATTACATTCTTCATCCGAATCAGGGTTTGGTACATCTGGTCTGTAGATTGGACAGTTTTCTGTACAATAATCAACGCTTGTTTGTGCTCTTTCATCTGTTTTTTTGAATTAATTAAAATACATTCTTATATTATAGACATGTCACTGTATACTTTGTGGCCAAGTTATCAGCAGCTACAGTCAACAATGCTAAATAACCCAAACTCTTATTGCACCCCCGTTTTAGATCCAGCAAAACAATGTTTGCACTGTTAATGAAATTTTCACATCTCCCACCGATTTAAAAAACCACTTACAATGTCATCTGCCACCCAAACTACTTCCAATACGACATATACATAGCAAAGTTTCACTGACACTATCCCAAAATCTATTTTATCATCATTGTGGTGTACTTTGGTTTACAAAAGACTATGGAGCACTGATGTGTGCATGTGACAACTATAGACCCACCTTTAAGGTCGGAGTTTTCAAATTATGTTGTTGCTAAACATGACCGAGTGCTGCCTGGTTTTTGTTATGGCTGATATAGCCAAATAACAAATTGAGATTGATATAAACCAAACTACATAAATAAAATGTGGAAAAATTTACGATCCACAACAGTTTGGAGAACATAATAGCTAACTTCGGCAAAGCTTGTCCTTTGACGATTAGATAACTCCATACTTCCACTGTCTCCAGTTTGTCTGAAACGTCTCCCTCTTCCAATGGGTTGCTCACATTGGCTAGGTGTAAAGCCAATAAAAGTAGTTTCAGTGATATCAGATTCTCCACATATACTTGATGGTTTCCTGGATGATTTACAACTGAAATAATTGTCAACATCAATTGAAGATGAATTATTTTCGACTTCATTTCTTTGATTGTAGTTTTTTTTTTTACTTTTGGGAAAAGGCTGTGAATCATCTAAATAAAGAAAAATATGTCAAACATATATCCTCAGAGAAAACAATATCACATTAAAGTATTACATTATATTGGAAATATACCTATTAGTCTTTTGAATTTATCCAACACTGGAGTTGTACGGATATCCTTTGACTTATGCTTCTGATGTTCTTCTTGCATATTCTTAGCCTGATTTCTTGCATCTATCAATTCTGGTAAACCCTCGACCATTATTGGTTTCATGCGTTGTTTGATCAGATTTTCCCAAGGTAGCCATTTAATATTTAATGGGGGTCCCCCACCGGTTCCCTTCTCATGTCTGTGTTGCTCTGCCATCTTTCGTTTAGTTTGGCGGCGGCAGTCGCTGTAACGCTTTAAACAATGTCGAACATCACGTTTGTTTCCAGATACAGCTGTAACTTTATCTGCAATTAGCCGCCATAATCTTCGCTTTTCTTTTGCTGGTACTGAATTAGACCTGGGACCATATAGGAAATCAAATTTGCAATCTACAGCCTCCACAAGAGCACAATTCTCACCCTCATTGAACCGAATTCCCCTGGTCATTTTTTGTTTAGGTCGCGTGGCTGTGAATTCCCCTTGGTGCTTGTTGTGTTCTGGTGGACGCTTATCACGATGACTGTCCTCTTTATCTTTTTTTCCCTTTTTATGTTGTAATTGTTCACAATCTGCTGCTTGAATAAATCGGCTCCTTTCCTGATGCTCCTGATATTTAATCATAACATTACAAGTTATTATTCTGACTGTACGTTTAATGTTATATTAATTAAGGGCCTTATTCTAGTTCACTCGGGCAAAATCCCGCTTAGCTGGACAAAACCATGTGCACTGCAGGTGGGGCAGATGTAACATGTGCAGAGCGCAATCGATTTGGGTGGGGTTTCACTTCAAAGTGAGATCTATATTGCAGTGTAAAAATAAAGCAATCAGTATTTTCCATTTTCAGTAACAAACTAACTCACCCAAAGCTAATTCGCTCTGCACATGTTATATCTGCCCCCCTGCAGTGATCATGGTTCTGCCCATCTAAGAAGGAATTTGCCTGTAAGAGTGAACTAGAATAAGGCCCTAAATGACATTTTTTGAGAGATGGATGAATACTTACTGATCTCTGTCTTCTTTCAACATTGTCAAATGGGTTCCATTCTTTATCAGTCCCCGAAGAAATTGGAGAATTTGGTGAGCTAGAATTTTCCATAACGTTGTCACCTGCATCATCCAGCTGTAAAGAAATGAGAAATAATTTCAGTTTCCCGCAAGCAGATCATTCCACATAGTAAGATATGCCATGAATAAGCAATGTTTAAAACTACAATCCGAAAAATTCAATGTAAGTAGCCCCACAAACATATCAAACATATCAAAAAGAAATCACTCCTACCAGAGATTTTAGGGGCATGCCTTTGTTCTGTCTCTGATGTCTGTCAATCTGGCGATCTGCAGATTCAAAGGATTGCTCTGAGCCTGAGTTGTCATCTGATGTTTCAACATCATAACTCGTCCGAGGTCTTTTTAAAGTGGACATAGTTTACCTATGTAAAAAATATGTTATAATTTGTAAAAATTTCAAACACAAGGTGCACTGCAACAATTATCAAATATCACACCTTCAAATATTTAGCCACAGTCTATGGCCCTCTACACAATTGCAAACCATCGATAGGCATCTGCAGCGATGGCCTTCCATAGACTTGCAGTGTGAATACCATTATACAGCATCCCACTCGCCTTGTCATCCAAGCACATGACATGGGCGACACCCCAAACACATTTGGAAGCCCACACAATTTAACGGTGGCTGCGGAGCCAACCTGCTTTTTGCAAAGTGAAAATGACATGCACAGTGATAGAGTCTAGGGAGCACACTGTCAGGGACACCACAAAAGATCAAATGCAAGGGAAGACGCCACCAGCAACCCTTGCCACACCCCAGCCCCCCCGCAAACCAACACCCTATTAAGATAGTGAGAAAAAGATCAATTTAAAATAAAAGCCAGCTCTATGCAGGGGTTTTGCACTGCAGACAACCCATAAATCAGACACTTGCACACATAACAATACACTTGCAGTGACAAAAAACAGCATCCCACTCGCCTTGTCATCCAAGCACATGACATGGGCGACACCCCAAACACATTTGGAAGGCCACACAATTTAACGGTGCCTGCGGGGCCAACCTGCTTTTGCAAAGTAAAAATGACATTCACAGTGATAGAGTCCGGGGGCCACGCTGACAGGGACACCACTAAAGATTTGACTGTACATCCAACCTGAAGATGCCACCTGCAAACCTTGCCCCCCCTCCACCCACACCCTCCCAACATCCTAGAAAAATACATCAGAATGTGTAAAAACATTACAAACATGAAAGCTCTCTGCTAACTTGAACAACTGACTTGCAATGTCATTGACACAGTCAAACAAATTACAAACAAAACCAAAATATACAGCAGAATAATGACAACAGCAAACCTGAGCAAGATGCTGAGAAATTAGTAATAATAATATCATAATTAATAAATAATTACCATCCCGATGATGTCGCAGTAGAAATAGCGATGTCTGGGAAATGACTTGCCTCTACGACGCACGTGTCCACAATGACTAAAATCCGCTCCTCCACTCCAATATATACCTTTTAACGATGGCGGGAAAGCGAAATAACAACTCCCACCGTTCGCCTCATAGGTGTTTTATCGCAATTACGCGTTACGCGTCACACTAATTTTGAATAGCGGGAAAAATCAACTAAGCGATACATTAACGCACTACGAAACAACCGATAACATTTCATTATCGCCATGCGAAGCACTGACACACAATATTGAATACCGCCCAAATAGTGCTTAAGGTCTTTAGGTTAAAGATTGAACAGTCCAGAGCAGGGGAACACCCAGCAATTATGGCGTTCCCCTGGGAATGCAGGTGGGCCGATGCCCAAACTGACGTCACAAGTTTGGAATTGCACATCATGTTATTGATATAGTGTAGTGTGCCCATAATTTATCACCATCGATATCATGAAGACATCTTCAAAGACAGAAGACAGTAATTAGGCACAGCAATACTGTAGATGCATGCGGTGCATCTTGGTACTTGTAGTCTCTAGGTGTGACTCACTTCTGGTCAGGTGGCCAGACAGTCAGTCAGTGTTAGCCAGAGCTGGAATAAAGATGCACCTGATTTAAGCTACACAGGTGTCCGTGCAATTCATTGATACACACATCTACAAATACCATTAGGCGTCTGCCTGGGTACATAGCACTAGAATGAAATATGTCTCTATCTCTGAAAGAGAGCTGCTATGACACTATCAATAGTGCCGCATCCTGTGAACTAGGGATAACCAAGACTCTACAGATCCAGTCCCGTTTTTGCACACATCGCTGTATGCATGTCGCCGAACCCTGGGGGCATGCATATGGTCTTACCCACAATCTGTATACAGTCTATGGTAAAACCACGGGTGAGAGCATACACTGTCTTGCTGGGAGTAGCGATGATGCAATGTGTGTGCAACAACAGAACTGAACACATCTCTAGTTCAAGGGTAAGCACGTATTTGTTGTATGTATCTGATCTCTCCACATAGCTCTTACATATACCAACAGACAGCTCCACATGCCAATGCTATCAGACCCTCCCTCATGCCCCTGACATGCCATCAGATACATCCACATGACCGGGAAAGTCCTGCTTTTCACGAGTCAGCTGACACACAAACCACAGGGGACACTGGGTAGGATCTGATTGGATCCCTTTTAGGAAACATTGCGATAAGAAACCCATAGGCATCTATTAGACCAGAGATGGGGAAACTTTGACCCTCCTGCTGTTGATGAACTACACATCCCAGCATGCCCTGCTACTGATTTGCTATTTGGCTGTGCTAAACTGTTACAAGGTATGCAGGGATGTGTAGAAAGGGCCAAAGGATCCCCATCCCTGTGTTAGGCAATGCCATCTTAAGATTGGGTACAAGCTGCATAATGTATTCTATTGCAATGAAAATTGTAATCAAACTCTGAAACTCTGAAAGCTGCATTTTTAGAGGGTTGACTGCAAACTTAGCTTTGATGCATCCCAACCATGATCATTCTGTTTAATTTTGTGATTAATTCAAGTTCTATCAAAAGTATTCTTTTAGCATTAGACACAAATTATGTCAAATCTGTACTTTGCTGACTGTATCTAGCATTGCTGAAATATTTCATGACAGCTGATATTTGGGTTTGCTATTGTGCAGAAAGCTTCCACTTCAGGGGCACTGAACCCCCTAACGAGTCTTTACCCCAGGACCCCATTTGTTGATATAATCCTCCAAATAACCTTTGTAAGTTTATTTCCCCCATTATTTTAGGTCCTAGAAAACACCTGTGTGAACACTGTGACATAAAACTTGGACCATACAATTACTAAGATACATTACTAACCCCTCTGCCACCATGTTTGGTAATGTACAAGGGGAAGCTCTGATTAAGCTGAAAAGTGAAGAAAGAGGCTTGGCTTCACTTGTATGCAAGGGTGATAATTACCGTACATTGCAGTATAAAATAGAATTATATTTTTTTATTTATGGGAGATGACCTAGGAATTACATGCCGTTACATGATGGGGAATTGGGAATGTGACAATATCACATTTATCAGTACTAATAAGCAGAATCGCGAAAAAAAATCCATAGATAAAGCCAGAGGAATTCCCTACATTCTACTGATACTGTATAAGTTGTGTAACCCCACACTGGCCATTGGGAACAAGCTGTTCCAAAACATACTGATAAGATCAACTGTTCCTCTTATCTTGGTGTATTTAACATGTACTGATAGATGTTATCATGAAACACACCTGTGAGCAGAACCTATTTATTTAGCACATCTGCGCACACAGACCTTTGTCCATAGTTAATAATCAGGCTCATAATAACTATAGTCCATTAAACTGATGTGCTCATATTTGCCAGCGGGGCTTATCGCTATATGCCGGCGAAGGTGTGTGATGATATTATGCCAACACTGTTCATGGCATGTTGTTACCAGAAGCCTATGCCTATACTGTACCAACATTGCTCAAGATGACATATCGTAATTACCATAGAATGCCAGCAGTGACCATTAATATCTCAAAAACAGAATTAATTATATTTCCGCCAATAAATAGTAGTTACCAACCTGATAGCTCTATCGCTGTTGAGAAGATGACAATCACTCCTATCTCCCAAGCTCGCTGCCTAGGTGTTATCCTTGACTCAGAACTTTCCTTTGTACCCCACATTCAATCATGCCACATGCACCTAAAAAACATATTTAAAATTCGCCCTTACCTTACACAAGACACTGCAAAAACTCTAATCCATGCTCTCATCATATCACGCATTGATTATTGCAATAGTCTCCTTATTGGCCTTCCCCAATACAGACTCTCACCACTACAGTCCATTATGAATGCAGCTGCAAGGCTAATCTTCCTAGCCAGACGTTCATCGTCTGCAAAGCTACTCTGTCAGTCACTTCATTGGTTACCTGTATTCTACCGTATTCAATACAAAATTCTTTCACTTACACACAAAGCCATAAACCAAACTACACCAACATACATATCTTCTCTTATCTCAAAGTATCTTCCAACCAGACCTCTACGCTCCTCCCAAGATCTGCGTCTCTCATCCACACTCATTACCCGCTCCCATTCCCGACTGCAGGACTTTCCCCGGCTGCACAAACTCTGTGGAATGCCCTCCCAAGCACAATAAGACTCTTCTCCAGTCTCCAAACCTATAAGCGTTCCCTAAAAACTCATCTCTTTAGGCAAGCTTATCAAATTCCAGAACCAGTCATAGAACCTTGCGTTCTGGTGGAATCGATGAAATAAAGAATACAGTATCTATCCTTATGTATCAATGCCTATTTCCCTATAGATTGTAAGCTTGCGAGCAGGGCCCTCCTACATTTTGACTGTCTGTAAATACCCTGTTTTGTTGTATCACTGTCTGCTATTGTAAAGCGCAACGGAATATGCTGCGCTATATAAGAAACTGTTAATAAATAAATAAATAAATAATAATATATGCCAGCAGAAATGTTATACTCAGAGTATTCTAATTGTCTGCATAGTTACAGCGGTATGCAGTCATTAGATCTACAGTGCCCAGGTCGACAGTCAAAAGGTCGACAACTATTGGTCGGCAGTCAAATGGTTGACAGTCAAAAGGCTGACATGGCCAAAAGGTCAACATTCGTAATGTCGACATGGTCAAAAGGTTGACGTGGAAAGGGTCGAAGTGAGGTTTTTGATTTTTCTTTCAACAGACATGTATCGACAGGTGGTATTTCATACCCTACCATCACGGCGCTCGCCACACTATATAAAATCAACTCCATGCCCACTTGGATAGTGGGGGTATGAACAATGTGGGTATACAAGAAAATGGGGGGTCTGGGGACCATTTAACATTGGATCCAATGTAACAATCGGGTCGATCGCATTGCATCGCATGCGATTTGGTTGCATGCGATGCGATCGACACATCTGTATTTATGTGTGTATATGTATATGTGTGTATGTATATGTATGTAAAGTAAGCGTACTTGTGTATTTGGGCGCCCAATTTTTTGATTGTATGCCTTAACTATAGGCATACAATCAGATGCGATGGACCCGATTTTTTTCGGAAAAATCCCTCCGAGCTCCCTCTCCCGAGTAGACTCATTCAGCGACTGTGAAGACTGTGGGGAGAAGGAGGCGGCTGCCTACATCAGCAGCCCACCCTCCCAATGGCTGGGGAAGGCCTGCATTTTCCGGGACACCCCTGAGCCTTATGCCCCCAAATGTCCGGCACCAGGTAATCACCTTGCGAGAGACCAGCGAAGGCTATAATTCACATGGTCCATTGCAGGGGTACCCCACGCATGCGCACAGTGTACAGATAGAGCCATCCTTATCTAGCCCTAGGATTAAGTGAGCCAGAGCTGTTGGACTTAATACTATGTATTGTTCTATGTTGCATTGCAGCTGAGAACAATAAGCCTTGGTGAGCCATGGAACACCATGGCTATACAGAGATGGCTAGTTGAAGAAGACGCCATCTGTACCATGCGCATGCACGGTCTTTTGATAATCAGCAGGCTGTGAATTCGCAGCTTGTGAATGAGTCTGAATTGGGCCAAATTTTTACCGAAACATAGGGATTTTGCCCAACTCTTCACCAGCCCAGAGTAGGTGAAGAGAAATTCGTGAAAAACACTATGGAGAATTGCTGCATGCAAGCTGAGATAAAATGGGCTGCAGAAAAAGTTTTTCCTTTTTTTCCCCATGAAAACAGGTCATCAGAGCTAATTGCATACCCTCCTTTGACAGAATGCTTGGCTAACACATACATTTAGATATTGGGTGTAATTTAGATCACAGCCGTGAATTCGGCTGAATATTGATAGACTGTGGATGCGTACACCCCTTAATACGCATGCCTGACGCAGTCCTGTGTTCATGAAAGCCAGCTACTTTCTTTGATCGCTGCCCATACTCAAGGTGATTGACAGGAAGTAGGCATCCGTGAGTGGTGAACGGCCGTTTCATCGGAGTGCCAGGAAAAACACTAAGCGTGCCGGAAAAAATGCTGGGAGTGACAGAAAAAACGCAGGAATGCCCAAGCATTTTAGGGGAGGGTGTGTGATGTCAGCAGCAGGTCATATATGCCTGTTTTCAACGCAGCCGCCAAGTAATTCATTTAATGGTGAGCGCCTTATGAACGGATTTGAACATATTCACATAGCCGTAAACATCCATTTGCACAGAGAACACATTAATCTGCAAGGTGGGCTTTCCCTCTGCCGGGGCAGCGTCTACCAGAATAATGGCGGCTGCACATCCGCAGCTGTGCGATCAGGTCTAAATGATTACCCCCATTGTACCGACAGTAAAGTTTCTTGAGTAATACTTGATTTCCAGATATTTTGTCCGCAGTTTTGCGATACTACTGATATGTAAGAATGACAGGGAGATGGAGCCAGAGCTTTGATCTCTTGTTCCAACAGATATGAAGCTAGAGGTCAATGTAACCTAATACCAGTTGTTTGCAATCATTCCTGACTGCAACTGTGTTGCAAGCTTTTATTATGTGACTGTATTGTGCTTGTTATGTTTTCATTTGAAGATTCTTTTAAGAAGAGGAAAGATATTGTCAGGGTTGCCAACTGTCTCGGAATGGCCAGAAGGGTCCTAGAAATTGATCCGGAAACGGGGGGGGGGGGCAACCCTCCCGGAGAGCCGCCCGGCTCCCGCAACTGGGGTCCATGGGTCAAATGATGTAAATCACATCATTTTAGCCCCGCCCACTGCATGGCTAAAATGGTGCAACTGCTCTGGTGACGCTCCCAAAACAAATAGCTCCTCATGTGGCCCCTCCCCCCCCCTGAGCTGGCTGCCCTCTTCTGGAGAGGGCAGCCCAAAAGTAGGTAAGTATGGATATACTTTAACAAGGTCAGTCTTAGCTGGGTCCCATTAAAAAATGTTTTTTGAGTATTTACAAATCACTAGCTTTATCCATTCTCTAAGTAAGTCACCTTAACTTCCACTGATCCATCCTTTCAAACGCCTCGGCCGTAGATATAATTATACCTGTGTGGGCTTTTCCTAGAAAACATTGTAATGTACCATTTCGTATGCTGATACAGTTGTGATCGCAAATTAAATATAGGTATGCAGCATAATAATATTTGTCACATTCACATCACGCTATCAAGTCACATGATGCTCACAAGTTATGTGTGATTGATAGGACATGGAGGATATATATATGTGGACACATCAGTACCCAATGTCATCTGATGTTAATAGAGTGGTGACATTCCTAAATATATGGTTACTCTATATATATATATGTGCATCTCAGAGTTCTGGGACATGGTCCTGACCTTAATCTGTAGAATCAGGACCGTCACTGTGGTCTGTGACACCCGGTGCTTACCAAAGGTGTGGCCTAATGGGAGGGGTGTGGCCTCACTGCCCTACCTATGTTTTCTTCACTCTGGGTGTCCCGTAGATGCTGAGCAGCCCCTGGAGACTGACAGGGTGCAGTGTTGGCTCCTCCATAGTGACAGGAGCCAAATGCTGCACTAAGGAGGAACTAGCATTTTAGTGTCACACCTGGGAGGGTGACAACCGGGTGTGGCACGCAACCCACGCAGACCACTCAAGACCAAAAACTGGCTACAAGCTCTGCTTTGTAAAATACTACTTTGTAAAAAAAGAACCTGTTGGACCGGTAAAGTAACTGAACTCCTAACTATGCATTGGAAGCTGTCTGCCATGTCTTATCCGAAGTCACAAAAGTATCATGAGATATGCGAGCCCTTGGGGCAGATGTATTAAACCTGCAGAAGAGATAAACTTGGGATAAAGTGGAGATAAAGTGAAAGGAGATAAAGCAACAGCCAATCAACTTCCAACTGTCATTTGCAAACACAGTTCATTGGCTGGTGCTTTATCTCCTTTTACTTTATCTCCAGTTTTACTCTTCTCCAGGCTTAATACATCTGCCCCCTTTTTTGCCACAATACAACCAACCCTTTCTGAGAACACTGATTGTCTCTGAAAATTCTGGTTTTTCTTGTAGAGAAGACCCCTGATATGTCAGCCCTTCTTTAATTTATTACTATAATCTCAATTTCACCTATACCCCCTCCCCCCTCCCCCACATACACAAAACCCATTAGTTAGACATTTCTCTTTGATGACCCCAAGACCTTTCCCATTACTACATGTTATTGGTCCTTTTTCTGTTAATTATTGTCATTTATTGATCTCCGTTTATTGATCTCAGTTTGGATATTGTTGGTAGATACTACTGTAAAGAAACCCCATTATTTACACATGTCTTTATTATGGCAATGAGACCTTTACCACAATTACAAGTTATTGGTCCTTTTTTCTGTTAATTATTGCCATATATTGATTTCCTAGCATAGTCACTTTGGATATCTGATCTTCTACCTATTTCTAAAAGTGTGAGAAACCAAACCATCACTTCACTCTTGCTACGAGCCATTTATAGAGTCTGGTCACCTTATTGAATTCATCCTGTACATAATCAGATCATTGTACAGCATTGTTTACATCAGTGAGCGGTTAGTGTGCTGACGTAGCGCGCCTTTCAATAGGGCTCTCTTAATGCATGGGCTCACTGGGCAATAGCCATAGGGCCATACATACAGATAGTGGTAGATGCTCAATTAGTTCAGTAAAACTTTTCAGGTGCATGCAAGGGAGGGGTTAATACTTAGCAAGTAACAAGACATTGGTTCCCCCGGCACACTGAATAGTTTTAGCAACCAATCTTGAACACTACATGATAATAGAATTCAGAGATATTGGTTACATATACCTGCGCAGGTGTATGATATGCCCCCAAGCCGCGTCAAGGCTTCTCTGTATATTGGGGGTCCCTAGCGCTATATCTAGGTGCAGGGTGTGGCACCCCAAAAACTATCATAAGCTAGGAGGCCCAGTGCGGCATGCCAGTGAGATACTAAGTGTTAATAATTAGTGATAGGAAGCCAAAGCTATACATAAAGAGAGATAAATTAAATGTAATTAAAATAAGAGAGAGAGAGTGTTAGTGAGGGAAAAGTGTTAATAGAATGTAAGGGCATGCCGCACTAAAGCCACCCAGCCCAACCAGTCCAGTGGCACCACACCCCACACCACCGTTACCCTAAATTGGGTTTACAATTAGTCAGCAAGGAGCCACATGATAATGGCTCCTTACTTGGTATATCTGAACTAAGAGCTACCTACCTTGGAGCAACCCCAGACTACTCCATGTGTCATATCAGGACCTGCATCTCCGCCTAATGCAAGCTCCTCTCTGCCTCTCACAACATACATACAGATAGTGGTAGATGCTCAAATTAGTTCAGTAAAACTTTTCAGGTGCATGCAAGGGAGGGGTTAATACTTAGTAAGCAAGACATTGGTTCCCCCGGCACACTGAATAGTTTTAGCAACCAATCTAGAACACTACATGATAATAGAATTCAGAGATATTGGTTACATATACCTGCGCAGGTGTATGATATGCCCCCAAGCCGCGTCAAGGCTTCTCTGTATATTGGGGGTCCCTAGCGCTATATCTAGGTGCAGGGTGTGGCACCCCAAAAACTATCATAAGCTAGGAGGCCCAGTGCGGCATGCCAGTGAGATACTAAGTGTTAATAATTAGTGATAGGAAGCCAAAGCTATACATAAAGAGATAAATTAAATGCAATTAAAATAAGAGAGAGAGAGTGTTAGTGAGGGAAAAGTGTTAATAGAATGTAAGGGCATGCCGCACTAAAGCCACCCAGCCCAACCAGTCCAGGGGCACCACACCCCACACCACTGTTACCCTAAATTGGGTTTACAATTAGTCAGCAAGGAGCCACATGATAATGGCTCCTCACTTGGTATATCTGAACTAAGAGCTACCTACCTTGGAGCAACCCCAGACTACTCCATGTGGCATATCAGGACCTGCATCTCCGCCTAATGCAAGCTCCTCTCTGCCTCTCACAACATACATACAGATAGTGGTAGATGCTCAAATTAGTTCAGTAAAACTTTTCAGGTGCATGCAAGGGAGGGGTTAATACTTAGTAAGTAACAAGACATTGGTTCCCCCGGCACACTGAATAGTTTTAGCAACCAATCTTGAACACTACATGATAATAGAATTCAGAGATATTGGTTACATATACCTGCGCAGGTGTATGATATGCCCCCAAGCCGCGTCAAGGCTTCTCTGTATATTGGGGGTCCCTAGCGCTATATCTAGGTGCAGGGTGTGGCACCCCAAAAACTATCATAAGCTAGGAGGCCCAGTGTGGCATGCCAGTGAGATACTAAGTGTTAATAATTAGTGATAGGAAGCCAAAGCTATACATAAAGAGATAAATTAAATGCAATTAAAATAAGAGAGAGAGAGTGTTAGTGAGGGAAAAGTGTTAATAGAATGTAAGGGCATGCCGCACTAAAGCCACCCAGCCCAACCAGTCCAGGGGCACCACACCCCACACCACTGTTACCCTAAATTGGGTTTACAATTAGTCAGCAAGGAGCCACATGATAATGGCTCCTCACTTGGTATATCTGAACTAAGAGCTACCTACCTTGGAGCAACCCCAGACTACTCCATGTGGCATATCAGGACCTGCATCTCCGCCTAATGCAAGCTCCTCTCTGCCTCTCACAACATACATACAGATAGTGGTAGATGCTCAAATTAGTTCAGTAAAACTTTTCAGGTGCATGCAAGGGAGGGGTTAATACTTAGTAAGTAACAAGACATTGGTTCCCCCGGCACACTGAATAGTTTTAGCAACCAATCTTGAACACTACATGATAATAGAATTCAGAGATATTGGTTACATATACCTGCGCAGGTGTATGCTATGCCCCCAAGCCGCGTCAAGGCTTCTCTGTATATTGGGGGTCCCTAGCGCTATATCTAGGTGCAGGGTGTGGCACCCCAAAAACTATCATAAGCTAGGAGGCCCAGTGTGGCATGCCAGTGAGATACTAAGTGTTAATAATTAGTGATAGGAAGCCAAAGCTATACATAAAGAGATAAATTAAATGCAATTAAAATAAGAGAGAGAGAGTGTTAGTGAGGGAAAAGTGTTAATAGAATGTAAGGGCATGCCGCACTAAAGCCACCCAGCCCAACCAGTCCAGAGGCACCACACCCCACACCACTGTTACCCTAAATTGGGTTTACAATTAGTCAGCAAGGAGCCACATGATAATGGCTCCTTACTTGGTATATCTGAACTAAGAGCTACCTACCTTGGAGCAACCCCAGACTACTCCATGTGGCATATCAGGACCTGCATCTCCGCCTAATGCAAGCTCCTCTATGCCCCCAAGCCGCGTCAAGGCTTCTCTGTATATTGGGGGTCCCTAGCGCTATATCTAGGTGCAGGGTGTGGCACCCCAAAAACTATCATAAGCTAGGGCATAGGGCCCCACAATTCTAGGGGCCTTCAAGCAGTGGTTTGCCGGTGCTTTTCGGAGTTTCTTGTGAGGCTAATAGAGATGGCTGCCCGGCTGCATTGGTTGTGAATTACACACAGTCAGAGCTGCCAGGAAACATTTCCTACCGGCCTGCAGCCAATCAGTTACTGGCTGTAAGCTGCTAATTGCTGGATGGCTGACAGCAGGTGGAGAGTCACCGCAGGTTATGATTTGTTTTTTAACTTAAGTAGGGGCCCCAGTGCATTGCTTTGCTTGGGGCCCACAATGTCATTAAGATGGCCCTGCTTTTCATATGACTGTACATATCGCTAGATAGAGAGAGATAAGTGCTGATTGTCGCATATAGCTGCCCTTTTAGGGTGTGGTTATTAGGGTCAGGGGTTAGAGTTAGATTAGGGGTTTGGGCTGGGGTGTTAGGGTAGCAGGATTAATTGTGAGGATTTGGGTATTAGTATAGGGTTTAGGATTGAGGGTGAGGGTTTACATATCCGCTTTAGGGTTTGGGATTGAGGCTCATGGTTAGAGTATTACTGTTGGGGTTTAAGATTGAGGGTGAGGGTTAGAGTATCTGTGTGGAATATGGTCGTTAGGTCGGCGCCTGAAAAGGTTGACATGGGCTTAGGTCGACAGGGTCATTAGGTCACCACAAGCATTATGTGGACATGGGTTTTTCACGTTTTTATTGAGCCAGCATGTGCTGACAGGTGATATTTCATGCCCTACCATCCACTAGGGAGTGGAGGGAGAAAAGAATAGTATGTTGAGCGTAGCAAGGCACCGTGCCCGAAGCATGGCAAGCACATCGGTGCACTGATGTCGACATTTGGGACAAAAAAAGTGAAAAAGGCCATGTTCACCTTTTGACTGTCAACCTAATGCTTATGTCGACCTCATGGCCCTGTTGACCTAAGCCCATGACAACCTTTTCAAGTGTTAATGGGCATTATTCTGATCGGTGCGTACTTTCCCGATTTCCTACGGAGCGGTCCGCACGCCACACTGTGCGGTGGCGTGCGGACATCGTCCGTAGAAACGCCCACCGGTCCTCCGCATTCGGACGGACTCACTCTTTAAGAACAGGGCGTGTGTACGGACGACATACAAACCTTGCGTGTGCGGTGGACACGTACAGATTCTTGCACGGTCTTGCAGCGTAAGCACGGTCTTACCGCGTTAGAACGGACGGGAAGCTGGCCGTACGCACCGATACAACACTATTTTTCAGAGCACACACAGCGATCACATGACCCACTTAGGCAATTAGGCAACCTCATTAAAAAGGGATTGTTATCTATTTGAATCAATTAAATTATAATATATACTGAAACACATTACTACTACATTCATTACACACATTAACCCTTACAGCATGTGAACCTAACATACATCTATATACAGTATTTACATTTTGCTTATTGAAAAGATTATAAACAAGTTACACATATACTTTTACATGTTAAAAAAACACACAGACAACTTCGAACTGTAATAAACAATTTATTGGCTGTACAAAACTGCGTTTAACCCCCCCCAAAAAATAACAATTAAATATCCCCATCCAGGAGCCGGTCAAATTCCACCAGGACCTGGCACATGTGGCCTCGTATACGTAAGAGGGCCCCACGGAGACCCTCTTGTGCTTGGGCTGGCTCATCTGTGGACAAATTAAAAATGGTAAAATTACTAATGATATTCATGTATACATTTAACATAGTCATACCTAAATTTGAAACAAGCACCGTGACAGGTGTGTGTATATATATATATATATATATATATATATATATATATATGTGTATATAGACACATATATAACTATATATATGACACATACATCTATACATACATGCATACATACTACATGGAAAGCCTGTTTTTTCCCCTCTACCCTTTACTCTGTAGAACACCTCACAGTCATAGTGCTCCTTCTGAATCCAAACCCACCCATGACTAAGCTCTGAGAAGCATGTCACGCGCTGCACCTATCCCAATTCAGCAAACAAAGTTCAGTGTCTGTTATATGATGGAGCGTGGCATGGGAGTTAGTCAACTCTCAGGAATGCTCAGTACATTTGTGCAATCAAGCATGGCTTGCCTGCTGATGGTCTGCTCCAGAAATCATTGTCATAATGCCAGTTAGGTGAAGCTGCAGCACTATCCCACTCCCATGCACAAAATCATTACTAAGACCAAATCCACACACAATTATGGTGCCAAACATACATGCAGGCCGCAGGGGGTGGTTACCTAGAGAAGAGCCCAGGGGCACTGACCACTTGTTACTCCATTCTAAGCCACGCCTGTCCATACTCCATTTATGTCATACTTAATCTAGTTTAGAAAGATCAATCACCAGTAAACTCTACTCACCTATATGAGGCTACAGATTGTATGCTTGCAGCAGTGACATGTAACCCTTACATCAGCAAGTCATCCCTTTCTTCCAGGATACAGATTAACTACACTGGTTCATTGACACTTAAAATCGACCTGAAAGCCATCCCCACAACCTGTGTCATTAATATGTGTCCTGGATGAAAGGGATGGTTTGCCCACCCTATCTAACCCCTAAGTGTGTCTGTTGCTACCCAGTTTGTTTTATCACTTTATAGTATTGAAAAAAACAATTGAATCACCAGTGCTACATAGCAAATAGAAGATGACAAAAGGAATAATGATTATTTATGTATACATACCAATTTCTGGTGCTTGCACCACCTCACAGGCCTCCTCTTCTTCTGTGGCCTCCTCATGTGGCACCTCCGCCTCTTCTGCCACCTCGTCCTCCAATGCCACCACCTCAGCTGCCCACACATCCTCCTCCACTTCCTCCCTTTCCTCTTCCTCCACTTCCTCCGCCACCCCTTCTTCAATGGCAACCTCCTCAGCCATTACTTCCTCCGCCTCCTCCTGGCCCTGGGAAGCCTCTGATTCTTCTCGGGCCTGTCTTGCTCGTTCCCGTGCTGTGTTTGTGAAAAACCAAAAAGTGCCAATTAGGGGTCATTTATATTAAGCCTTATCAAGCTATAAATGCAAAGGTTATAAGTAGAGATAAATGTACAGGCAATCACCTCCTTAGTGGCTTTTTCAAAACACAGCCTGTAACATGGCAGGTATGCTGTCACATTTGGGCCATTGTAAGCATCACAAGCATTAATCCTCACCAATAACATATTTTGTGACCATTACAGGGTGTCAAACAGGAAGTAGCACACATATAGTGTATGCCATGTTTAACTCATGATCAGGCTGGTTACCTTATTGGCTTAAATAATGTCATGTAAGCAATCATGTACAAATGGCCATTTAATGTATAAACACTCACATCTCGCAATCCTGGCCCTGATTTGCTGGAGCAAATCCGGCTGGCGACGTCTCAAGTCTGACCACCGCCGCTCCAGCTGTGCGATGGTCCGCCGCACCTGCTTTCGGGCGTATATGCGCCGGCGGGCCACCGCATAGGCATTCCACTTGGTTATAAAGGGCCCTGCACGGCCCAGCCTGGTCTCCATAACGGCGACCAGTGTCCTTAGCTCTGCAGGCGAAAAAGGGGCTGCTCTGCCATAGGCCGCCATCTTAGCAATGGCACAAATCAAGCGATCATGTCCTGTCATTGGTTGATCAAAGTGATATTTGGTATTAACTTTATTGTTCATTTTGACAGTAACAGCGTGTATGCGCCAGAACAGACGGCTAACCCATTGCATCGCAAACCCACACTTGCTGTACCTTTGCATAGTTTAGCAGACCATGCCATTACTTACTATCTCCTAAACAGACAGTGTAAAATAAGATGGGAACCCATTATATATAATCTATGACATTCACCAAACATGGGTATAAGCAACAGGTGAAATAGTCTGCATCACTAGCCACTTACACCTAACTCAACAAGGTACTAAACAGCTAGTTGATAGTGAAAGCTATGCAGCAGAAACATAGCAAATAGTGCCAGACCTTTTCCCAATATTAGGCCATGGTGCCATGTGTACACTTACCTTCTACTGGCCCACACTAGAGAGGTGGAATGAAAAGTAGCTAGCATCAAGGCTGAATTTGGAGACCTTTCACATGTGATTTGGATGCTAGCACTGATTACTTGTGCCTAAGTGGTGGACTGGATTTACATATGGAATGGGTATTGTCATTTGTACTACATACCAAACAAGTGCTCAGTACAGATGTACATTCACATATACATTTCATTTCTGACCTCAGTTTTATTTGGTCATTGGTGTAAAAATCTGCATTTACCTACTAAATCAGACTTACTAAGTTTGCCAGGTTTTTTTTTTTTTTTAAATTCCCCAGCTAGGGGCGTGGCCTATGCGCCGCACGGTTGACGCGGCCATACGGAACGCAGGGTGTCGCTGATGTACGCCAATTACAGAAATAGTATATAAAGGTGTGTTACACAAATGCAATGTGGTTGCACACATGTCTGCATCTCTATCTGAGGAAGAGCAGGAGTGGGAGGACCTATTTGCCCGCATGGACTCCAGCACCACCTATGTCCCCATCAACCCAGACCAGCCATTGGGGGAAGAGCAGCCAGATGGCCCATCTACATCAGGCCAATCGTCAGCTGGCCCATCTTCAGCCTCAGCAGAAGCATTGGGAACACAGCAGGTGGCTTCCCAACAGAGTAGCCTGGCCAGCACTTCGAGTACAGCGACAGGTGGCCGTGGCCGTGGTCGTGGCCATGGCCGAAATAGGGCAACAGAGGAACCAACCACCAGAAACATGGCATTCGAAGCACAGGAGCTTGCCATCCTGGTGCCCCGCGCACGGGATTGGATCGAGTGTCCACAGGACCGGTTGACACACACAAGGAGATGGAAGATCTGGGAGGACATAACAGCGGAGATTAATGCAGTGGCTCCACAAGTTCGTGAGACGGAGCACGTTAAGAAGAGGCAAGTTCATGTGTGTTACATTTGAGCAGTACAAGACCAGTAATGTTTACATTAGATATTAAATGGAGTTGGTCAATGGGCGGTCACGTTGCTTGGAGGCACAGACATGTTTGCCATGTCATTGAATTGATAGTTATTGTAGGGTGAGTGTGAGTGTATCTTCTAAGGGTTGTTTTTCAAATTTAATATAATCTAAGTTTGGTGTCATGAGGCACATGTTTTATTATGGTGCAGATTGCAATGGGTGGTACAGCAAACATGAGGAGTGACATGTATTAATATGTAAACTTTGATTGCAGGTGGCACGACTTCAAAACGAACCTCAAGAAGAAATTGACCCAGCGGTGGGAACACAGCCACACCTCTGGGGCTGGCCCCATACCATCAAAGCTGCAGCTCACCCCCCTGGAAGAGATGGCAGAGTGCTGCATTGCAGTCGAGGAGGTCCGGGGGGTGAGCACCATGGACAGCGAGGCCCCAGCGGAAGTCATGGCTTCTTTGCTTGAAGGTAATTATTTGCCATGCCATAAGTAGCTGGTTCTAATTTTGCATGGAATGTGTTGTAATTGTAATTTTCTCTTTCACCAGCATCCCCACCGCTTGGTCAAGAATCTCTTGAGGAGGTTGAGGAGTCTGTGCCACCTGCCACCAGTACCAGGCCCCTGCAGCAGCAGCCACTGACCGCGGCTGAATTGGCCACATGGGGGCAGGTGCTTGGCAATATTCACCAGCAGGGAGAGTCGGCATCAGAGCAGGGTTTGGTCAGCAGCCAGCAGACTATCGCTGGGAGCCTGCAGGCTATTGCTGAGGCCCAGCAGGCCATGGCTGGCACCCAGCAGTCAATTGCTGCTAGCCTGCAGGTGCTGTCTGATCAAGCCCTGCGGCAAAATGACCTCCTCCTCCACCATAATGAGCTTATGGTGGAGCTAGTTGCCAGCAATAGGGTCCTAATGTCATCCGTTTCTGGTGCATTACCACCATCAGCACTCCCTGCTGCCAGAGGGGGAAGACGATCCACCCCCTCCCCAGCATCTGCTCCACCTGGCCCACTATCTGACCGTGGCCGTGGCCGTGGGCGAAGAGCCGCTGCACGTGGCAAGGAGCCTGCCAGGGGCAAACGTGCCCGCAAATGAACTTGTGTCCGCATTAATCTCCACCCTTATGTCTTCCCAAATCTTTCATTAAGCTGTGTGTGTCAGCTTCCTGTGTCCAATTCCGTGCAGAGGGTACCCACATTTGCCCTCGCTTCGAATGTCATGTTTGGTTCCCCTGTTGCCCTGTTTCGGCTACCATTACTGTGTGCTGTACTTGAAGTGTTGGTGCTATACTTTTGTTGAGAAGCCACCTGATGTGTTCCTAATGAATCTGCTGTGGCTATGTATGTCTAGAATACATGGATTTATTATATATTATTTAATTGTCTTCCTGTTATGCTACCTTTTATTTTGTGGCGATTTGAAATTTATTTGATAAGTTCATTTAATAAATGTTTTTTTGTTTCCCCCAAATGTGTGGTTTAATTGATACATGTCGAAGTGACATGTGTATTTGTATTATTAATATTAAGTTGTGTTCATTATTTGCAGTGTAAAAGTGTGTGAAAAGTGCAGCATATATGTGTGTGTTTAGTAATGTTCCATTTAAGCTGCATTGGTTCCAATTGAAGCAGTGACAAGCATGTAATTAACAAGTAATGAGTAAAGTAGGTGAGTGTATTGTGTTCAGCTGACATTGGTTGAGGTGCGTCCGTCCTGATTAGGCATTCCGATTGCCTAGCGCATGACCGAGTGGTGTCCGCAAAGCAATACTTGCTTATGGACACCGCATATTTCTTGCCTTTTTGTTCGCGTGCATTCGGCGTGCTATCCGAATGCACGCCTACCAAAATAAGTGCACTCCCCCGTGTCCGCCCATGTTTCCGCCCAGTTTAGCCCACTTTGAAAGTACGCCCCTGTGTCATTCCGAATGACGCCCATAATACGCCCATATTTCCCGAGTGATTGCGGGGCACATTTCAGTACGGTATTATTGAGAACAAGTACGGAGTCCATGCGTGGCACATGCACATAGCGTTCCCCATGCATGCGCAGACGGCTAAAAAACGCCATCCGAAAGTATACGGAAATGTACGCACAAACCAGAATAAGGGCCAATGTAAGGCCATGTCGACCTTCAATGGTCGACCCAATGCATTTCGACCTAAGGTGTGTTTCGACCCTATACCCATTAGTGCTATGGTTTATGATTCAGGGTTACGGTATTACTGTTAAGGTTTAGTGTTGAAAGTAAGGATATTACTGTTAGGGTTTAGTACAGAGGGTAAGGGGCAGAGTATTAGTGCTAGAGTTTAGTATTGAGGGTAAGGGTAAGGGCTGTTTCACACAGTACGGTTCCTGCCGCACGGTGAAATCCCGTACGGTCAGGGAGCCGCGCCGCACTCAGCAGTTGTGAATGGACACTATTGTGTCCATTCACACGGGACGGCCACGGCCCGGCCGCACGGCTGCAGCCGGATCCCCCCACTGGAAGGGACGGCTGCCGGGCTGTGGCCATCCCTGCCATTATAAAATTCTGAGTGCGGCGCGGCTCCCTGACCGTACGGGATTTCACCGTGCGGCAGGAACCGTACTGTGTGAAACAGCCCTGAGGGTATTACTGTTAGGGTTTAGTACTGAGGGTAAGGGTTAGGGTATTACTGTTAGGTTTAGTATTGAGGGTAAGGGTTAGGGTATTAGTGCGAAGGTTTAGTATTGAGGGTAAGGGTTAGGATATTACTGTTAGAGTTTAGTATTGAGGGTAAGGGTTAGGGTATTAGTGCTAGGGTTTCGTATTGAGGGTAAGGGTTATGGTATTACTGTTAGGGTTTAGTATTAAGAATAAGGCTTAGGGTATTAGTGTTAGGGTTTAGTATAGAGGGTAAGGGTTAGGGTATTACTGTTAGGGTTTAGTAAGGGTAAGGGTTAGGGTATTACTGTTAGGGTTTAGTAAGGGTTAGGGTATTAGTGCTAGGGGTTAGTATTGAGGGTAAGGGTATTACTGTTAGGGTTTAGATGTGAGGGTAAGGGTTAGGGTATTACTGTTAGGGTTTAGTATTGAGGGTAAGGGTTACGGTATTAGTGCTAGGGTTTAGTATTGAGGGTAAGGGTATTACTGTTAGGGTTTAATATTGAGTGTAAGGGTTAGGGTATTACTGTTAGGGTTTAGTATTGAGGGTAAGGGTTAGGGTATTACTGTTAGGGTTTAGTATTGAGGGTAAGTGTATTACTGTTAGGGTTTAGTATTGAATGTAAGGGATAGGGTATTACTGTTTGGGTTTAGTATTTAGGGTAAGGGTTAGGGTATTATTGTTAGGGTTTAGTATTGAGGGTAAGTTTTAGGGTATTACTGTTAGGGTTTAGTATTGAGGGTAAGGGTATTACTGTTAGGGTTTAGTATTGAATGTACGAGATAGGGTATTACTGTTTGGGTTTAGTTTTGAGGGTAAGGGTTAGGGTATTACTGCTAGGGTTTAGTATTGAGGGTAAGGGTTAGGGTATTACTGTTTGGGTTTAGTAATGAGGGTACCAGCATTGGTTTTGCTCATAAATACTGCAACTAACCGAAATAATTTGAGTTTGTCCTGGACCACCACACCAGGGCACCATTGCTTGTGTCCCGAGGCATGCCAGGGAGCCACGGTACACAGTTTGGAAACCACTGGGTTATGGTATTCGTGCTAGGGTTGAAGGCGAGGGTTAGAGGTGTTTGAGGTAGTAGTTTTCCCAAGATTGCCTCACCTGGTACCTTTCATGGTTGTAATATACAACCCCCTAGACATTATTATGCAGATTTCGGCACCCACCCTGCCGTACAGTATGCTTATTGTGCACTGTAGGTTTTAGTAGCTCTGCATGTTTTTCAGCTTGATGTAATCCTAATGTCTTTGTGCACTGTATCATGTTTTTGATGTTTATAAAATGCAATATATGGTAAGTAAAATAAAAATAATGGAAGTTTTGTAACAGCTCGGCACCCGTTACGTAGTTAGCATAGTGGTCTGTCAGAATCAGCGTAGTGTTCGCGCGGCCAGCGAGTAGTTAGCGTAGTCAGTCAGAAGTAGCGTATTGTTCCCGCTAGCGTAGTAAGCATAGTCAGCGTCCCTGTCAGAAGTAGCGTACTATTCCCGCGGTCAGCGTAGTCAGCGGCCCTGTCAGATATGTGTTCCTGAAACACCCCCACTATCCACTCCAGCCCGAAGTGTGGCGAGTGGACGCGTTACGCATCCCCCCGACCTGTTCATACCCCCACTATCCAGGTCGGCGTGGAGTTGATTTTATAAAGTGTCCCGAAGCGTGGCCGAAGTGTGGCGACCACAGAGAGCCCCATGAGGGGACACGGAACACATGTAAAGTAATCCGCATCCTCTCGCCATGCTTCGGGCTCGGTGGCTCGCTGCGCTCGCCACACTTTATAAAATCAACTCCATGCCGACAAGGATAGTGGGGGTATGAACAGGCTGGGGGAACGCGGAACGCGCCCGCTCGCCACTGGCGTGGATAGTTGGGGTTAGAAAAGGAGGCTCTCCCTGAAGCGGACAATAATTACTGAGATGCAGGAGTGTATGAGACGCAGGTGCGCATCTCCGACGGCGCCCGCATGATCCCCTCTCCGCCGGCGTCCACCAGCGCAGGGGATCTGTCGGTTACCGGCGCTGTGTGAGAGGCGCTCGCTAGGCTTGCCATGGATGCTGGGGACAGAGCCATGGATGCCGGGGACAGAGCCGGGCTGCCGCGGAGTCACTACGCTAAGTATGCTAGGCAGCCATTGGGCTACGCTGACAGCATAGCTTAGCCTATGCTGAAAACATAGCATAGCCGGGCGCCGTGCTATTACACAAGTACCAAAATAATAAATATAATAATTATTAAAAATTCCTCTGCGATGCAAAAATTGCTGGAAAATGTCTGCAACACTATTTTTCGGGAGATCGGCGCATGCGCAGTACAGTCTGAGAGAACTAGTGCTCAGACCCTACTACAAGCTGTGCTGAGAGGAGTAGTCCGGCCGGAGGAGGCTGCACACGGGCATCATGGAGAGGAAAAGGGAAAGGCTTCAATCAGATCTGTGTATGACCGCTATCTTGGAATGCATAACATATATTCTACATGTATGCATGGGAAATATATAAAGGCACAGAAAGTTTACAAGCAGAGTTTTAAAGTCATGCTGAAAGTATTTGTTGTTTTTACTAGGGTGACAGTGGAGAGGATGTCAAAATACGATATGCGTGCAGGGGATTAAAGTGGAAGGGTGTCAGGTGCTGTATGGCCGCAGGCATAGGTGCAGATTTATGTTTTTGCTGGTGGGTGCTCAAGCCAAAAATATAGGGGAGTGGCTTCATGGGGAAGGGGCGTGGCCTCAAAATAATACCAATTTATATTACACAGCACAATTGTCTCCAATATTCAAATTACGGCAGCAGAGTTCCCCTTTTTACACATTACAGCAGCAGAGTTCCCCTTTTTACACATTACGGCCAAATACATAAATGCCCCCACAGTGCCAAGTACATAAATGCTACTCAGTCGCACAGCACACCCTACTCAGCCGCACAGCATGCCCAGAGCACGCATATGCTGGCCGGCCCATGTCCGTATATTACTCCGCGGACAGAATACACTCTTCCCACCATCCTGGCATACTATTTGCCAGGTGGCGGCTCCGGCGATGCGAGTGCTGCAGCCGCAAATGAGCAAGTTAATACGGTGGCCCAGCAGCGGGACTCGGACCCGTGGGTGCTCATAAATTTCCGTGGGTGCTCGGGCCCTTGAGCACCCACAGAATCGGCACCTATGGCTACAGGGGGGTGACAGGGCAAAGGGTGCATGCATAGTGTGATGGGAGAGTGATAGGTACTATATTGGTACATAGGGTGACAGGTACCATATGGGTGACTTTTTCCATGTCGTCCTTTTGCTTGTGACGAACGAATGCATATCAACTGACCTTGTCATGTGGACCTTTTGGTGTCAATATACTGCCTGGCAACATAGACACTGTCTATCCTTTTATCCACACCCTGCCTGGCCACTAATAAACTCACTGCTGAAAACAACGGTTGTGCCGGCCTTGCTGTAGCCTTCTCCCGATGTGCCGCCATCGCTGCCATACAGTATGTTGTTGTATTTGATTCTTGCTGGGTTTAAAAATAACAGTAACAGTGCATGTTACTGTCTCTTAAAGAATGAATGCCATCCCTGGAGACTGTGCTACAATGTCTCGTTGAGGAACTCTGCTAATTATTTTGTAAACATGCAATGCGGTTTTTGTATAACATTGCCCTGGAGCTGTAAGCATTGGGGAAATATAAATGTGTGTAATGTTCCATAAGGAAAGTATTGTTTACAGGCAGACTTATGGGGCCCATACACGGTGCGTTTTGAGGGCATTTTGGTACTCTTTACTTAGAAGGGCGCCCACGATTTTGATCGTGGGCATCGTTAGTAAAAAATCTCGGGCATCTCGGGCATTGAATGCACTAAAAAATCGGGTGCGATCAACCGACGAGATGCCCGAGATTTCCCATAGGGAACAATGTTAAATGTCTCAATTGACCCAATTTTCCTGTTCAATGCCTCAATTGACCCGATTTTTCCATAGGAAACAATGTTAAATGGGCCACAGAGGCCAAATAGGCACCCTGAAGTGTATAATGGCCACCCGAATTGTTAACGCCATCCCACGATCAACGTCAACCCGATGCGTGGCGAGCGCAGCGAGCCCGCGAGGGGCGGCGGTACGCGTCCTACGACCTTTTCATACCCCCACTATCCACGTCGGCATGGAGTTGAGAATAGAAAGTGTGGCGAGCGCAGCGAGCCACCGAGCCCGAAGCGTGGCGAGCGCAGCGAGCCCCGCGAGGGTACGCGGACAGCTCTGAAGCCCGCGAGGGGACGCGGATACCTGTGAAGGTATCCGCGTCCCCTCGCGGGGCTCGCTGCGCTCGCCGCGCTTCGGGCTCGGTGGCTCGCTGCGCTCGCCACACTTTCTATTCTCAACTCCACGCCGACGTGGATAGTGGGGGTATGAAAAGGTCGTAGGACGCGTACCGCCGCCCCTCGCGGGCTCGCTGCGCTCGCCACGCTTCGGGTTGACGTTGATCGTGGGGTGGCGTTAACAATTCGGGTGGCCATTATTCACTTCAGGGTGCCTATTTGGCCTCTGTGGCCCATTTAACATTGTTTCCTATGGAAAAATTGGGTCAATTGAGGCATTGAACAGGAAAATCGGGTCAATTGAGACATTTAACATTGTTCCCTATGGGAAATCTCGGGCATCTCGTCTGTCGCATCGCACCTGATTTTTTAGTGCATTCAATGCCCGAGATGGCCGAGATGGGCGCCCTTCTAAGTAAAGAGTACCGGCATTTTTTTAAACGAGCCTACAATATCGCTTCAAAAATGCCCCTACATCGGTCAGTGTGTATGGGCATAGTGATAGCAATGCACGGCAATTACTATCCAGCATGCTGGATAAATCTACTCAATTGCTGGTCAGGACCAGTGTTCTCGCCGCAGAACACTAACACTGACATCGCTCAGCTCACAGGGCTAACAAATCGCTGTGCACTGAGCATCACTCAGGAGGCTCAGCACATCTCCCCATGTGTAGGCCCCATAACACTTAGCAGGTAAAACAATAGAGGCTTAAACTTATAGTTGAGCTTCAAAATATAAAAAGTTAAATATATTTTGTAGTATAATTGATACAGAAAACAACATTAAAATGCCTTTAAAGAGTAAAAATAAATCTGACAGGAAACATGGGGAATGTGTTTTTGTGGCTTCATGTTAGAGTTGCATTACAGCAGTAATCACCATTTGTGTGGTTAGTATAGGAAATCTGGTAGCCCAAACAGCTTTACACTAACCGGCATGCAAACATTCTCTGCCGTCATAAACAGAAAAACAGATGAACGGAAAAACAACCCACTTTGTATTCAACAAAATACAGAGGGATCAAATCAACTGTGATAACTGTGTTGATCCCCCACTGGTGAAAGTGAAATTCATTAACATACAGTGTTTGTTAATGATTTGTAACATGAATAATTCTATTTATTAGCCTATAAACATTATAAATGGTATAGCAAGTATCGCTGAATAAATAGCGTCCCTATAGAGGGCGGGGGATGTGGGATGGGGGGACCTTGGACTCTGCACCATAATTCCAAACATAATGAGAGGTGCTATTATGCTGAGACTTGTAGTTCCTCACATAGGGCCTTATTCTGGTTGGTGCGGTCCTTTCCGAATTCTTTCGGAGGGTGCTTTTTAGCCATCTGCGCATGCGTAGGCAACGCAATGCGCATGTGCCAAGCATGGCCTCCATACTCGTTCTCACTAATACCGTCCAGAAATGTGCACCGAATTGACTCGGGAAATATGGGCGTAATATGGGCGTCATTCGGACCTACACAAGGGCGTGGTTTCAAAGTGGGAAAAACTGGGCGTAAATCTGGGCGTACACGAGGGAGTGCACAAACTGTGGTAGCGTGCATTCAGACAACACACCAACTGCAAACGAACCAACACGCATGAAATATGCGGTCTTCATAAGCAAGTTTCACTTTGCGGAGAGCACTTGTTCATGCGCTAGGCATTCGGTTCGCCCAATTAGTACGCCCACACCTGAAGCACTCTCAGCTGAACACAATACAATACACTCCTCTACTAATTAGTGATTAATTACACTATTTTCATAGCTTCAATTGGAAGCATTGCTGCCTAAATGGCCCATTACTAAATACACAAATATATGCTGAAAACACGACTGTATTGTTGCTATTTTGCACACATTTACACTGCAAGCAATGGACAGAAATTGGTATCACTAATATAAATTTACATGTCACTTTTACATTCAGTGATAACAGCACATATTTGGGGGTAAAATTTTAATTTATTACATTTGTAAAATACATAACATATTAATTGCATGTTATTTGGCACATGCCAAAAAATAAAGGGAACATAATAATAATTTGAAATGAAAACAAAAATGTACAAAATTGAAGACATTTCATACATAGCCACAGCAGAATCATTAGGAACACATCAGGTGGCTTCACAAGAAAAGTATAGGACCAACACTTCAAGAACAGCAGCCAGTAATGGTAGCAGAGGGCAACAGGGGAACCAATTGATTACAATTACAAACAATCCCTTTTTTATGAGGTTGCCTAATTGCAAAAGTGTGTCATGTGTCAGATGTATGAGTTCTGATTACAGTAGTGAGTTTTGCGAAAATACACCGCATCGGTGCGTACGGGCAGCTTCCCGTTAGTTCGGACGCTGCAAGACCGTGCAGAATCTTTGTGTTCCCCCAGCACACGTACGGTTTGGATGTTGTCCAAAAACACACCCTCTTCTTAAAGAGTGAGTCCGACCGAATGCGGATGACCTGTGGGCGTTTGTTCTTACAATGTCCGCACAGCGTGGCGTTCGGTCAGGTCCGAAAGAATTCGGAACGGACCGCACCAACCAGAATAACCTCCATAGTACCAAGCATTACTAACCAGAATAATTATACCAAACTCTGTAATCTAACATAGAACAAAATCAAGGTGCTTGGCATCATTTTGGTAAAAAATATGGGCCCAACAACCAACATCCAGGTTATCTGGTGGGTCCCTAACACAAGGTTAAAGTTAAGGTCACTTGGGGGGATTTTTACCTTAGTGCTCTGTCTATTGACAAAAGTGAGTACAGGCCTTCTCTAATACTGTATAAGTGGGAATTGTGTTACATATATTACAATCTATTAAACATTACAATAATATATTTTTAAGTTTGGACTGGATCAAGTAACTATAGATCAAATCAATGCACATTTCAAGTAAGTAATCCAGATTCATCACAATGACCCTTATTCTGATTGAGTCGGTCGGATAAGAATTCGGACAGACTGCCCATTTCAGCCCATTGCACATGCGTACCAACGCACAGCGCATGTGTGGCCACACACCACCGCGCACGGACAAAACACATCGAGCAAATAAAACTAAGCCGCGCACGGTCGGACACAGTGGGTGTAATGTGGGTGAATCACAGGGCGCCGCAACAAAAGTGGGCAAAACTGGGCGTTCACCGGGGTGTGCATGTGGGGGGTTACAACAAGTGCTGGGCGTATGCCCTGCACGGGTCTCCAAGTGATCAGAGCTTAAGATCACTCTTAAGAAAAAAGCAAATCTCAAGCTTCGTTGACCAAACTTAGCAATTTTAACCTTTTACAGTACACTGCGTGCCTTCTCATCGCCTGTATGAACCACTATTCATATTTATTTAGTCCCATTTACTAATATGAGGACATTTTCATACTCAAACCTAAACACACAAGTTCTTTTGGCATCTTAGCCCAATACTACACACAATTAAAAAAAGGTCGACATGTGTCAACTCCCATACTTCTATGCACACACAACCATTATGCTTTCAGCACATTACACACAACTTAGGAAAGTGGCAAAATAACAATACTATAAATAGACATGTAGTAAGGGTTAATTTGTAATTGGGGAAGCCAATTAGTTAATCGTATGCAACAAACAACATACACTTTGGGTAATTGGTTAATAGATTTGAGCATGAGTTCCGTGCGGAATCGTGCTGGGCTCCAGCAGAGGGCGTTTGGTTGGCTGTCCGGCCGTCCGCAAGCAGGAAGATCATGCGAACTTTGTGAGTTCCGTCTGCACATGGTGGCGTACGTGCATTACCATGCCGCTCCCTCTTATGTGGTAGACCGTCCGAACGGATGCGGTGGCCTTATAGGCGTGTCTTCACTCACCGTGTGGGTGCGCGGTTCGTTCGCTCGGATACGTGCGAGTGCGTATCCGAATGAATAAGGCCCAATTTTCCAACAAGAAATACATAGAGCAAGATATCATAGTATAGTACATAGAGTGCCATCAGATCTGGCCATGCATGCTGGTGAGAACTGGGGGAAGGCGACAGTACGTTGAACCTTCACCAACCTTTCCGCTAATGTACAGGTCAAAAACTCCTCTCAAATTTTGAAGGTAAAGAAAGGATCAAATGCTATTCAAAATATCAGTACATAATCTCAAGGTCCATACACACTGGGCGATTTTGCCCAGCATCTATGGGCACCGATGATGGGGAAAATTGCTGGGCTGAAAAATGCTTAGTGCATACACACTAATCGTTTTTCACCCGTTTTATCAATTTTACCAATGGTAAAATCATTCGCTAAATCTGTAGCTCATCTGCTGGTAATACCAGCAGATGAGCGGCCGGGCCGGTGATGATACGGGAGCGCACTTCACCACTCACCGCTACCCTGTACACACTGGGCTGCTTTTCAGCTGGAGGCAGCTCGGAGGAGTAAACTGAGCTGCTTTCAGCTCACAGTAGCCCAGAGTGCATGAAATATGGTTTATTTTCAATTGGTTTTGAATATGATATTGTCATTTCTTGTAGTATAGCAGCTTCAGTTCATTACTGGTTGTTGGTGGATGTTTGTAGACCTCAGCTCAGCTGTCCTGTTGGCTGTGTTAAGGTCTTTCATGAAGAGGATGAGGATTGTTTTCTGTCCAGTAATGAACATTCTGCTTGTTAACGTAACCAGACAAATTACACTGTGCACCCTCTAGACCAGGGGTGGGCAATGAGCGGCCCTTCAGCTGTTGATGAACTACAAATTCCAGCATTGTTTGCCTTAGTTTTTCTATTTAAGCTTGCTAAAACTGGTGCAAAGAATGCTGGGATATGTAGGTCATCAACAGCTTGAGGTCCGCTTGTTGCTCACCCAGTGGCGAAGCACCCCCGCCCAGCCGCCGCCCCGCCAAGCACCCCCGCCCCGCCGTCCATGCAAACCCCCCCCCAATCCCCCGCAGCCTTACCTATCGCGCTGGTCCTGGCGGCTCCGTTCTTCTGCTGAGGACCACCACAAAATGGCCGCCCCCATACAGCAGACAGTTTCAGAGAACTGTGTGCTATATGGGGGCGGCCATTTTGTGGTGGTCCTCAGCAGAAGGTAGGAGCTGCCGGGACCAGCGAGATATGTAAGTCTGCGGAGGATTGGGGGGGGGGGGGGGGGTGTAACTATAGCACCGCAGCCCCCAGCGCCCCCCCCCCCCCGTGGTGGAAGGGGGCTGCGGTGCTATAGTTACGCCGCTGTGCTCACCCCTGCTTTAGACACTGCAGCAATAATGCAGGAAATGACTCGCCGAGTGATGTGAAACTTCATAATTATCTATTAGAAATGTATATTATGAAAGAAGGCCACCACCTGGATGATATATTCAAAACCAATTGGAAATAAACTGTATTCCATGCACTTATAGATAGCATTGACCGTGCCTTTTTTGCTAATCTTTTAAATCTGGGAGGTTTTTTTTTATACATCACCCTGTACAAGGACATATGTGGCACCAAACTCAGAAGTCCTGAATGCTATAGTGCTGATTCCATAGTATTGTTAGGCATATTTGTAGGTGGGGATTGGGTGCAACATGGCAATGTCAGACTCAATGCCACAGTACATATATATATACCATAGGTGTGTTGTTCCAGCACCCTATTAAATGTTTCCATTTTTTGTCAGCTACATGTAGTACATGCTTTTCATATGTCCATGTTATATTATGTCTTTATCAGATACTGAACTCCATTCACTGGCTTCAGGGAATAAAAGACTCATAAATAATCAATGATACTAGAAAAAAGTGAGAAACAGCGCTCTCTAGTGTACTAATATTATATTGAAGAGAGGCTATGCGTAATATGCGTACCACAATGAAATGGGAAACAGTGTCATGAACATGGGTCTTTATGGAACCAGAACACAGGTTCCCAAACTTGGTCCCTAGGACCCCACACAGTGCATGTTTTGCAGGTCTCCTCACAGAATCAAAGAAAGAATTAGCTCCACCTGTGGATCTTTTAAAATGTGTCAGTCAGTAATGAGTGACCAGGAAATTGTGAACTGTTTGGGGTCCTGAGGACCGAGTATGAGAACCAATGCAGTAAAGTGATCCCTCCTGATACTAATGTCTTCAGAAAATTACCAGGATACACCTGGAATCTTCAGTGAGAATCCCACCTGTTCCTCACAGTATATATAAAACGTATATACTCCAATAAGCAGGGCCGGTGCAAGGCACCAGAGCGCCCCAGGCGAGTCGGGGGTGGGGGCGCCCTGGTGCCCCAGGGGGGGGGGGTGTACCTGCTGCGCCGTCTGGGGAGCGGGCAGGGGGGTCCGTGCCGGCATCTGACAGGAGCACGCGGGGAGTCCGTCCGTGCCGTGGGGGTACCCGCGGCACTGTGTATAAAGCTGGCGGCAGCGGTGGCAGTGATTAAGAAATAACTAGCGCTATGCGGCGGCACGGGAAGCGCTTCTGATTTTAAAAACACTGGCCATATGCTGATTGGCTGAATCTCAACCAATCAGCATGAAGCAAGTGTTTTCAAACCCAGCAGCGCTTCCGGCGCCGCCGCATAGCGCTAGTTATTACCTATTCACTGCAGGGACCCCGCCGCCATCTTTATACACAGCACCGCAGGTACCCCCGCGGCACGGACACCCCTGCCCACTCCAGCACCTACGCTCACCTCCATGCGGGGGGCGAGAGACGAGGGGCGAACTGCCACCCTCCAGTGGCCGGTGCCCTAGGCAAATGCCTAGAGCTGCCTAGTGGTGGCGCCGGCCCTGCCAATAAGTGTCAAGAAGCGCCCTGAGAAGATCATGGCGGACAAACTCCACCCTGGCCATAATTTGTTTGATATTCACCCATCAGGTAGATGCTTCTTGGCATCCCTGCCAAGTCATCAAGAACCGCAAAAAGCTTCTTCCCGATAGGTATTCAACTATTGAACAATGTACTCTAAGATACTGCTAATCTAAGCCCCTAACTGCTCTGTCTGACCTTGCAAATCATAACATGTGAATTGTCCTTTGTGTGCGCAACTGATGCGATGTATGTCCTGTTATCCCTCTTGTACCATGCTTGAAGCTGCACTGTATCCACAAAAAATTCCTAGTATACGAGAGTATACATGGCCAATAAAGTGATTCTGATAATATAGTCATTTAGTATGGGTTTTATTATGCTGTTCTTGTATAAAATTGCTCTGGATCTGTAAGCATTAAGAATATAATAATGTATTTAAAGTTCCTTGAGGGAAGTACTGTTTACAGCATACTTGCCTACTTTTGAAAACTAGTTTCAGGGAGATTATAATTGGTAGTAAAATTTTGCACAGCGCCACATTGAGGGGCTTGTTATGCTCCACCCAAAGGGCGTATCTAGTTCCATATATGGAGATAATGCTAAAAGAGATTATGAACGTGGCACCTAGAAGCGTGGGTGTGTACTGATACATCTGAGAGGAATCTTTTAAAATGATTTATATCCAAATGTAGATGAGCCCCAAAGCAGTTAGTAAGAGCCACTATACTTGGGGGGCGTGGCCTATCCAAGCAGGACGCAGGATCAGAGGGCTTCCGTGGCAATTTAGCTAAAAGTGCCCCTATGCCCACAGAGAACTGTCCCACGCCACCAGCAGCACTTGGGCAGACCCCCGGGCACCCTCCGGATCGGTGGTGGTAGGGCTGTGGAGCCAGGGACTGGAGTAATCCAGTTCTGCGGGTTGCGGCCCTCACCTACCCAGAAGCCTCAATTTGCTGCCTGGACTCCATACCCGTTTTGCGGCTCAAAACGGGTCCCGGAGACGGCCTGCTGCGAGCCCCTGCCCTCACAGAGGTAAGCGGAGGGCACCCCTGCCTCCCCCGGCGCTGATTACCTGGCAGAGCAGCCAAAAGAACGGGAAACGGTGGGGAGGCTCTGGGCATCCTCCTCCAAGCTAAGCTGCAGTGGCCATCTTGGATTTGGCTGCCTGCCAGTTTCCTCTTCACGTCCAGCTCTCCCTGTCTGTGCCTAGCCTGCCGCAGGCAAATGTACAGTACCCCAGCCTCCCACCTATAAAACACCAAGGGAGATAGACTATATATCCCCAGCGTTCCCCTCTTATACACTGGAGGCAGACTCACCAAATAAGTGCAACACAACCCACACTACCTGCTGCATCACACTGTGCTACAGTGCCCTCAGCACACCTGCCTTTTAGGAGTACTCCCAATGCTGTGCATACTCAATGGTGACATTTACACACTTAGCACCCTACTGTAATGCGCTGTTCCCCCAGAAGTACACTATATCCCAAACTGCACCCGAGTTTTCTTACTTGGACCCCTATACAGAGCTCCAGTCTGGTGCTGTTTTTCTGCGCTTCTCGCTGTGTCCTGGCGGCTGGACCGGGGACACAGAGATTTGAACGCTGTGTAAACTAAATCTGGATCCCTTATAGAGAGCAGGACGCATCTGACCTGCGAAGGCTGCACTTACCTCCATATAAGTGCCTCTAAAGCCTTTATTATAGATGAACTTCATCTTTACCATTACTCTGCCATCTGGTGGTCAAATCTGACCTCTACAAGCTCGATATATATTGCTAATAACACCTGAACGTGCTATAATTCAGCTGCACTACCTCATAGTTTTCTCCAATTAAATCAATATGGCCTCCAGCATGACCTATTATGCTTAGGCCATCCAGACCACCACCTCCACCATAAAGCTAACCTGAGCACGGCTGCCTTGCTTGAACTCACTCTCCACTGGTCGATATTCCTAATACGCCATAATGGCGCCTGGGAAAAAGAACAAAGACTCCAAGTCCGCTCCACAAGTTCATTTCTTCGGGACCTCTTCAACTGGGAAAAAACCCTGCCCTTCTCCCTCAACACCTGACCCAATTTCAACATCCCCTTCAGTCTCCCCGACTTCACGCCCTACTGGTCCTAATACCCAGGAAGAGAGGGAAAGGGGGTTTTGGAGTTGCTTCTGCACCAGATATGTGTAATTTTATTAATGTGATCCCCAAATGTTAGTTTCTGGATTATGTTATAATACAACTAAAGTTGGGGGTGCTGCCAAAGACAATAGTCAAGATGCAAAGAAAAAAGACAGAAAAAGGATTGTCTTTTTGCTGGCGCACTTTTTAAGAAAGAAGATTTCATAAAATTTACCTTTTGTTTCTATAATATTAAAAACCGTTTAAGTGAAATTTTGAACCACATAATTAAACTTCACAAACATTGAACAATAAAATTAAAAATGAGAGGCACGTGTTGTGTGAATGAATATAGTATTGCGGGAATATTGCAAATACTGTCTAAGCAAAAAATTTCCCAGTACCGCTCTGTTGCGGAATGCTGGGGGAAATGACTGCCTTTTATTTAGGCACTTTTTAATATATTTCTCTATTTGCAGAATGACTGCTTTGGCAATATGTGGTACAGAGGGTCCAGGTCAATCAATCTGAGGTTATGGCTAAGATTTTCTTTCTAGTGCTGCACTACTTGCAGATAGACTGCTTTGGCAGCTAGATTGTTAATAAGGTTGAGACACAAGGTTTACAAAAAATGTGATTTATTTGTAAAGTGACCACTTTGGCAGCATATATATTTTTGATTACTGCTCTATTTGCGGTTAAGCATCATTTATTGCTTTATCATAACCTGTCAGTGTCAAAAAGCCAGCTAATTTGTAGCTTGGTACATAAGCCAATTGTTGCTCAAGAGAACTGCCTTGGCAGCATACGTATTTTTGCTGCTCTATTGCAGATAATTTGTGTTAGTATAGTTTCCTCATTTTGCCTGGTTAGTCATTCTAATGAAGAAGTAAATAAATAGGTGTCAAAGAGAAATGGATCCTTCCTTCTTTACTTCTGTTATTAGGGATGTGCGTCCTTGCAATGAGACAGTATTATATATATATGGGGCAATTCCGTATACCGAAAATTCATATTTAGTAACACTGAATATGAGTGTTAGATGAAAGTCCATATGGGGTATAAATCCCATTGGTTGTGCTGGATTTAGGTTTGTGTTGTTATCTAAAATAGGCTGCCGGCAAAATTAAAGTCTGCCCATGTACAAAGGCTTTTGCTGGTGCTCAGTGTCGCATAGCATTTAGTTTATTAGAGGTTGGCACATTAGTAAAAGGCTAGGGTTTGCCACAATTACACAGTTATTTTGTTGCCATACCTCGTTGTATTACTATGTTAATGTGCCTGATTATTTCGAAGGTCAGCAGTTTGCGCAATATATAAAGGTTGATCTGAATAGCGCAGGTTTGTACACACGCAGGTTGATTACTGAATATTGTTGGAGTTCTTATGTTTGTTTGAGAACACCCACAATTAACATCTCCATCCAATAAGTTGGATGGTGTGTATATAATCAGTGGTTTTTCTTAGCCCTGGGTGCGTTTTTAATTAATGCACTTTGCTCAGTTTATCGACTGTATGTACTTGCAGTAGTGTGTGCTAATTTTTGCAGATGTGTGCACTATATTTGCGTTTTATTTAGGAGTTCTATGATCAACTTATCTGTCCAATAAGTTGGATCGTGTGTATATGGTACAATGTTTTGAATATCGCACTTTGCTCTATTTACGCATATGGATGCGCTTGCAATGTTATGCGATGATTAGGTAGATATATGCACTTTGAATAGTGTACTGGTAATTTTATTTGCTCTTTTACCTTAATATGTTTTATAGGTACCGCACTTGGCTTGATTTGGCCGGTATGTACATATATGATATTATGTTAGTATATACGCTTATGTTGTATCTATGTGTATTGATCTTTGATACCACTCCTTACTTGATTCAAACAAATATGTGCACATACGTTGGAGATGCTGATAATGGTATGAGTTCTATATCTTTAGACTCACGGACAACGTATCTGCAAGGTATGCTTATTGCCGCACCAAATTTGCGTGATTTGTAAACTGAGGATTTGGCGCATATGTGCTATAGTTTTGCTGCTGCGTGATTCAAGTTTTATTTGCAGCACAGACACTGATAAGTTTTAGGAGATCACGTCTCAGTGTTGAGTACACATAAGGGTAGAAGTCGGGGCACATTGGTTGGATGGTTGCGCTCCGTGTTTAAGTTGTGCTTACAACTTGGGCTATCTGGCTGACTGCTGTTTGTGTTTACAAGCGCATAATATTTGCACACTTATTGGTTACTATTATATTATAGATACTCAGTATTAGCAGATTGGTTGAGATAGCTGCGCTCCGTATTTTGGATTGCGCTTGCAGTTTAAGTTAGTGATTAACTGCTATTGTGTTCCAGGCATACAGTGTCAGCACGTTAACTTAGAAATTGCACTTCATATTTGGGTTGCGCTTGTAACTGCGGGCTATCAGCTCATTGAAATTTCATATTACATGCGCATAGTATTTGCGCATTTGCTGATTACTATCATATTACAGGTCAGGTAGCTTTTCCAATGTGAGCCAATAACTGGCTACTATTACAGGCACACAGTGTCAATATTCTGACTGAGAAATTGTGCTCCGTACTCGGATACCGCTTCCAGTTTGGACTGGCTACTATTGCAGGCACACAGTATAAATATATTAACTGAAAGATTGTGCTCCGTACTCGGATACCGCTTCCAGTTTGGACTGGCTACTATTGCATGCACACAGTATAAATATATTAACTGAAAGATTGTGCTCCGTACTCGGATACCGCTTCCAGTTTGGACTGGCTACTATTGCAGGCACACAGTGTAAATATATTAACTGAAAGATTGTGCTCCGTACTCGGATACCGCTTCCAGTTTGGGCTGATAGCTAGCTATGGTTTTGTTTCAGGCACATAAGAATTTTTGCTCGGCTCATTTCATTTATAGCATCTTTAACAAAATATCTTGCACATTTTTAACTGACAACACACAAACACGTGCATCGGGGTTGCCGACGCGCGTTTCACAGACGGTTTTCTCAGGGCTGACTAATATCCAGGAACCAATGGACTCAATAGATGGGCCAGTTACACTCCGCTCTATTCATTCTATGCTAACTACCTTCAAATCAGATATATCTGCCGAATTCAAATCCAGTGACCAGGCTCTCAGAACTGACATCTCAGAGATCGGAGACAGAACCGACCATATTGAGAGCAAAATGGAAGAGCTGGTCACCTCCCATAACATTGCGTGAAGAGAGAGTGTGCGACCCGCACCATATATGGTACGTAAGATACTTGAGTAGGTTTATATATAAATGTGAATGGCAATATGCCCACCTATGGGAAGTTTATTATATATACACACTTGCCCTCCTAGGTTGAGGGTGCTGTCGACTGATTAGTAAACATGAACTATGTAGAAGAGAGAAAGCAAATCAGTTCAAATGTGACGCACTCCTTATTCACAAAAAATGTCAAAAATTGACTAAAATTCAAATGTATCTTTATTAAGTAATTCAACAAATTTTCAATAGCTAGTATCACTTACAGGTCATCATTATTTATGGTAGTAATCCCAAATTTTTTATATTTCTTAAATAATGCTTGACCCGATAATATGTTTCCCTGTATCAGGGATTGTAGTGGCGAAAATGTTAAAATAAGGAAGATAATAGATATAGAGAAAAAGAAATTTATAGAAAGATTAAAATTATTCTCTGTTAGCCGTTGGTATAAGGTATTGTGGGACAATTCCTGTTAGTGATTCAGGTAAGTACGGTACGGTTTATTGGTTAGAATGTAATTAGTACGTGGGTTTTGTTCCCAACTCTGCAGCTAATGTATTCTTGTATTGCGTGCTTTATTAAATGATCCCCAAGTATCTAGGGAGTCTGTAATTAGCAAAGATTAGACGTACACTGTGATGCTACAGCAATACACTATGTGTTATATTACAGCGAATATGGACCAGATTACTGCTGTCTATCACGTAAGTATGCTGTTTGGCACGTACACAGTGCCTTGGCACTCAAATGGGCTCGTTGTGGCAGAATAACATGTGTATCTCGAGGTTAAAATTAAACCTTCCTTCTCAGAGAATTGTTTCCAATATTCACACGTTTTCTTATATTCAAGGGTGCCCATGTAATATGTGAATATAAATAGGAGAATGGGTGGTGACCTGCCGTGCAGCCTAGTAAACCACCTCTATCTTCAAATCCTATCAATTGAATCTACAGTCACATATAAATTAGTACATTTTTTCACTGTGTGTATCCGTGTATTCTCTCATACATATAGCATGCATAACCTGATTAGTTGCACAATTAATATTGATATCAGTGCTTTTTGGGCATATATTAATATAATTGGCAGATGCGCTCCTTATGCCGCGTCTACCAGTTCCAGCATCTGGTACATAGTCAGTTAGAAATACTGTACAAATATGTTATTATAGCGCTCTATGATAACGCATTATCATATGTGTGTTTAAAACACATCTATGGTATGTTGCGCTTACATATATATCAGTGCGTTGGGTTAGTGCCTCAGTAGTTGGATCAGAGCAAATTGCCCTGTCCTAGCTGTATGTGTAGCAACCAATCGTTCATGCAATTATTATTCAGATATATCCATGCAGACTGATTTGTGCCAGTTCTGCATGAGGTGGCTCTGCCAGGTTTTTTATATCAAATATGTTCTGAGATTAGTAGAGTTGAATACAGTTATATTATTCTGGCTGTTTGGCCGGATATTTGCATTATCAGACATCGATTTTGCTCAACATGAATTTATACCACTGCACTCAGCGATTGACGTTACCAAATAATGAGTGAACAATTAGTGATTTATACATATGCGCTAATTAGTTCTAGCGCTTCCACGATGTAGCTGTCATCCGGGCATTACAGCCACTTATGAGGTATACAGGCGCCGAAGCGCTCTCAAAGATGTGAGCGGCTATGAGCCCACGCTGCCAGGGACAGGGTCACTGAGCTCTGCCTGCGTCGCAGCGTCTCTAGTTCAGCCCGCTATCCCGGCATATACACACAGTGCGGTGAGTGCTAATTACCGCTACAAGTTAGGTACAGAGTTATACTTATATTAATACATTTAGATACATTCAACCAATAATTAAACGGCTAAGTCAGAGCGAACTGCCGATGCGCATTTCGCCTGTGTCGGCTTTTTCAAGGCTAACCTAGGTCAGCCTTGAAAAAGCCGACACAGGCGAAATGCGCATTGGCAGTTCGCTCTGACTTAGCCGTTTAATTATTGGTTGAATGTATCTAAATGTATTAATATAAGTATAACTCTGTACCTAACTTGTAGCGGTAATTAGCACTCACCGCACTGTGTGTATATGCCGGGATAGCGGGCTGAACTAGAGACGCTGCGACGCAGGCAGAGCTCAGTGACCCTGTCCCTGGCAGCGTGGGCTCATAGCCGCTCACATCTTTGAGAGCGCTTCGGCGCCTGTATACCTCATAAGTGGCTGTAATGCCCGGATGACAGCTACATCGTGGAAGCGCTAGAACTAATTAGCGCATATGTATAAATCACTAATTGTTCACTCATAATTTGGTAACGTCAATCGCTGAGTGCAGTGGTATTAATTCATGTTGAGCAAAATCGATGTCTGATAATGCAAATATCCGGCCAAACAGCCAGAATAATATAACTGTATTCAACTCTACTAATCTCAGAACATATTTGATATAAAAAACCTGGCAGAGCCACCTCATGCAGAACTGGCACAAATCAGTCTGCATGGATATATCTGAATAATAATTGCATGAACGATTGGTTGCTACACATACAGCTAGGACAGGGCAATTTTGCTCTGATTCAACTACTGAGGCACTAACCCAACGCACTGATATATATGTAAGCGCAACATACCATAGATGTGTTTTAAATACACATATGATAATGCGTTATATTCACATATTACATGGGCACCCTTGAATATAAGAAAACGTGTGAATATTGGAAACAATTCTCTGAGAAGGAAGGTTTAATTTTAACCTCGAGATACACATGTTATTCTGCCACAACGAGCCCATTTGAGTGCCAAGGCACTGTGTACGTGCCAAACAGCATACTTACGTGATAGACAGCAGTAATCTGGTCCATATTCGCTGTAATATAACACATAGTGTATTGCTGTAGCATCACAGTGTACGTCTAATCTTTGCTAATTACAGACTCCCTAGATACTTGGGGATCATTTAATAAAGCACGCAATACAAGAATACATTAGCTGCAGAGTTGGGAACAAAACCCACGTACTAATTACATTCTAACCAATAAACCGTACCGTACTTACCTGAATCACTAACAGGAATTGTCCCACAATACCTTATACCAACGGCTAACAGAGAATAATTTTAATCTTTCTATAAATTTCTTTTTCTCTATATCTATTATCTTCCTTATTTTAACATTTTCGCCACTACAATCCCTGATACAGGGAAACATATTATCGGGTCAAGCATTATTTAAGAAATATTAAAAATTTGGGATTACTACCATAAATAATGATGACCTGTAAGTGATACTAGCTATTGAAAATTTGTTGAATTACTTAATAAAGATACATTTGAATTTTAGTCAATTTTTGACATTTTTTGTGAATAAGGAGTGCGTCACATTTGAACTGATTTGCTTTCTCTCTTCTACACCTCCCATAACAACCTAATAACTGCCCACGACTCCCTACAAGAAGAAGTAGCATCTATCCGCGATAAGCTCACAGACCGGGAGGATCGCTCCAGGAGAAACAACATAAAGATCAGAGGCGTCCCTGATTCTGTCACAAATGCCGAACTATACCAATGTCACAGATATCTTCCAGAAGCTCCTGCTGAACGCCTCTCCGGCAGACCTATTGATTGACAGAATCCATAGACTCCCAAAATCAAAACAAGCCCCTTCTCATGTCCCCCGGGACACACTCCTCAGGGTCCATTACTTTCATATCAAAGAAAAACTTCTGCGAGCTCCCATCCTCTTCCACAGCGGACTCCCTGGATAACCTGCAGCTCTTCGCAGATCTGTCTCCAACAACACTTGCTAAACGCAGATCTTTCCACGACGTCACCACAGCTTTGAGGAAAGCTAATGTCCAATACAAATGGGGTTTCCCTACCAAATTAGTCATCCTCCGAAACGGCACTACCACCATTATAAACTCCCCTGAAGATGGTCCTGAACAACTAGAAAAATGGTCAATTCCGATTACTAACACTTCTTCAACCACGGCGGCACCACCTAAGCGAATTCCTCATGAGTGGTCATTGGCCCGACCTGAAGATCGACAAGTATTCTCTTTCTATATTGCTAATTTTAAAATATTAAGAGCATTGCTAAATATCCTAACTGATATCTTGTTAGTAAGATTTTTTTGCTGTGAGACAGTTTATAGTCATCACTATGTTTACAGTTAAATATGATAAGATATAGTGATGTTTTTCACTGCCTGTTGAGACGGCTGTGTTTACCCTATATATGCTCTTGATTAATGTTATGGAGGTGGCGGTGGGCACCTATCTTAGCCCGCCCTCCTAATGTTAGTACCTTTCTGTCACGAGTCCTAAAGTGACGGCATGTCTAGCTCCTATATGGAGTCTATTTTTGTTTCTACCTTTCTATATTTGTCTATTTTTTTTGTTCTTTCTTTTTCTTGATACCTTCTACAGTGTTAAGTCGCAATTCTCAACTACAGCAGAGTTACGCACATGCCCTGCCTCCAAGCCCATGCTGTCTATACTACCTGTACAGCTGTTAAACGACCACAATACTTCCCCTCTTCATGGTTAAATTTTTGAGCCTCAATGTGAAAGGTCTGAACTCACCTCAGAAGAGACGCCTAGCCTTAAAATATTTTGCAGATCAGAAAGCAGAAATAATCGCTATTCAGGAAACTCATTTTCCTTTACATTCCCCCCCACAATTTCATGATCGTAATTACCCTGTGTCTTATATTTCCTCTGGACCTTTTAAAAAAACCGGAGTGGCTATACTGTTTCATAAATCCTGCCCCTTCAAACTAGAAGGAAAGTGGGTAGATAGTAATGGCAGATATTTAATATTAGTGGGCAAGATAGGACCACGCACGGTTACTTTAGTGTCTCTCTATGCCCCAAACTCCAGACAACCCCGATTCCTTAAATCCTTCTTTCAGAAACTATATGAGGTGAAAAGAGGTGCAGTTTTTGTAATGGGAGACTTTAACCTGTCTCCTGACCCTTTCCTAGATAAATCTACCACACCCGATAAATCCATAAATAGCCTCTCTCGGTCTTTGGCCGCTGCTTTTGCACAATTGCTAGCTGAGTTTGACCTATATGATGCCTGGAGAATTCGAAACCCCGGTTCCAAGAGACTATACCTATTTCTCGGTACATAAGTCCTACTCGAGAATTGATCTGTTACTCACCGACAAATGGTCACTACAGTCGATCCCCAAGGCTCAAATATTACCCATAACTTGGTCAGACCATGCTCCCCTTACATGGTCTTGGCATCACACTCCAAGTAATCCTCCCCCTAGACCTTGGAGACAACAAGACTATATCTTAAAAGATGAAGATGGTCTCTCTATCTTACGAGAAGCCTTAACTTCTTATTTGGAACTTAATGACCCAGCTGACACATCCACCACTAATCATTGGTGTGCCCTGAAAGCGGTTATGAGAGGTGCTGCCATACAGGCCGCAGCTCGAATCTCACGCAGAAATTACGAAGTCCAATTAGCCTATGAACTAGAACTCTCAAAGCTAGAATCCCAACATAAACGTGCCCCCAAGGATTCTGTAATATCTGCTGCCCTAAAGACAGCCAAACAGAAACTTAACTATCTATATCTTACCAGAACCCAGAGAGCACTTTTCAAGCTACATCAAAAATTCTACACCCTGGGGAATAGAGCCAGTAAATTACTAGCGAGGAAACTAAGAGGCAAAAATGTGATTAATAGAATTAAAAAGCTCTCTAATCCAGATGGCTCTGTGGCCACTAACCCCAAGGATATCGCCAACCTATTTGCTTCTTACTATGAAAACCTCTACAATCTGAAAAAAGACCCGTCCACACCTCAACCTTCCACTCCCCTTATAAGATCCTTTCTAGACTCTATAACACTACCCTCGTTAACCCCAACTGACTCTGACGCACTCTGCTCTCCGTGGACTACTGAGGAAGTCTGCAGTGCTCTGAAATCTTTAAAGAAAGATAAAGCCCCAGGCCCTGACATGTTTATCAACTCTTTCTATGAAGTCTTTCAGGAATCTCTCTCTCCCGTCCTTCTTAACCTGTACAAAAACATCTCTGAAAACCCCTTCCCGGCAGAAATGCTGGAGGCACAAATAGTAACGATACATAAACCAGGCAAGGACCCTTCCTTACCCCAAAAGTATAGGCCTATAGCACTCTTGAACACCCATCTGAAGCTATACGCTAAATTGTTAGCAACTACAATGAACCTCCTACTCCCTAATTTGGTTAACCAAGATCAAGTTGGTTTTACATTGGGACGTCAGGCTCCAGATAATACAAGAAGAGTGTTCTCCCTGCTGGAAGCACGCTCTACCACTCGAAAGCCTTTACTGATGTTGTTCTTAGACGCAGAAAAGGCCTTTGACAGGATTCACTGGCACTATATGCATGAGGTCCTTGTCAAGTTTGGGTTCTCAGGCATTTTCTTGCAAAACATTCTTCGACTATACTCCAACCCTACAGCCTGTGTTTTCAGCAATGGTTTTCTGTCCAACCCTTTCCATATTACTAACGGTACCCGCCAGGGATGTCCCCTATCCCCCCTTATTTTTGCGTTGGCAATAGAACCACTAGCAGAAAAGATCAGGTTATCTCCATCTATTGAGGGCATCCAGATTGGTGACCTACAGCACAAAATTTGCCTCTTTGCTGACGACATCCTTCTATTTGTAACAGACCCTAAATCCTCTCTCCCGGCTGTCCACTCTATCCTCCAAGAATACTCTAATGTGTCATTCTATAAATTGAACACCACAAAGACAGAGGCACTCCCCTTTGATATAGAGAATTCTCTTCTTCTGTCCCTAAAATCAAAATATAAATATGCCTGGCAAACCTCATCTCTCCAATACTTAGGGGTCAAAATTCCATTAAACCTTCCTGATGCGATCACACTTAATTATCTCCCCTTACTAACCCAATTTCATAACCTTACTAAACAATGGATGACATACAATATATCCTGGATGGGCCAATTAGCCTCAATTAAAATGATGCTTCTCCCCAAAATTATATACCTATTCCGAGCAATTCCATAGCTAGTACCCCTTAATGTGCTTAACAAGTTCTACTCTACGATCTCTCGATTTATCTGGAAGGGGAAAAAGCCATGAATAGCCAGAACTAGATTATATAGATCCAAAAACAAAGGTGGTCTTGCCTTTCCATGTCTTGAACTATACCAGTCTGCTTCCTTACTAGACCAATTGAGGGACTGGAACAAAATTGGGTTTGTGTAATTATAATCAGAAGCGCCCTTCCCAGCAGCCCAACTCCAAATCCTCACTGGTTCAATCAGCCAGTAGTAAGCATATACATAGTCAGAGTTTGAGAAATTCAGATTTAGGGCGCTTAGGTAACCAAAAGAAAAATATTGGATTTTCCTTAATCTCGATAAAAAAGTATATATTTATTTGCACATGTCATCAAAAACAGGCATACATGCGTGTATAACCTCATTAAAAACACAAAAATTCATTCATGAAACAAACAATAAAAATCAAAAATTAAAAACATCCAAAAAAACGTAGAAAAATATGTGCATGAGTCTTTACTGAAAGAAACACTGGACAGTCTTTCATTAGGAGAGGAAAACTCGGGGTAGGGATATAGAATATTTTTAAGTTCCTCTGGTCCTATTTCATACAAACAAGTATATGAGATGTCCGCTTTAAAAGGGTATTTCAAAAGACTTTTTTACAGGAGAAACGGGGTAGGAATATAGGATGTTTGAAGAAGTACCTCTACTCCCGTCTCCCGGCTTCTGTTTGCGCTTTAGGTCCTGCTTCAGACGGAGACCCTGGCTTTCAACAGCCCGCTGTGTGCCTGCTGCCGTGGAACCGGCTTTCAGATAGCAGGGCGTGTATGTTGCTCCGGGAAATCCGCTGATTCGGGTATAGAAATATAGCAGTTGATAATCTCAATGAAGAGAGTTTTTTTTCAGCGCTGCTCCACACGGTAAAAGAGTGTATACGATAAGAAAAACTTTGGTGACCACGTCCACCTATGTCCTAGCCAACGCGTTTCAATCTCCTGAGAGATCTTTGTCAAGGCTCAGGTGGAGGTGGTCACGTGGTCACCTTTATATTGCTACCTAGTAGTAATTTCCTATTCATGTTCCTGATCTCCGGGGTGTTCTGAAAGGGACAGTAACCTTTTAGAAACACTAATTTTCCATTAAGGGATCTTATTAATTATATATCTGCGTCCGTTTTATGCATAAACATAGCCTTCCCTCTTATTTGTGTCATGTATATCAAATTAGCGAAGTATGCTGGATCTATATGAACCATTTTAACTCGAAGTCCCCATTCATACCATGGGGACTAAGAGTTTTGAGTTCATGTATCCAGCGCATCTCTGCCTGCGCTAAGGCAGTATCCACATTTTTCTTTCTCCAATTGCCCTTCACCTGCTCTATTATTTTAAAGCTTTTTATTTCACTTACAGAGCACTGATGGTTGTGCTTAAAGTGTGCTGACATGCAATGATTCTCCACTCCGTTTTTGATGTTACGGAGGTGTTCTCCTAAACGGACCTTCAGTGCTCTGCTTGTTTTACCAATATATTGTTGGTCACATTTGCACTGTATTAAGTATATGACATTCTTGCTGTTGCAAGTTGCAAAACTTTTAATTTTGTATTCTTTTTTCGTAGTGCAGGATACAAAAGATTCTATTTTGCTGCCCTCTTTACTTGGGCAGTTCCTGCACGCTATGCAGAGGCCGCATCAATAAAAACCCTGTGATTTTACATTTGAGCCTACATTTTTAGGTGGTTTAGCGCTGTTTACAAGATGGTTGCTGAGGTTGGCAGCTTTTTTATAGATTACTGTCGGTTTTTTTGGTAAAATTTGGCTTAAATTGGGATCTGACATCAAAACTTTCCAATGGCCATTTATCACCTTTTCTATATCCCTATATTTATCATTATATGTCGTTACAAAGGAACACCAACACCTATTAAACCGTGGGTAAAAATAGAGAAATCCTTATGCGCGGACTTCCCCCTCTCAGATCTCATTTGGACTAACCCCTCCAATAGACCCCACTCAGCTACATCCACAAATATTATATCTCATACCCTCCGTGTCTGGGATAAACTAATTAATACACTAGGTGATTTCTCTCTCCCCTCCTCTAGACTCTCCCTACTGGCTGTCTCGAAGATGATACCTGACCTGCCCATACATAACTGGATAGAATCAGGGATACTGCACATCGGTGAACTATTTGATACTTCAGGCCTTCTCTCTTTTCAACACCTACAATCTCAGTACAATATCCCAACAAAAGATTTTTACAAATATCTGCGTATTAGGCATTGGGTGCTGACGGAGATTCATACTCCACAATCTCTACCACCGCCCCCCCCTCCTTATGTGCTCTCCAAATTAAATACTAAAGACCACAAACATGGTATAACTTATTGGTACACTACACTCCTCTCCCCTCAGGATGATACTAAGCTTCTAATCCAAACTAGATGGGAATCTGATCTAAGCATCTGTCTGTCAGATGAGGAATGGAACAGTACCTTCCTCACCGTATTAAAAATGTCTAAATGGGTACTTGTGTATTTTGGCGGCGCCCGATTTCTGCATCGTACGATGAACGTATCGCATCGCATGCCATGTACCCGATGGCATGCGATGCGACGCGATTTTGACCCCCTAAACGATGAAAAATCGTATAAGCACCCTAAAGGGTGCTTTTGAGCACCCTAATGGTTGCTTACAATGTTAAATGCACCCCCACGCCACCCCCCCACTATAAATGTGAACCCGAAGCGTGGCGAGCGCAGCGAGCCCGCGAGGGGCGGCGGTACGCGTCCTACGACCTTTTCATACCCCCACTATCCACATCGGCGTGTAGTTGAGAATAGATTAGTGTGGCGAGCGCAGCGAGCCACCGAGCCCGAAGCGTGGCGAGCGCAGCGAGCCCCGCGAGGGGACGCGGATACCTTCACAGGTAAACGCGTCCCTTCGCGGGCTTCACAGGTATCCGCATGCGCTCGCCACACTAATCTATTCTCAACTCCACGCCGACGTGGATAGTGGGGGTATGAAAAGGTCGTAGGACGCGTACCGCCGCCCCTCGCGGGCTCGCTGCGCTCGCCACGCTTTGGGTTCACGTTTATAGTGGGGGGGTGGCGTGGGGGTGCATTTAACATTGTAAGCACCCATTAGGGTGCTTATACAATGTTTAATCGCATCGCATCGTATGGCATTGTATGCCATGTACAATGGCATACAATTTGAAAATTGTATGCCATCGTACACTAACCAACGAAATCGCGTCGCATCGCATACCATCGCATGCGTTATGGTATGCGATGCGATGGGCGCCGCCAAAATACACAAGTACCTCTAAATGTATTAACCATTCCGAAACGATGTTTAAACTCCTACATGGTCTTTACCTTACCCCTGAGAGACTCCACAAGATTTGGCCTGAATCCTCAAAATTTTGCTGGAGGCAATGTGGATCAGTGGGAACACTGGTACACATATTCTGGTCCTGCCCAGCCCTTCAACAACTGTGGACAGAGATCTTTGACTTAATCAAACACATCACTAAAGTATCCCTACCGAGGTCCCCAGAAATTATATTTCTACATAGATTCCCTCTAGAGCTTCCGAAACATTATACATATGTCGTGAGACATATTCTCATAGCTGCTCGAGCAGCTATCGCCCAATATTGGAAGAGACCCGACCCCCCCAGACTACCCAAGATTATAACAGCCATCCAACATAGCTATGAAATGGAAACCATAGGCTTCAAATACTCCATGTCCCCGAACCCTCCCCTGACTAATTGGCTCCCGTGGTCTGACTACTATGAATCTCTAATGAGGCCACTAACCCCTTGATTAGACTAGGTTATTGTAGGTATCTCTGTTTATCATATCGCATATGGAATTATTAACTGGAATATTACTCTCTTAAATATGGTGTCATGTTTACCCTTTGTCCTTTTACCCATGTATTGTTCTGTTGTGTTCCATCTTCCCCCTTTTGTTTGTTATATTTTACTCAAATGGATGCTACCTCTCAACTCTATATTTTATGTACTGGAAGCAGACATTACTATCTGTACTATTTTTCTTACAAATACTCAGTACTACTTTTATGTTTTGTAACTGAAAAAATTCTCAATAAAAATACTTTGGTAAAAAAAAGAGCCACTATACTTGCTAAAGTAATAATAATAATAATAATAATAATAATAATAATAATAATAATAATAATAATAATAGTAATAAAATAATAAATGGTGCTGATGATTCAATGTAAAGGTATCGATCTCTCATTACTTTTTTCCCCAAAAATGTAACAGTGTAATGTGGGCTAGGTGAAATGAGGGAGATTGCTGGACTGATGAGGGAGAAAGGGAGATTGCTGTTATTTCAGTGAGTCTCCTGCAGAACGCAGGAGGGTAGGTAACTATGGTTTACAGTCCATCTTACACATATCAGCTAAAATAATAGAGGCTTGAACTAATATTTGAGCTTCAAAAAAATAAGAAATTCAAATACAGGTTGAGTATCCCGTATCCAAAATGCTCGGGACCAGGAGAATTTTGGATAACGGATTATTCCGTATTTCGGAATATTTTAATATTTCAATTATGTATTTTGAAGTATCTTGCATGTATGCTGTATAAACACATAAAATACACACAAATATATTTTATTACCACATAAAATACACACAAATATATTTTATTTGTTCAAAAAACAAGGTTTCAAAACATGAAACAAAATTTGTGTACTATCTCAGATATTGAATTTGAATGCAAAGCAATCATTTTCTTGCACATACGGGGCCTTATTTTGGTTCATTCTTTCTGACAAAATCCTTCTTAGATGGACAAAACCATGTGCACTGCAGGGGGGGCAGATGTAACATGTGCAGAGAGAATTCGATTTGGGTGAGTAATTTTGTTTCTGTGCAGGGAAAATACTGACTGCTTTATTTTTACACTGCAATATAGATCTCACTTTGAAGTAAAACCCCACCCAAATCTAATTCTCTCTGCACAAGTAACACCTGCCCCACCTGCAGTGCACATGGTTTTGCCCATCTAAGAAGGATTTTGTCAGAAAGAATGAACCAAAATAAGGCCTAGTGCCAGTTACATATGTCACCAGTAGTGCTGTTACAAATGTCCCCAGTGAGTTTTTAGCTAAAAAAATATTTTTTTTTCACTTTCTGGAATGTATGGTTTTCGGAATAATTCGGATAACGGATACTCGGATACGGGATACTCAACCTGTATAATTTGTAGTGTAATTCATAAGGGAAATTACATTAAAATGCATTGAAAGAGTAAAATCTGACAGGAAGCATGGAAAATGTTTTTTTTTTTTTTTTTTGTGGCTTCATGTTAGAGTTGCATTACAGCAGTAATCACCATTTGTGTGGTTAGTATAGGAAATCTGGTAGCCTAAACAGCTTTACACTAACCGGCATGCAAATATTCTCTGCCGTCATAAACAGAAAAACAGATGAACGGAAATTAACAACAACCCACTTTGTATTCAACATATAACCGAGGGATAAAATCAACTGTGATAAATGTGTTGATCCCCCACTGGTGAAAGTGAAATTCATTAACTTTTTGTGTTTGCTAATGATTTGTAACATGAATAATTATATTAGCCTATAAACATTATAAGTGGTATAGCAAGTATCGCTGAATAAATAGAGGACCTATAGGGGGTGGATGGACCTTGGACTCTGCACCCTAAATCCAAACAGAGGGGCAGATGTATTAAGCCTTAACAAGCGATAAATGCAAGGGTGACAAAGAGAGATAAAACGTCCAGCCAATCACCTCCTAACTGTAATGTTACAGGCTGTGTTTGAAAAGGTCAGTAAGGAGCTGATTGGCTGGACGTTTATCTCTCCTTATCACCATTGCATTTATCTCTTGTTAAGGCTTAATCCATCTGCCCCACTATGAGAGGTGCTACTATGCTGAGACTTGCAGTTCCTTCACACTCTATAGTACCAAGCACTACTGAGGAGACTGAGATCCTTTGGAGTGCAGGGAGAGCTCCTGAAGACCTTCTTCAACTGTGTAGTGGCATCGCCCATATTCTATGGAGTGGTCTGCTGGGACAGCAGTGTTTCAACAGCCGACAATAAGAGACTAAACAGACTGGTAAGGAAGGCCGGTTCTGTCCTAGGAATGCCTTTGGATTCTGTAGAGATTGTGGGTGAGAGGAGAATGATCAACAAGATGACATCATTATTGGATAATGCTTCACACCCGCTCAAAAACGTTTTGACAGATCTGTGTAGCACTTTCAGTGATAGGTTGCTTCACCCTCGATGCTCAACGGAGAGATATCGCAGATCGTTCCTTCCGGCTGCAATCAGAATGTACAACTGTCATGGTCTGAAGAAGACCTGCATGTTCCTAGATTCTTGAGTTATATTGTTTGGATCTTATCTTATTATGTGTGTTCTTATTATTATGCTATTACTCTTAACTGGACTTGAACCTTGCTGTAACACTGACATTTCTCCATTGTGAGACGAATAAAGAATAAATAAAATAAATAAATAAATTCTATTCTATACTAACCAGAATAATTATACTAAACTCTGTAATCTAACATAGAACAAAATTGAGGTGCTTGGCCTAATTTTGGTAAAAAAATATGGGCCCAACAACCAACGTCCAGGTTATCTGGTGGGTCCTTAACACTAAGGTTAAAGTACAGGTCACTTGGGGGGATTTTTACCTTAGTGCTCTGTCTCTTAACAAAAGTAAGTACAAGACTATAGATTGTAAGCTTGCGAGCAGGGCCCTCCTACCTCTGTGTCGGTTTGTTTCCACCCAGTTTGTTAAATCACTGTTGTTTCCAATTGTAAAGCGCAACGGAATATGCTGTGCTATATAAGAAACTGTAAATAAATAAATAATACTGTGTAAGTGGGAATTGTGTTACATATATTACAATCGATTAAACATAACAATAGTGTATTTTTAAGTTTGGACTGGATCAAGTAACTATAGATCAAATCAATGCACATTTCAAGTAAGTAATCCAGATTCATAACAATGGTCCAACAAGAAATACATAGAGTACATAAAGCAAGATATCATAGTAGATTACATAGAGTGCCAGCAGATCTGGCCATGCATGCTGGTGAGAACTGGGGGAAGGCGACAGTACTGTATGTTGAACCTTCACCAACCTCTCCGCTAATGTACAGGCCAAAAACTCCTCTCAAATTTTAAAGTTAAAGAAAAAAAAGGAACATCAAATGCTATTCAAAATATCAGTACATAATCTCAAGGTCCATACACACTGGGCGATTTTGCCCAGCATCTATGGTCACCGACGATGGGGAAATCTGGGCTGAAAAATAATCACCACATGCACACTAATCATTTTTCACCCATTTTACCCATTTTACTGGGGGTGGACGGTTTTCCATAGCAGGACACTATGGAAAGCCGTCCACTTAGTTGCTCATCTGCTGGTAATACCAGCAGATGAGCGGCCGGCCCAGTGATGATGTAGGACTGCACTTCAGCGCTCACAGCTGCCCCATACACACTGGCCGGCTTTCCAGCTGATAGCAGCTCGGACGAGTAAATGAATCTGCTCTCAGCTCACAGTAGCCCAGAGTGTATGGGCTTTAAAAGTGCATGAAATACAGTTTTTCTATTGATTTTGAATATGATATTGTCATTTCTTGTAGTATAGCAGCTGCAGTTCATTACTGGTTCTTTTTGGATGTGTCACTACTGGGGATTGGGACCTGGGAGTGACCTTGGTGGCTAGCGGAATACCAATGGAAACAGATCGGAAGCACGTGGATAAAGTAGCCCATACACGCTGCTATGAGGGCATGCTTTCCGTGCTGTACTAGCACGGATCACATTGCATTGCATTGCCTGTGCATGCAATGCAATGCAATGTGATGAAACCTAAGTACAAAAGGCAATGCAATGCAATGTGATCCGGAAAGCACGCCCTCATAGTAGCGTGTATGGGCTGCTTAAGATGAATGGAGTTTATAGCACAATGGGAAACTGGTACAGATGATAACACAAAGTCTGTAATAGTCTGTTGAAAGCTGTATCCTGGTAATACTGTAGGTGCTGGAGACAGGTAACAGAACAGGATGCAGGTAGCAGGTTCTGTTCACAGGTAACAGGTTCTGGACGCAGGTAACAGAGTGGGATGCGGGTAGCAGGTGCTGTACACAGGTAACAGGTGCCTGGAAGCACGGAGTAGCTGTAGCAGGAACACAGGTGCCTGGAAGCACGAAGTAGCTGTAGCAGGAACACAGGTGCCTGGAAGCACGGAGCAGGAACACAGGTGCCTGGAAGCACAGAGCAGCTGTAGCAGGAACACAGGTGCCTGGAAGCACGGAGTAACTGTAGCAGGAACACAGGTGCCTGGAAGCACGGAGTAGAGAATACTGGAGCATAGGTGCCTGGAAGCACAGAGTAGAGACCACTGGAGCACAGGTGCCTGGAAACACAGAGTAGAGACCACTGGAGCACAGGTGCCTGAGAGCACGGAGCAAATACAGCTGGTGCACAGGTGCCTGGAAGCACAGAGTGAATGCAACCGGGGCACAGGTGCAGGTAGCTGAAGTATGCAGTGGTGAAGGTAGTCACAGGTGCAGACACTGAGGCACGCAGGTGCAAGTGGTCACAGGTGCAGGAACTGGAGCACGCAGGTGCAAGTGGTCACAGGTGCAGGAACTGGAGCACGCAGGTGCAAGTGGTCACAGGTGCAGGTACTTGGAAGCACACAGGTGCAGGTGAACACTGGTGCAGGTACTTGGAAGCACACAGGTGCAGGTACTTGGAAGCACACAGGTGCAGGTACTTGGGAGCACACAGGTGCAGGTGAACGCTGGTGCAGGTACTTGGAAGCACACAGGTGCAGGTACTTGGAAGCACACAGGTGCAGGTGAACGCTGGTGCAGGTACTTGGAAGCACACAGGTGCAGGTACTTGGAAGCACACAGGTGAACACTGGTGCAGGTAATTGGAAGCACACAGGTGCAGGTACTTGGAAGCACACAGGTGCAGGTGAACACTGGTGCAGGTACTAGAGATCACAGGAGCTGCATCCAGGGTGGTTCAGTACTTGGGAGCCTGTTCAGGGAGAGCTCATACAGCAGGGGTGGCCAAACCTGTCCTGAAGATCTACCAACGGTGCATGTTTTCCAGGCAACCTGTGGATCTATAGTAGGAATGAATGCAGCAGGTTTTAAAATGTGACAGTTAGTAATGACTACAGCTGTGCACCAGCTAGGTGACCTGGAAAACCGTTGGTAGATCTTGAGGACCGGTTTGGCCACCCCTGTGGCCAAACCGGTTTTGCTCAGCATGGAGCTTAGAAGCGACGATGCACAAGCAGTGGCGTAGCTACGTTTTGGGCGCCCCCCCCGCCGAGCACCCCTACCCCGCCGCCCATGCAAAACCCCCCCTCAATCCCCCACAGCCTTACCCATCGCGCTGGTCCCGGCGGCTCCGTTCTTCTGCTGAGGACCACCAGAAAATGGCCGCCCCCATACAGCAGACAGTTTCAGAGAACTGTGTGCTATATGGGGGCGGCCATTTTGTGGTGGTCCTCAGCAGAAGAACGGAGCCGCCGGGACCAGCGCGATAGGTAAGTCTGCGGGGGATTGAGGGGGGGTTTAACTATAGCACCGCAGCCCCCGGCGCCCCCACATGCACAGCGCCCCCCCGCGGTGGCGGGGGCTGCGGTGCTATAGTTACGCCCCTGTGCACAAGCAAGGTGTCCATGCAGAGCTGAGAGGATAACCCCTCAGAGCAGCACTGATTGGGCAGCCAGGTGATTGGGAATGGCAACACCTGGAACAGTCTCTGGATGAGGCCAACAGGGAACTTGCATGATTCCATTCTACTGGTAACTACAGAGTTAATTTCCGAATAAGAACTCACCCGAACTCACCCAGGTGCTCATTACTAGCACAGGCTCAGATCACATGGTAGTCTTGCTGAAGCAGGCTGAGATACACAAGACTGACAAGCAGGTATGACAGGACAAACACACAGGGCGGTATTCAATGAGGCTGATTTGCCATGTTTTTATGGCGAATTTGTGCTGTAAGGCGAATTTTTGACTAAAACGGTGAATCACCCTATTCAATGACCAGATGGTGAATACATTTCAAGGTTTTTTTCGCCATGATTCACCGAGTAGCAATCGCTATCTTTTTATGGTGAAGTGGAATGTGAACTTTTAAAATAAAGTGTTTTGTTTTTTACATTTGGTGTAAAAAAATCAGAAATTTTATTCTGAGGAGGGGAATGCTATATTTATTCATGTGCTGTAAGCACATGAATATATATTTAATTTTTTAAAAAATATATATATATATATATATTTTTTTTACACAGACCAGCCAGCAGGGGGCCGGAGCCGAGCCGCTCATTAGATATTCATATATTCACTGCACCCGATCATTACATATGCATGTGTAGTGAATATACCCGGTCCCCTGCTGGCACTCCCGGGGGGGCAGCCTGTGCTGCCTGGCACCCGGGGAGCCCACCTCCCCCCCACACCGTCCTCAGGCTCCCTGTGCCGCAGGAGCTCAAATTCGCCGGTCAGGGGCAGCGAGCCCCTGACTCGTTGAATACTGGAGCCGGCGAGGCTCCGGAACGCGGCGGGCAGTGGCGAATGTGCAGCGAGTCCTAAACAGGATTCGCTGCACGTCGTCAGTATTCTCATTGAATACTGCCCACAGAGTTCAGGCAGGAAACACAGGGATGGCCCTGTTGGATGTGCTGAGGTTTTTCATGAAGCGGATGAGGATTGTTTTCTGCCCAGTAATGAAAATTCTGCTTGTTACTGTAACCAGACACATGACAGAGAGCTTCCTCTAGACACTGCAGCAATAATGCAGGAAATAACTCAAGTCATGTGAAACATAAATCGATTACAAATGTATATTACGAATAAAGGCCACCACCTGGACGATATATTCAAAGCCAATTGAAAAGAAACCGTATTCCATGCACTTATAGATAGCATTTACCATGATTTTTTTTTTTTTTTGCTAAACTTTAAAATTTGGGAGTTTTTTTTTTACCTCACCCTGTACAAGGACATATGTGGCGCTAACCTACAACACTCAGCAGCCCTGCTATAGTAGTTTCCAAAAGTGTAGGGTTTCGATGCTTCCATAGCATTGTTGGGCATATTTGTAGGTGGGGTTTGGGTGCAACAGCTCCTGTAGATGGCCACACACCACAGCACATATATACCATGGGTGAGTGTTGTTCCAGCACCCTATTAAATTTTTCCATTTTTCATCAGCTAAGTGTAGTACATGCTTTTCATATGTCCATGTTATATTATATCTTCATCAGATACTTCTTCACTGGCTTCAGGGAATAGAAGACTCAAAAATAATAATAGATACTATGAGGGAGAAACAGCGCTCTCTAGTGTAATAATATGATATTGAAGAAAGGAGAAAAGTAATCTGCGTGCACAACGAAATGGGGAAATGGGAAACATCCGCATGAATACAGATCTTTATGGAATGAGTAAAGTGAGAATTACCAGGATACACCCGGAATCTTCAGTGAGAACCCTTGTGTTGCTCACAGTATATACAAAAGTTACAATAATATAGTCATTTAGTAGGAGTTTTATTTGTACATACCACATATACATTAAAAGATTAAAAGTAAATCTTACAATAAGCACGGCAATTTTAGGAGAACATGCTGGTAAAGTGCATAAAACCTCAATGCGTTTTGGGCAGTATTCAATCCTTAGTCTCTTATGCCCCAAATTAGGCTGAACTTCATTAGGAGCATCAGAAATAATCAAGTTTGAAAATAATTAATTAGAATATTTTACTTACAATATTGTTTTCTATTCTATATAAACTTTATTTCAGGATAGTCACAAGTTATACTCAAATAATTGTGGCAGCTTTATACCATCCCATAGCGCCAGGATAACAATGCTGCCACAGTAGTAAAAAAGTCCCACCAGACCATGGCAAAATAAAACAGCTTACTATTTGTGTGTCCTTAATGTCTTAGGTAATAAAAGTATACGTTATAGATCCACTCCTCCAGTCATAAGGGAGGAGAAGTGATAAAGTGCCTGGTACTTTATCACCGGCCAATCAGCTCCTTACTGTCCCTTTTTAAATCCAGCCTTTTACTTAACAGTCAGGAGCTGATTGACCAGTGATAAAGTACCAGGCACGTTCTCACTTCTCCTCCATTATCACTGCTTCATACATCTACCCCAGAATGAGACACAAGAGAATGCCAGTAATCGTCTGCTTCAGTGGTGAATTAATAGAAACATTGTTGGAGAAGGAAATTATTGGGGTGATTCAGGTTTGTTTGGCTTTTGTTGAATTTGGTCCAGGGACTGATGGTGCAGGTCTGAACATGCGTATCGGCGAATATACCCATGTGCAGAGCCAATGTGAAAACTCCTTTGGTAACTATCACAGTCACCAAGGCGTTCGCACACAGCGAGGTGGGAAATGGGGGGTCAGGGGGCTGTCACATGGGGACACCCAGCATTCCCTGGGCAGGCTCACAAAAACGCTGGAAACACAGGCGTGGTGAAGCCTGCATGGGGCGGGCGGCTGACATCAGCACCTGCCCCGTTCTCAGCCAAATTCTTCAACCTGTGGCCCTCCAGATGTTGTGGAACTACATGTCCCAGCATGCCCTGAGTTTTTTTTGGCATGCTCTTATAGGAAAAAATGTGGCAATGCATGTTGGAACATGTAGTTTCACAACATCTGGAGGGCCACAGGTTGAAGACCCATGGTCTAGACTGACTTTTATTTGCAAACCGGGGGAAAATAATTTGATGGTCTGCGACCATCAAATAATTTTTAGCTAATAAACACACACAGGATGCGAATGGATGTGTAAGCGTACACATTCATTCGTATGCCGGAGCGGAAATTTTGACGGCGGCTTGGGGCAGGTTTTCACTCATCCGGCGTGCGACGTTTAGGTGCCCGCTAAGCAGCAATAGAATGCTGCTTAGCGAGCGGGTCTGAATCAGGAACAATATAGTTTTCAGATATTGACATGAACCCTTTGTGACCCCTTGTCCATTTATATGCACAGTATAAAAATAATATTGCATAGACTGTATTGTATAGTAATTATATCTTTATTGGTATGTAGGGTCAGGCTGCAGGCTCCTTACTGGTGGTAATCTGTATGTACGTATCCATTGATTGGTTATCTGGAAACAGGGCTATAGCCTTTAATTATTTAACCATTTCTCCTGCAATGTTGGTCCAGCGGTGAAGCCATCGCCACCTGACACATTCTTCCTAGATATTTTTGTCTTCATCAGTTGTGGTCCTCACCTCATTATTGCTTGTTACAATATCATATTTTCGTAATCTCTGCTACATTAAGAATATCTATCTATCGTCTGTTCACCATAGCTTTCTAAGGAAACAATATTTTTGCCTTGTGGTTATTTAATGTATTTCTGCCCATCCTCACTGTGGGTGCCGGCGCCCACACAGACCCTGCTGGCGCTCGCTCCCCCAAGTGGCAGTGGGGTCTGCCTTACAGTAGCTACACCATTGCCCTAAAGTAAATCACACTTTTGCAATGTAGTGTAGAGATTCCCAAACTATTTTGCTCTGGGAGCCTGTCAGACAAGAGATCCTTTCAGAGTCCCTCCCTGCATGTGGTTTTAATTATTCATGTGGATGTTATAGCTTATACCTGATTTGAAGGCTGTGAGGGTGGCAGGGAGTGGTAGGAAGCCTGCCTGATGATGCCTTAGATCTCTAAGCCAGTGGTGAGGATTCTGAAGTAACCCACAATTCAGCAGATTTTACAGACTCCTTTGATGTGTAGTTATGTTCCAAATCAAACACATATTCTTGGGTTTATGGGCCACAAATTATTTCCTTTTTCTTTCCAGTGCTAGTATGTCATTATGGGTTCACTACGTGTCATCTGATTCGTACACAAGATGTCGTACATGTATGCTTACATATAGCAGGTGATTAAGAAACACATCAAGGTATCTTTACGACAAGTTTTTACCTATATGCTTACATTCATCTATGTGGGGATCCTCACATCAAGGTATCTTTAGTCAGGGATACACTTCCAATTGATTTTCCACGCAAATTTATAAAAAGTATAATTCATATACACATAAAAAAAAATTTCCAAATGATAAAACTACATATGTATACCAGTTTCTATGGATTGCTTACGGCCCAAGTCTGGGAGTCATAAAAAAATGTCATATACCCGGGAATGCTCACCAGTAGCAAAGGTCTAATGTAAAGAACATAATCTGGATATACCTCAACAATAGCAGCACCGCACCGACGCGTTTCGACCCTCAGGTCTTTTTCAAGGTGGAGTCACCACCCCATGCTTAGATGGTCAGAACCCACAGTTTAAGAACCGCTGCTATAGTGTATATAGAATAATTTATTGCAAACTTGTGTAGAGTTTACGTTCAGGATTTGATTTCATACAAACTTTAATGTTCAGACACCCATTAATATTTCCTGTAATAGCATACCGCATATATTTTATAATGGCGCCGATGTATAAAGTCTGGAGAAGAGAAAAAAATCAAAGGGAGTAAAGCACCAATCAGCACCAAACACAGCCTGTAACTTGATATTTAGGAGCTGGTTGGCTGGTGCGTGATCACCTTCGATGTTATCTCTTCTCCAGGCTTAATAAATCTAAATTAAATTACCTACTATAAATAAGGATCACAAAATAAAACCTTAAAAGCCCCACAAACAATTATATGGGTAATCAAAGCTAACTCAATTAGCCATAATCAATTCTAACAGCGTTTTATGTCTCGTAATTCAAACCATTACTTAATGAACACAGGAACAATAACCCCCAGTACTAATGGGTTTCCCAGATGACCTTCCAGCAGTCGGGATTCAGATATCAGAATCATGACTGTTAAATGCCCAATAGTTCAGATCCCAACTTACGGGGCTATTTTCCCTTGTGGGGGTCCACAACCTCTATAGAGGGATAATAGAACCTGTGACAAGCCCACAAGGGGCTTTTTTGCACTTGCCCCTGTCGGAGTACCGTCAGTCAGGAATCCAATGTCGGTATACCGGCTATCGGAATCCCAACTGTCGGCCCAGCATACCACAACTGTACTAGTTGTAACTAATGACATCAGTGTACCCTTAAAATTCTGTATTAAATAAAGTATCAATTCTAGGGGCTTTAATTTATATCAAATTTTGAAACAAATCATTCAGTTGTAATATACATGTAGTATTCATATTCAAGTTTTTTTTTTTTTTTAAATAGCTTGCTAAAACATGGATTGCTCTATCCCTAGTTACACATCAAATGAGTACATTTCACATTTGGGAAATATGGAGCACCATAGAATATCCATTGTTTAAGAACTGTAGTTATGAATGGAACTTCAAAATGAGAAACAAATTTTATAATGCATAATGACCTTATGTGAACTGGTGTATCATATAGCTTACAATACAATCTACATGGTTGCCATTTCCAAAAGCAAGAAACAATATGTCCAAAATGTAAAAACACATAGGAGGCCTCTTGATGTGATTAGATTATTATACATCTATATTGCCAAATTGACCACATATCTAGTTATGTGGTGTCAAGGTTGTTTTTAAGAAAGAACATGCAAAGTCAGGTAAGCTACCTCACACTGTATGAGTATGACATGAATGGTAGACTGTAAGCTATCCATTTTTTTCTTTCTTTTTTGTAATATGAGCAAACTGAGGTCTTCACTACTGAGACTACATATATACAGTAGGAGCAAGTTTCATCTTTGCTCCTTTGTCCATGGCTAGCCATGGCTATTCTATTGTTCTCAGCTGCAATACAATACGTATTGCAGCTGAGAACAATAGAATAGCCATGGCCAAAGGAGCAAAGATGAAACTTGCTCCTACTGTACACACAGTTCTTAATTTAAGGAATGTGGTCACAGACAGAATGGCGAGTGTGGTATTATCGTAGGTTATATAGAAATACACGTTAAGCATCTTTACAAGCAACTTTTTCTACAAAGCATCTTACGGATAATACACACAATCAGCTTTTGCTGATTAAAGGATATGCACCCTATATTCGGAGTTTGACTGCAGCTGTATCTGTATAGAAAATGTTACGTTAGTGTTTAGGAAACATCTTGCCTTAATACACCACACAGCAGCCAATACCTGGTGTGAATGAGCCGACAAATCCCATACAACTCTGCAATTTATAGGCATAGCAAAACAAACTCCCATCATTAGCAAAGGCAGAATAAGGAGCAAATTGATATGCAGCATGCCTATATTGTGCGCAACTGCGGCTATAGCTGCATACCAAATACTATGTTAGCGGTTTCCTAGACAACACTAACGTAGCATTTTGTTTGCATGTTGCATGGAGGCAAGATGTATTAAGACACATCTGTACACACTTTTTAGCACTTATTTCTTTGATCTATAGCGCTTTGAGGCACCTCATGAAGAGGAATTCATAAAATAACTTGGGGAGGTGAAGCATTTATGGTTACAAGGGTAATCACCACCAGACTTAAAATTAGTTAAGCTTGCCTTATTTCTTAATATTAATACACGGCTCATATGCCAGTTTTCAAATGTTGTTAATTGGTTTGGTCTGTAGCCAGACCTTTAGATGAGATTATCCTAGCACTTGGTTTAGATAATTGAGAATCCATTCTATACAAATTAATGTAAATCAGCAATCTCGTGGTGCATTGTAGTTACCACACAGTGACTAAAGGTAAGTGCACACTAGTAGATACATCATGTCAATATATATATTTTATATATATTTTTGGGCTATCTGCACTCATGGCCATCATCTGTCAGCTTTGTGGGGTGCACCTTTAAAGAGACATAATCTATGCCCTAATACAGTGTTTTTCAACCACTGTGCCATGGCACACTAGTGTGCCCCGAGATCTAGAGATGCCCAAACCAGTTTACAGTCACCACCAGTTAAACTGGTCTCTTCTTTTCATGTAAAGGGCCAACATATTTTATTTTTGTTACCTGTGGGGACCAATGTGATTGTTTTTTATATGAGGACCAATAGGTTTGTTTGTTTTTCCTGTGGGGGCCAATGTGTTTTGCCTTGTGGGGATCATAGTGTGCCTTGGGAATTTTTAAAACTTATTTAGTGTGCCGCAAGGTAAAAAGGTTGAAAATCACTACCCTAATATATCCAGAGGATCCTTATAATCCAATAAGGGCACTCACCAAGATAAAAGATCAGTTTAATGGTACTAGAATAGTTACATCTTATTTTAACCCCTTCCCGCCGCAGCCTGATTTTGCCTTCCTGACAGAGCCCTTTTTTTCAAATCTGACAGGTATCACTTAAGTGGGGATAACTTTTTTTTGCTTTTACTTATCCCAGTGATTTTGAGATTGTTTTCTCGTGACACATTGTACTTCAAGTTAGTGGTAAATTTGGGTCGATACAGTCTGTGTTTTTTTGTGAAAAATACCAAAATGTCGTAAAAAATTGAAAATTTAGCAATTTTCAAAATGTTAAATTTTCTGCTTGTGAGACAAATAATCATACCACTCAAAATAGTTAATAACTAACATAGACCATATGTCTACTTTATGTTTCCATCATTATTTCAACATTCTTTTATTTTTTTAGGACACTAGGAGGCTTAAAATATGAATAGCAAATTCTCAAATTTTCAAGAAAATTTCAAACACTGATTTTTTTAGGGACCAGTTCAGTTCTGATGTGACTTTGAGGGACTTGTATGTGAGACACCCCCATAAATGATGCCATTTCAAAAACTGCACCCCTCACAGTATTCAAAACAGCATTTTGGAAGTTTGTTAACCCTTTAGGTGTTTCACAGGAATTAAAACAAAGTGTAGGTGAAATTTCAAAATTCCATTTTTTTTGCAGATTTGCAATTTTAATACATTTTTCTAAGGAACACAGTAGATTTTACTAGAGAAATGTGACTAAAAATTGATTCCCCCAATTCTTTAGTTTTCATAAATATCCTATATGTGGCCCTAGTGTGCACGTTGACCAAACCACAGGCTTCATAATAGAAGGAGCACCTACTTGATTTTGGAGCCTCCTTTTTATGAGATTATTTTTTAGGCACCATGTAGGTTTCTAGGCACCATAAGATGCTAAAAGTTAGGAACCCCCCCACAAGTGACCCCATTTTGCAAACTACACCCCTCAGGGAATTCATCTAGGGGTATAGTGTACATTTCAAACCCCCAGGGGTTTCACCAATTGTGGTACAACTGGGTAGTGAAAATGAAAAATTAAATTTTTTACACAAAAATGCAGTTCTGGCTCAAAAGTTTTCATTTTCACAAGGAATGAAGGAGACAAAGCACCCCAAAATCTGTGCCCCAATTTCTCCCGAGTACGGCAATGCCTCACATGTGACCAAAAAATACCATTTGGGTGCATGGCAGGACTCAGAAGGGAAGGAGTGATATTTGGATTTTGCAGCACAGATTCTGGTGGAATGTTGGTGGGTGCTATGTCGCATTAGCAAGACCCCCGAAGCACCAATACAGTGGAACCCCCCCACAAGTGACCCCATTTTGCAAACTACACCCCTCAGGGAATTCATCTAGGGGTATAGTGTACATTTCAAACCCCCAGGGGTTTCACCAATTTTGATACAACTGGGCTGTGCAAATGAAAAATTACATTTTTTACACAAAAATGGAGTTCTGGCTCCAAATTTTTCATTTTCACAAGGAATAAAGGAGACAAAGCACCCCAAAATCTGTGCCCCAATTTCTCCCGAGTATGGCAATGCCTCATATGTGACCAAAAAATACCAGTTGGGTGCATGGCAGGACTCAGAAGGGAAGGAGTGATTTTTGGATTTTGCAGCTCAGATTCTGGTGGAATGAATGGTGGGTGCTATGTGGCATTAGCAAGACCCCCGAAGCACGGTGAAATGATGAACCTAATAATCCATAGATGTGTGGTATATTTTAAAACACTCCTTTATACATAGGCCGGGTTTGTCGGGGTAAGTTTCACAGTGGAAAATAGTATCCTTTCTTATTCCCTTTTTATAGCAAACTTTGCACCTTTTTTGTGTCCTGCCCTTTCTTGCAGTGGAGGGGATTTCGTTAGGAAAATGCTGCCCTGGTACAATACGGGGGCCAGTACTAGAAGTACTGGGGCCCTCTGCCTGCTGGTTCCCAAATATTAGGCCCTTTATGACTTCCTCTTGAAAGTGCATAAATGTCCCCCTCTGGCTGGTAGAACGGAATAGCACGTAAGCGTTATACAGTGCCATCTGGATGATATACACGGCCAGCTTCTTGTACCAGATTTTTGTTTTCCGCAGGGGACTGTACGGCTTCAGTACCTGATCTGAAAGATCCACTCCGCCCATGTACTTATTGTAATCTAGGATACAATTAGGTTTTGAGGTGTGGGTACTGGTACCTCGTACAGGGATGGAGGTGGTACTGTCTCCATGAATTGTTGTCAGTATAAGGACATCCCTCTTGTCCTTATATTTGACCAACAACATATTTTCGGTGGATTGTGCCCTGCTTTCACCCCTTCTCAGTACTTGGGCAATGTGCGTTTTTGGGAGGCCTCTTTGGTTCTTGCGCACAGTACCGCAAGCTGCTGTACCTCTTGAACCAAGGGCCTTAAACAGGGGGATGCTAGTGTAAAAGTTATCCACATAGAGGTGATAACCTTTATCCAGGAAGGGGTGCACTAAATCCCAGACAATTTTTCCACTAACACCTACGAGGGAGGGGGGGCATTCTGGCGGTTCAATTCTTGAATCCTTCCCTTCATATACCCTAAACCTGTGGGTGTACCCTGAGGTGCTTTCACACAGTTTATACATTTTTATGCCATACCTTGCCCTCTTACTGGGAAGGTACTGGCGGAATTTAACCCTTCCTTTAAAATGTATAAGGGACTCGTCGATACAAATAAATTTTTCAGGGATGTACATCTCTGCAAATTTGGCACTGAAATGATCAATGACCGGCCTGACTTTGAATAGCCGGTCAAAGGTGGGATCATCTCTGGGTGGGCACTGTGCATTATCGGTGTAATGTAAAAATTTAAGGATTATCTCAAAACGAGTCCGAGTCATGGCCATACGGTAAAGTGGGGTGCTGTACAGAACATCTGTACTCCAATATTGCCTAATTTCTGGCTTTTTTACTATGCCCATATGTAACACCAGACCCCAAAACGTCATCATCTCTACTGCATCTACAGGGGTCCACCTAGCAAATGATGACGTGGGGTTTTGAGCAATAAACTGCTGGGCATATAAATTACTTTGGTCCACCATTAAAATTTATAAAATCATCAGAGAAAAATAATTTGAAAAAGTCAATTTCTCTGAGACCTGTTGAATCAAATTGGATTCCTGGGATGGCCAAAAACTCAGGAACCTGGGGCTCAAAATTGTCTGGTGGTGGGGTCCATACGGGATCAATCATTTGGGGGGGGTCTCAGCTGCTCTACGGGGGCGTCTTTGAGGGGGTCCCTCATCACCAGAGGAGGAAGAGGAGCTTAAGACGAATCCTTCAAATTCCCCGCTTGCATCACTGGCTGTGTCAGAGTCAGAGGCAAGCATGGCATATGCCTCCTCCGCTGAATACATTCTTCTGGATGACTGGGATGACATTTGGGATGACATTTTTATTTTTGTGTTTCTGTAAGTGTAATGTTTCAACACGTGTATAGTGTAGGAGGGGGGGGGGGGGTACAAACTTTATTTCAACACGGGGGGGTGTGTAGTGTGTATGTAGTGCAAAAAAAAAAATACTTTATACAGGAATTTTATCCCAATAAAAATGTATCCCAATAAAAAAAAAAAAAAAGTGAAGGGGTAAAAAAAAAAAAAAAAAAAAAAAAAAAAAGGTCCTGCGCCAAAAATTGAGCACAGATGTTGGTCAGTAACGTCCGTCACTGAACAGCGCTCAAAGGCAACAGGACACCCACAAAAGCAACGTGGGTGTAAAAACAAAAAAAAAACTATTTAAAAAAACTGCAGAAAAAAAATTATATCAACCCTGTGCAAAAAATGCTGTTCAGTGATTGTACGTCACTGATCAGCGGCCACAGGACACCCACAAAAGCAATGTGGGTGTAAAAACAATTTAAAAAAATATACCACAGCACTCTCCAAAAAAAAAAAACAATTTAAAAAAACTGCAGAAAAAAAATTATATAAACCCTGTGCCAAAAATGCTGTTCAGTGATTGTACGTCACTGATCAGCGCTCAGCGGCCACAGGACACCCACAAAAGCAACATGGGTGTAAAAACAAAACCCCACTACTCTCCAAAAAAAAAAAAAAACTGCAGATCTGTGATGCAGTGATGCAACACTGCAGATCTGTGATGCAGTGATGGGCAGCAGGCACACAACTGTGGGTGCAACCTGACAGGGTATATATAAAAAAAAAACCCTGGACCCCCAAAAAGTTGCTGATTAATTAATTTAAACTGATCAGCACAAAAGGGGGGGAAGCAGGGGGGGCAGCAGTCAGTTGCACAGGCAGCACAACCTTTGGTGCAACTGACAGGTATATATATATAAAAAAAAAAAACTCTGCACCCCCAAAAAGTTGCTGATCAGCTCAGATGTAGTGATCAGCACAAAAGGGGGTGCAGCAGACACAAAATATAGCACTCTCTATCACTCTCTCTCACTATATCTGACTATCTCTGACTATCTCTCACAATCTGTGACTCTATGACACTGCAGCAGCAGGACACAGGAAGTCACAAGATCCAGGAAGCATTCAGCTGCTGGCAGCACGCTACCAGCGGTGATCAGGTAAGTATCAGGCAAGGTTCAGGTATGTATAGCAGGACAGAGTGGCCGGTGACCGCTCTGCACGCAATTCCAGACCGGAATGGCATCTGCAGCGCAGTCACCGTTAGTTTAAATGGCGCGCCTTGGCTGTGATTGGTCCGTCGGTCCGACGGACCAATCACAGCCTTGGGGGCAGGTGGGGTGAGGTGTCGTCGTCACCGATGACCCCCTCATGCCCCCTCACACCCGGCGGTGATTGACACCTGTGTTACCGAGCGTCTGATTCGCCGGTAACACAGGAAAACGCTGCGACTGGCTGTTCACATTGAACAGCCAATCACAGCGATCGCCGACGGGGGGGGCGACATCGCCGCCCCCCCTGGGCATGCAGGGACATGTCTGCTGTCAGGGACAGCAGACATCGTCCCTCTGTCACTGCGTCTCTAGACGCAGTGGCACTTTGAAGTCATGACGTATATATACGTCATGTGTCGGGAAGTACATCCCTGCCATGACGTATATATACGTCAAATGTCGGGAAGGGGTTAAGATAGTGTGATTAGGCAGCATGTTCGCCATACACACTACCGATCCATCATGATTGACATAAAAAAACTGGACGGGCACATTTACATGCACCCACCCAATGAGCAGTCAATCACCAGCGGCTCCTGTAGCAGCTGTACGGGCAGTCGGCAGATTGCCCATACACAGAACAATGCCCCTATATATTGTGCATCAGCTGTGTTGCGCAGCCAAGGAGGTACATCTAAAAGATGCCATTCACAGATATATTGATTGTACACACTGGGTGATGGTTCGTTATATCAGCCAGTGTGTACACATAGTTGCACAGGACTAAGCATCATTGTCCCCCATTGATACTTACACACACACACACACACACACACACACACACACACACACACACACACACACACACACACGAAAAAAAAAAAAACATTTTTGGGTTTTTATTTATCAGTCCTCTATAGGAATTTAGGTAGTGAAAAACGACAAAGATTAGATTCCATAAGTCAAAAAACAAACAAAAATGTTTTAATGGAGCATTTCTTTGGGCCAGTAAGAAACATTCATGGTTACTGCAATTGATCAGTGTGGCAGCTCATAAGGTACAAGCTTGTAGTGAGCTCCACATTCTGGACAGCGGTGCACATGGCCGTCATGGATCCAGAACCAAATGACCTGAGAATTGTCTTCTTCACCTGTATTAAGAGAAAACATATTGCTCTATCAGTCCACGTGATAATCATATCTAGATCATTTGGCATTTTGCAGCGTCTACAATGCAGATAATGCTCCTCTACCTGTGTGTATCAGTTGCTCTGGGTATCTAATGCTGTATTACATATCACGGCTTGGTGTATGGGGATAAAATGGTTTCTACCTAAATGGGAGGGCATCCTACATGTAGCAAATGTAGGAGACTGCACATTGTTCTGCTTGCCAGTAGCCTATTTATCTCAATTTATTGCCAGTAACTGAGTACTTACATATGCAACCCACAAGTCTTTGCTTGTTGACTGAAGGTACAATATGTGGATTATCCTTGGTTCCAGAATAGGACTTTGGCTTTAGAATGTTGTATGGATCCTTCAAAAAAGGTAAAGAAACAGCTTAAGGGCTTCAAATGTAGACATTAAAATTAACAGTTGTCCGTGACTAAACATATATCTGTGGTATACAGTATCTGAAGCAACAACTATATTTTCAGCATGAAATCTGGTACAATAAACCCTCACAGAACACAAATTGGTCTGAAATATCCAATTTCCTTTCCCCTGCAGAAAGCTTTGTATGCACGCGTATATGTATATATTCCATTTAATCTGAGATAGGAAAAATGCCTGCAGTGTGAAGCATAAAAAATGTGATTTAGACTTGGGTTATAGCCTAGCAATGTATGTCTATTATTTAGATTCTTAGCACTTGAACAGGATTCTCTTGCAATCCCATGTGGATAAGGAACTCCAGTTTTTACTTCAGTAAAAAGGAAAAGAACTACAGCTCAAGCAGTTGGGTGCTCAGTGTACCCCAACATATTCATTGACAACCTTTTCATGAAAAACAAAAAAACAAAAAAAACACAAAAAAAACGTTAAGTCGCATTTTCACATTAATCTACACTGCACCATGGGGATCTCCCAAAGCGGCCTTTAAAGGCCCCCATACACTATGAGACTTCTCTCCTTCTCTGAGTACACATGTTGCAGTGGAATCGGTACATCTGTCAGAATGAACTTAGGTCTACAGTCATTAGGTCGACCCCATTAGGTCGACTGGCTGGAAGGTCGACCTGATTTAAGGTCGACATGGGCCAAGGTCGACATGACTTAAAGTCGAATATGCATAAAGGTCGACATGAGGAAGGTCGACTGGTCATAAGGTCGACATGGGTTTTTCACTGTTTTTTTTATCCGAATGTTGACACAGTCGACATGTACACAGTTGGCAACGAGAATCAGACCCTCGCAATGCATCGGGCATGGTGGCTCGCCACAGCTTTAATAACCTCCTCCACGCCCTAGTGGATGGTAGGGCATGAAATACCGCCTGTCGGCACATGTCGGCTCAAAAAACAGTGAAAAACCCAGGTCGACCTTTCTCATGTCGACCTTTATGCAAATTCGACCTTAAGTCATGTCGACCTTGGCCCATGTCGACCTTAAGTCAGGTCGACCTTCCTGCCAGTCGACCTAGTCGGGTCGACCTAATGACTGTAGACCTAAGTTCATTCTAATAGATGACCGCTTCCCGTTGCAGTGCACATAATTTTCTGTCCAAAACAGTTTCCAATGCAAAAGCATACACGGAGAACAGCCCAACAGATGCTCAGCCAAACCTCTGCGTTGTCCATAAGGTGCATACCAATTTGGTAAAATGTACCTTCACCCGTTAAGGAACAGTACTCCCCCCTCTGCAAAAATAAGTATCCCATTTAACTTAAGTGATTCAACAGATTTTCTCCTGAAAATATATAGCAGAAAAAGTTTTCCATGTAAGAACTCACATCCACCATCAAGTGAAAAAAGAAGGGAATAGAAGTTTGCACCTTAGTTGGAAACACTTGCAAAACTTACAGTACAGAAAGGTGACTAAATAGAAACTGTTCAAAAGGGTAAAATAAGTTATTGAAAATGCAAGGAAAAGAACTACATTTTTTTTTTTTAAATAAAGCCTGCCAGGTACTTTTTAGTTCTTGCTTCTCCTGCAAAACCCACCTTTCAAGACACCAAAAAGATCCATCCATACCAGCGGAGGCTGCAGCACTGACCACACTATGTGCCAACTCTACTGTATGTGCCAACTGGTTCCCCCAGGGATCGGCAGTGCTGTGCAACAAGCACCATGTGACACCTGTGACTCAGCATAAGGGTTCACACACACCTCCTAAGTCTGCCCCAATTGGCTAGTTTCACAAGAATTTGGTGGCAGGCTTAGAAGTGCCTTATGCCAGTACCAGGTGGCACCAGTCTCGATGCATGGCAAGAAAAGTGAAACTTGCATCGACCTAGTGTATTTTGATAGTTTTGGAGTCGGCCTAGACATTGTCAACTTGCTATACCAGACCGAGTAATTGAGGCCACTTATGATTGGCTGGTTGTGTACTGAGCGCTCCCATCTGAGAACTTTAATCGTTGCACCAACGCTATTATATGGAGTCAACAATTTGCAATCACAGTTCCTGCAGCAAATAAGGTTTTTTTTTGCAATTGTACAGTTTTTTTTTAATTATTATTCTAATTAAAAGGTCACATTTTGTTTCAAAATTTCAACTAATCCATTACATAAGAATGTTAATGCTGTGGTTATGGTCTTTATTACAGATTGCTAGGGGTAAATTTACTAAAGCTTCTTTAAAAAAAAAAAAAAAACACACCACATTTTAGAAGAGTCTATCCTTTTCTAAGATGCAATTGAGAAATGACAAATATAATCTGATTGGTTGTTATGGGTAATGTCACTTCTTTACATTTTTAGAAGCTTTAGGAAATGTTCTGACATGTGATTGTGTGTGTTGCCTTGCAGATGCAGGGAGAGGGGCCCCAAAAGGAATCCATCCCTGCGATCTGCATCGCTGGATGCCTGTGCAGTTAGCGCTGATCCCCAGCGGACCTGTTCTGCCCGCCGGGATTGCGGTCAGTAGCCCATAGGCTACAGCCATCTCAGAATGGCAGTAGGCCCAGGACCCAATACGATGCTGCTAGATATTGATACATGGGGCAGCATCGCATCCCCTGTAGAAACCTATGGGTGATGCAGCATCAGAGATTCCTGCTGCGATCCATGCATGATGCATGTGGGTGGTACATAATAATTTCAGCTAACCCCGGAAAAACGTGCCTTTATGGGGAATTAGCGGCAAATAGTCAATGGGGGCCCCATAGTCCTTTGCTGTTTATTACAGCAGATTGGTTATCTTGCACAGTACGGAGATCAACATTGCGGTCACCAGCTTACAGAGATCTGGATAGTCAGAGTGATACGCCAAGGAACGGGATGGTAATTGTGCCAAAATCGAGCACAAACTGTATGTACTGGTTACATCCTTTATCATATTTATCAGTGTGGATGAACATTTCCAAACAAAAGCCAGGGATGAACTACATTCAGGAACTAATGTGTTACCTCTCCTTTCTTCAGAGCGTCTAGGATTTTTCTCTCTAGTCCAGTTGCCTGCTGCTCATCAGTGGGAATACCTAAACACAAGGACGGAGAGGTAAATGTATTTAAGTATAAAAGTTGTGCAACCAGTTTTGAAGATTTGCCATCATCTATCAGGCTGAATTACATATATTGTGAATACCAACATAGCGGCACTATGCCAACACGCACAGAGATCACAGAGCAGGTGCCAGTTAATCAGAAGCACTACTACAAATACAACACATCTTCTCATTTATTTGCAATACAAATAAAACTCCCAAGCAGACATTGCGGATCACACAGGTATGTATATATTCTGTGTGCGACTACAGCTGGGTCTGTCTAGAATGTGTGGTATACGCTATTTTCAGGGTGCAAAAAATAAATACACTAGCATGTAGGAGGCCAAGTCAAAAAGGACACAGCTGTAGCTATACTTTGTCAGTACCAGTGATGGAGTGGATCAGTAAGAGCCTGCTGGGCCATCTCTGCTCTCCCCCCTCTTACTACAAGGAAACTCCTCACACAAGGGGCCTGATTCTGGTTCACTTGCAAAAACAAAATTCTCTCTCTAATGAACAAAACCAGATGCACTGCAGGTGGGGCAGATGCGACATGTGCAGAGAGTTAGATTTGGGTGTCATTTTGTTTCTGTGCAGAATACATACTGAAGATCTGCGAAGCGTACACCGGCCTAACTAGCTGTGCGGTCGCTCTTCATGCGCTATTGTATTGGTGTCTGATTAGTCCTTTTAAAAGACTCTAATGTGAAATAACTTGTGTCAGGTCAGCCAGGATACGTAATTCCGCTCCACGGGAGGATCTCTATCTGCTAGAATAGGCAATGTGCAGTGTGTCCTAGTGTATGAACACGTGGTGAGCTGCAGCAACGGGCTGTCCAGCTTTCTGAGACTATCACTCATACTACCTGAATATTATTAGAACAGAAGCAGCATATGACCCTGCAACCTCATATTATAGGGATTGTAATGATTAACAATTACAGAAAGCATTATAACTAATTTAGTCAATCCTACCTATAAGGATCGCAGTTCGATAAAGCCTAGATTAAATATGCCAGATTGATAATAAAATTGTAAAGTGTGTGTGACAGACAAGATATTGCAATTGTGCGAGTGTTTTAAGACGATTGCAAAATAGTTCAGGATTCCATCAGTTCATAAATAAAACTCAAGTGCATTCAAGCTCTGTAAGGCAGTTGCAACAGTGTATAAAACACCAAAAAATGACACACACGTGTGGAGAAAGGCTTCATATTGTCGTCATCTTTAAAATAAACTTATCTTTGGGCCACAGCAATCCAGCATTCAACCGTAAAGTCACACTTGTAAATCTGATAAAACGGACACTGTGAGACCCTCGTTTATGTTTGGATTCCAAGTACTGACCGGATTGATACGTCTGTAGGATCCACCCATGCAGAGACTCAGATCAGACCCTTGATACTAAATGTTAATTGATGTGCATACTTTGTCTCCAACATATAGAATTTTGAGGCAATCCAGCCCATATTTATAAAGGGATAGACACATCGCAGCTGACACTGCTCTCATGAGAATGTTGAAATAAAATTAGTTAGTGCATAAAGACGCTGCACGTGCATTTTTAATATTGCATTTATTCACTTTGTCTTTGTTCTATGTTGTATTTCACAGTTATTAATATAAACCTAATAAAAGGTATATTTTAAAGGGTCATTTTTTCTCTGGGTGCACCACAATATGACAAACTATACCCTGTCCTCAAACCAGGGTACATACTGGCTGCTTTATTTTTACACTGCAATATAGATATCAGTTTGTAGTACAAACACCATGCAAATCTAACTTTGCACATGTTACATCTGCCCCACCTGCAGTGCACATGGTTTTGTCCATTGGAGAATTTGCTTTTGCAAGTGAACCAGAATCAGGCCCAAGGTGTAATTCAATTGCTTCTCCCCATAAACACCACTAGATGGCATCCACCTGAGCAATTCAACTCTTGCTCTGATTGGATGTGCCGCGCTGTAGGGAGACCCATTTCAGCCTGCAGCCATAAACCTCCCAGTGTTGGTGACCTGCTTAAAATCATGGCTGGATCCAAGGAGGGGGTGAGGGGCAGTCATCCCAGGGCCACCACTCTCCCCCTAAATCACGCATGCCTCTGGTGAATTTGGAGCTGTGCATGATATAGCCGTGTCTCCGATTTCCTCACAGCACAGCCCGCTGAAGTCACTGTCAGCCTCTTGTGGGATATCGCAGTCCCTGCGGTGGCGCTTGGGATTTCTGTGATGTTAAGGAGCCGAGAGTGCGGTGGTGCTATTCCACTCGCAGCACCTCCCTAAGCGATGCCGGCAGTATGTGACTGGCTTGCAGCAGGTTTTGAGCTATGCGGCATTGGACATATCAGTCATTGTGAATTATGCAGAAACAGCACCATATACTATTTTCCTTTAGGTAACTAACTTTATAACTACTAATATTTTCTGAGCTACCTCAGTCTTATGTCTGTCCATTTTTATGTATATGTCCTTTAACATTAACAAATCTATCAAGAGTAATTTTCTTCCCATGTTCATCCATTACTTATGTTTGTATTTTCATAAGGCCCCATACACTACAACAATGTTGCACAATTTCATTTGATTTCGATCATTTGAAAATGGCATATTGGATGTTTTTTTTTCCGCCATCCAATTCCGTGATTACCGATCCGACAGTGCTGCTTTTTTGGAATCACATGGAAAATGAAGTGTTTCGTGTGCATGCAATATATTGCACGAAGTTTGACTGGCATTTCTAGCGGGATACGGTCATTGGGTCACCAGCATGATGGTCGGTAGTCGACATGACTTAAGGTCAACAGGGTCATTAGGTTGACAGTCAAAAGGTCGACATGGTCAAACATGTGAACTTTCACTGTCTACCTTACCCAAGTCGACCCAATGACCCTGTTCACCTTCCTGCATATCGACTTAATGATTCATACCCTTTCTAGCCCACCAGATACATCTATGGCACAATTATGTACCAGTAGATATATTGCATGCGATCGATCAATCACATACAAAATCATATGGACTTACACCCAGGAAGGTCCAAGGGGAGTAAAGGGAAAGCAAATCAGACTTCAGAGTCAGACATATTATATGTTGGAAAGGTGGGCTCTGCACCCATCTCCTTTAAGTGGTGGCAGCAGCAGACCAATAGCTGCGTCCCCTTGCGGTCCAAGTCTGTGTAGGAGGTCCCCAGCATCCCTGTGCCAGAAAGGTGACAGCATTAGTGTGCTGAGGAGGAGAAGCCAGTGGTTAGTGAGGTAGGATGCCTCTCTGGATAATACCTGGACACTTCGGTCCCACGCAACAAACTGGTCTTTATCCAAACCACTAGTGACGGGTGACTATACTGCACCTAGTAATGAGACAACTTGAAGCGCCATTTTTAATATAAATAATAAATTGATTTACATATATTTTTATTATTTTTTCATTTTGTGTATTATTTTTATGTAATTGTGTTTATTAAAATTGAATATTTTACCCACTTCAAGAGAAGCGCAGAAAAACCTCTCCTCTATTTTATGTACTTTTGGGAGACTGACACTCCTTTAAGTGAAGCACCACATTTAATAAGCGCCCCTTAAAGATAACTCGTTATCTTTTACTCCTACCCGTCTATTGTATACTACATTGCATACCTGCAGTTAACCATCGACTACCTGTTAACTCTACATATTACCAAATAAACCTACATTCCTAGTTAAGCCTCTAAAACAGTTTACCACCACAACCACCGCTATATACTCTGCCAAAATGTTATGGGCCCAGACCCTGCATACTTGAAGATTAACCCCTAAAAGTTGAGTTATAGCATGGAATATAAAAAAGGACACAGACGAGTCTTAAAGTTACATTTTATAGAAGAGTTAATGGGATGTATAGCACAGGGCACAATATGAGCTTTGCAAAGCTAAAAGGCTCAGAACTACACCACGTGGAAGTTCGCCATGGAAATGCAGCGCAAGAGGTAAAAGCTATGGAAGATCACGGTACAGCCAAGAGAAAGTCCAAACCCAGACAAGGTAGACAGAGCCATTAGAATGATAGGAATCGGTTTAGCTGTGGAGCAGCATGTCTTAGTGTGAAAGTCCACCAAGGTGCGTATGAAGATAAAGGTCTGATGAGAAGAAATTTGAGAGAATGCTGTTTGGAATGAAGCGGAGTACCTGCAAGGATATGAACGACTACATCGACAAGATCTTGTCAATAGCTCAGCAGTTGGCATCTGTGGGAGCAAAGGTGGACGAGGAAGAAGTAGCGATAGTGATGCTGCAAAATCTAACTTCTTAGTAGTTGCCTTAGAGTCAAACAACACCAAGCTAACAACTGATATTGTAAGAGCCAAGCTTTTGCAGTTCATGGAATGTATTCCCATTGAGACCATAGCTGAGGGTTCTGTAAGGACCTTGTTCCTGATCCCTCTAACTCAGGCATGTCCAAACTATGGCTCTCCAGCTGTTCTGAAACTACAAGTCCCATCATGCCTTGCCACAGTTATGCTATTAGGGTATGCTAAAACTATGGCAAGGCATGCTGGGATGTGTAGTTTTATAACAGCTGGAGGGCCCTATTTTGGACATGCCTGAGTTAGAGGGATCAGGAACAAGGTCCTTACTGCATCACAAGCCAAGTCAATCACAGGTCAGTACGTTTAAGAACTGGAGGAGAAACAGTTGTTACAGATATCCAAGATGTGTTGTTTGTGCCAGATTTGGGAAGTAACCTCATAGTCATCAGCGTATTGGAAGAAAAAGGTTACGGAGTCCAATTTGCAAAGGGCAGGTGTATGGTGCATAATAAAATAGGGACTTTGATTGCGTCAGTGACCCAACGGTATGTCGGTATCCGGACTGGTCGCAGACTGTCATATGACAAATGTCAAAATTTTCAGCCAACAGGTAGTATTTCATGCCCTACCATCCACTAGGGTGTGGAGGGAGAATATAATAGTGCCTGAAGCATGGCGAGCGCAGCGAGTCATGCGCGATGAAGCGGTACACTTCGACAGTGTCCATGTCGACAGACACCCTAAAAACATTAAACACTCATCGACCATATGACTGTCTATGATGAGTGTCTACGATTTATACCATAACCCTGTATGTCCTGATGGGAATGTTCAGCAATGACTGCCTCTGCTGACAGCAAATCAATGGAGCTGTGGCACAAATGCTTAGGTCATCTGGGATATGACAACGTTTAAAAACTGATGGATGGAATGGTAACAGGAATCACTGGGGCAGATGTATTAAGCCTTAAGAAGCGATAAATGCAGGGGTGATCAAGAGATAAACGTCCAGCCAATCAGCTCCTTACTGACTTTTTTCAAAGTCAGCCTGTAACATGGCAGCTAGGATGGGATTGGCTGGTATTTTATCTCTTTATCATGTTACATGTATTATATGTGTGATGACATAACTAATCAGTTCAGGCTTTCCCCTAGCGCAGTGGTTCCCAAACTGTGTGCCGTGGCTCCCTGGGGTGCCTCAGGACACTTGCAGGGGTGCCCTGGGTTGGTGGTCCAGGACCAATTCAAATTATCAATGGGTAATTATTTATGAGCAAAACCAGTGCTGGAGGCTGCCAATCATAAAATGTGTACAAACAGAAGCAAATCCTGCCTTTAACCACATAACTGACCCTAAGAATCAAATATAAACCCAATCTCATATTTTTTTTTTTGGCCTAGGGGTGACGCGAAAAAATTCTGATACTCTAGGGTGCCGTGATTCAGAAAAGATTGGGAACCCCTGCACTAGCGCATTAATCTATCCCTATCTGTATTTTCAAATCTCTCTATCACCCTTGCATTTATCTCTTGTTAAAGCTTAATACATCTGCCCCACCGTGAGCAATGCTGAAAGATCTGTGTGTGAGCTGCATAAAAGGGACGTAACCCCACAACCCATTTCCTAAGTCATTCTGTAGAGCAGAGACACTGCTAGCTCTAGTGCACAACGACGTGTGTGGTCCAATAAAAGTGGAATAGATTAGTGCACAGGTCCTCAAACTCGGTCCTCAGGACCCCACACAGTGCATGTTTTACAGGTCTCCTCACAGAATCACATGTGAAATAATTAGCTCCACATGTGGATCTTTTAAAATGTGTCTGTAATGAGTGCACCTGTCGGGTGACTTGAAAAATGTGAACTGTATGGGGTCCTGAGGAATGAGTTTGAGAACCCCTGGATTAGTAGCTACAGATACTTTATGACTCATCGATTACGCCACAAGAATGACATGTGTACTTCATTAAAGAAAAGAGTTAAGTAGTCGTAAAAATTGTGGAGTACAGTATAACGCCTTAGTAGAGACACAGGTCAGATGATAAAGATCCTGAGATCTGACAACGGTGGAGAGTACAAGTGTTAGCCGAATACCTTTAAAATTATGGCAAAAAGCATTAGCTAACAATTGCTTACACACCGGAACAAAATGGAGTGATTGCGGGGGCAAGCCGCTCAATTCTTGAATGAGCACGGACAATGTTAAGAGACACTGGCCTGGAGAAAAGATTTTGGGCAGAAGCAATATCTACTGCAGTTTACCTGAAGAATCGTGCACCTACAGTAGCTGTTAAAGTAAAAACGCCACTGGAGGCCTGGTCCGGAAAAAAGCCAATTGTCAGTCATCTTTGTGTCTTCAGAAGTAACGTTTTTGCACATATACCGAAAGAAAAGAAAACTAGCTCCAAATCCCATACAATACATAATGCTCGGCTACTGCGAAGAAAGTATAGACTTTGGGATACAAAAAAAAAAAAAAAAGTCTTCTAAAATCCAGAGATTTGGTTTTAAGTCAGCAATAGATACAGAGCTGTTAGCACTGGATTAAAAAAAAAAAAAAAAAGAAAGGAGTACACAGACTATAATAGATAGGCCATTGGTCGCCAACCAGTCGCTCGCGGCATTGATTTGGGTGGCTTGACCACTCTGACCGCTGCCACCAAGAGGCAAGTGGGACAGTGGAGCACAGCACCGCAGGCTTCCCCCACCCCTCCGGCAGCTCTCTGCCAGTTCAAATGCTCCTGAACTAATCAGAGCTTGCATACCAACAGCCACAGTGATTGGCTGCCGATCCACGAGCTCCGATGGCCCAGCGCCAAATTTGAAATGGCCAAGAGAACCTGATGCTGCACTGCCTCCTGATCCTCTCTAACAGAGCGGCTGTTGCTATGAACGGATTCAGTATTAAATACCAGCGGTCGGGATCCCGGCGTTCAGAATCCCGATCGTCGAAATCCCGACAAGGGGGGGACGTGGATCGCCCCCCCTTGCGGGCTCGCTGTGCTCGCCACGCTAATTTATTCTCCCTCCAGGGGTGTCGTGGACACCCACGGAGGGAGAAAGTGTCGGGATTTCGGCGATCGGGATTCTGAACGCCGGGATTTACACTGCATCCCCTATAAACTAGCACCCAGACTCCACAGTGCTGTGCAGGCACCGCCTAACTGACTGATTGCAGGATGCTCCTGCTGGAAAGGTGCGCGGCTGTGATGTTACTACCTGTCCCACCCATTATTCTACCCACCCCCTGCCTCCCATCTCCTCCTGCCTCTTCCCAATCCAACTACCCATCTCATCCTGCCTTACTCACTCGAGTCACCCCTAGCAGCGAGTAATTAGAAACCTTACTGTGAAGCCTAACATTTAATGGACATTCTGGTGTGGTGTCATGGGCATGACAGTGTGTGGCACAAGGTGTCATGGGCATGACAGTGTGTGGCACAAGGTGTCATGGGCATTTTTTGGTACTTATATGTTAGTTGGGCGCCCACTAAGCTATTTGCTTAGTTTTAAGCATCCGCTCGCCACGCTTCGGGCTTGGTGGCTTGCTGCACTCACCACACTATATAAAATCAACTCCACGCAGACATGGATAGTGGGGGTATGAGCGTACTAACTATAGTGTGCGCCCATCTAACATGCAAGTACCCTTTTTTTTTTGTTTAATTTTAGTTGCTCTTCAGGCGGTTTATTTTGTCCCAAGTAGCTCACGCCCCAAAAAAGGGATTGGAGACCACAGAGATAGGCCAATCTATCATAAAACAATTAAACACAAGTGATCTTCTGCAAGAGGTTAAATTCAGATGGGACAATTGCCCATTACAAAGACCACCTTGTTGCCAAGGGATATACCAAAGAGTCAGAAATAGAGTGAGAGGGAGTCCCACGCTGTGTGCCAGAGAGGCGACAGTGCTAGTGTGCTGAGAAGCCAGCACTTAGAGAGGTAGGATACCGCTATAACCCCACAGAATGTCCCGAGTGCCCAGCAGTTGTCACTGCCAGAGGGAGAGGTCAATCACCACCGGGAGATCACTGCATATAGCACCACAGTGCTAGCCTCGCTGTCAGCCCTCACAGACTTAAGCTACAAGTCTGCACCTCTGTGCAGGCTTCTACTGCATGAGAGGCCTCCATCCAGCATTCTATCCTGTGCTACAGGATAAGTACCTGAACCCATACACCTGCCTGTTGTATATCTATTACATTGCATACCAGCAGTTAACCCTTGACTACCTGTTAACTTTGCATATTACCAAATAAACCATTTCTAGTTAAGCCTCTAACTGTTTAACACCACAAGCACCGCTATATACAGTACTTATCAACATTGTCGTGTATGGGGCCCTTCAGAACTAAAGCACCAAAGAGCTTTAGTGTGGAACGAGCTTTTGAGGAAAGTGCATTCCAAGAATATATGTATAAGTAATGGAATAGATATGGATAAGTTATATATATTTTTTTATAATAACCAGTGTCACTTATTGATAGGTCCTGCTTAAAATGACCTATTTTAGGTGCACAAACAGTACTTTTCTGGTCACACTAAGCACTTTCAGTGAATTTAAACACGTAAATCCCAGCTTGTTTTGCACTTAATTGTGCAAAACAAGCTGGGATTTACGTGTTTAAGAACAATTGAATACCCCGCTTCCCAATCTGTGACTGATGATGGGAGATAATTCACTATAAACATTTAAATTGCCCCTTATTAGGAATGCAAGCCACTTCACAGGACACCATTATAGAATATTACATTAATTAGACCTAGGGAACATTAATGCAGCAATTACAAGGCAATCTCATTAGATCAGGATGCAAACAGCACCACCATGTCACAGGCCATGCTGTCAGCTATACACAGCACAGATGAGAGGCAATGACTAGCACTACTGCAGAAAGGCTCCAAAAAGAAGCAAGTATTCAAAATTGTATGAAGCTTAGCCAGACACTAGAAAGCACAGGTGCCAGTATACCCCACACAGTAACCCTGAAACAGTGCTGGGCACAAGGTCACAAGGACACACGAGAGCTGGGTGTCACCTGCTGGCTGTCCCGGGGACAGGCGTGTGCAGTGCGACGTGACCAAGGGGGGTGCCGCTGCTATAGTCACCTCACCGTACAGGCAGATGTCCAATTGCCCAAAGCCTGCTCGCACCCGGCATGACCTCCCACTGTCCACCAGCCACACATGCACCAGGAAGAGCAACGCACAGTGACCTACAGGAGTACGTGACCAGGCAGAGAGCAGGGGAGGGAGCTGTTCTCATACCCACCGCCGGAGCTCATGGCTCTGCTAATGTACATGGCCCGGGGCACGGCTGCTCGGGCCCGGGGTACAGCGCGAAGGACCAGCTGGCAGAGTCTCCAAGAAGCCATTTCTCTCCCGTGCACACACCGCTACAATCCGCAAGGTGTCCGGAGGGCTGCTGGGCTGCTGTACTGTCAGCTGCTATATATAGCTACAGACCGAACCAAGCGACAGCTAGAGGGGTGTCTGGCTAATGTACAACCATCTAGGAAATGCTCAGCAGCCTTCTTATAGTTCTGTAATAGCATGTGCCACATAAGGGTTATGCAGAGGAGAACGCTTGTGCTGATCAATAAGCAATACTAGTTCACAATTATGTAGCTGTCAGTAACTAAAATGAATAATTCAATTTGTAAAAATGGTTTACAGTTAATTTAGCATATTGCTGACATAATTGCTAACTACAGTTCCTTGACATTTCAGAAAAAAAAGTGAAAAACCCATGTTGACCTTTTGACTGTAGACTTAGCCATTGTCGACGAATGCTTGTGTCGGCCTTCCAACCATATCAACCTATTTCTTGTGTTGATCTAAGCCATGTCGACCTTCAGTGGTCGACCCAATGCAAACCCATGTTGACATTTTGACTGTTGACCTAGCCATTGTCGACTTAATACTTGTGTCGACCTTCCAACCATATCAACCTTAGGCATGTCAGCCTACTTCAGGTTCCAACCTAAGCCTTTAGTGGTCGACCTAAGGCATGTCAACTGAATGTAGGCCGACCCAATGACCCATCAAGGTATATGGTCGCTAGGTCGACACGGCAAAGGTCAACACTATGGAACCCTGTCCACTACAAGAAATGAAAGGTTCTGAAACAACAATCCTGGGAATGTGGTCTATTAACTTACTGGGGACAAGTGACAAAGGGGGTTATTCAGACCTGATCACTGTTGTACGAATTTGGGAGCTGATCGATTAGCGAACGTCTGCGCATGTGCCCGCGCAAAACAGTGCTAAAATTGGTGATTACGTGTTTTGCAATCCCCTCTCAACTTGACTTATTCTGATTACCATGATTGGTCACTAAAACCGGTACACATGGGCGGCGGGTGGTCTGTGCTGAGAGGTCTAGCATCGCTCAGAACCAGCGATGTGTCACTTCCTGTGTTTTATATAGAGAGAAGACAGACGACGGACTAGACTGCATGCAGTCAAAATCTACAGTAGTCAGGCAATGGCGACATGCGGGACTGCACATCGCCATTGCCAGGGGACATACACACAGGGTGATCTGTGCTCCATTTCTAAGCGATCTAGCAAGTTTATACAGATAGAGGGCGCTGACTCATAGGCAAATGCAGGGGAGGTTTCTGGTTGCCCTGAACCCCCCCCCCCCCCCCTTCCTCTTGGCAAGTGCCTTAAATTATGACAACACTAGTACTGGTATATAATATGATCAATAGAGCTGCCACCACATCATGCAGTTTAAGGTACAGAGCAGAGCTGCTGCACATGCCCAGTGTAAATGTGTTTATGTGGATCTGAGCCCTTAAACATCACAATGGACCAGAGAGCAGCTACCAGGAGGAAGAACAGGAGCCTTACCATGAAGTGGGAGATTGTGAGCTTAGAAAGTGCAGTACTGGTTCTATTATGTTTGTGTATTTATCTATTTTATGTTTAACCTTTTCCTGACTACTTATTTAAATGTTTAAAACAGCCTATACTATAGACCAGTGGTTCTCAAACTGTGGGTCCTGACCGCAAAGTGAGTCCCAACCTTCTCAGCATGGGGTCATGACTCCCATGTTGCTGACCATCAGGCTGATGACTATTCTAATCTCTGTCAGTGATTCAAGTGTTGAATTGTCTGTCATTTTAGACTCCTCCCATCATTTTGTGCCTCCACAATGTTGTCATGCATGTGCTGTCTGCTGACTACATGTGTGATGTGATGGGTTATGGTATATTAGAGTCCTCCCATCATTTTGTGCCTCCACAATGTTGTCATGCATGTGCTGTCTGCTGACTACACATGTGACGTGATGACCTTCTGCAGTCACTTGCTGGGGTCCTGTAATTATTGTCATTGTCTGATGGGGTCCAAGAGCAAATAGTTTGAGGACCCCTGCTATAGACCATCTGTACTGTTAAATATTAATACTGTATTTCATATAGTATCCAGTGTATAAAACCAAATTTCAGGGATGTTACCACTCCCCCAGACTCCCGTACTTACTCCAATGGAAGATTTTTTTTATTACATTTGGAACCCCCCCCCCCCCTCTAAAAATCCTGTGTTTGCCACTTTTGACTCCCAATTGTGTGTGTGTGTATATATATAAGGTGTTCCCAAATAAAACTGAGACATTTGATGTAGCATCGTTGTATCTAATTGCAGTGGGTTAATGTGTTTGCCGATAGATGGCGTGATATTTTTCTCTGTTGATCATGTGTACTGAATGGCTTTGCCTCAGTTCCTTCCTTGCTGGAAAGTTGGTTTGCACGGTTGGATGCAGGATGGATTCCGCCAGTTCAGCGCAAAGAGCTGTTATCCATTTTGACTATACAATTGTGACCAAGGTCACGCAAGAGCGCTGGCTCCAATGTCCACTTAAAATAATACCAAATTAGATGTTGGCAATATTAGGAAACTGAATGTACACTTAAAGTAATCCCCAATCAGATATTGGCAGTACCAATGATACAACCTGAATACTGCTGCAGCCCCTTACAAGAGGGTGTGTACCTCAAACTAGACTACAGGGGTTTATAGTTTCTGTGGCATCAGCTCACAGTCACTAATTAGAGGCGCAGCTGTACTCAGTGGAATGATTAATCAGATAGCAATTTAGACATATATAACAATTTATTAAAAAGACATTTCATAAAACATCATTTAAAGTGCACTTCATGGTAATGTATCCATATATTAGACAAACAACATATAACACATAATGTCTCTGGCATAAATAGCTGTATGTAAGAGGCTAGAGATGGCTCTAATTGTTGGGCATACACTTGCAGAATATGAGGCAGAACTCCTATAATTACCAGTCCCCCACAATGTAGTTCCTCCAATGGCTATTTGTACAATCCTGGTATGCTTGCAATTGAGTGTCCAGGTATGCAGCTCCCCTTCTACCAGAGTTACGTTCCGGAGTCGGACTGCTGATGGGGAGATTACTGCGGCCAATAGGAGTTTAGCACACCGTCCATCCACTGTACTCGCAGTGGTGATTGACAGAGGCGGGCCAAAATACAGTTCAAATACGCTTTTCTCCACCTATGTATATCAGTGAATTCTTCAGTTGAACTGTAGTGCGGTAAGTTGCCGGCTTTTATATCCGTCCTGTTCGCGTGACCCTGCTCCCCTTTCCCAGCACCATAAACCCTCATCATAGCAGTCATCATTGTGGTGCTCCTACCTGCAATATTTTAAATAGAAACAGTGCACACATTCGGTGCGCAGCCCAAACAGGGGTGTGTTCTTGCTGGGAAGGGGCATGGCCACCCAATAGTACCCCCAATTCAAATTATGCCACACAGGAGAAAATATTGTATTTTAAGCACCTCCATGGCCACACTGCAATCCAGCACAAAGCAGTGTGTGCTGGGCAGAGGTGAAGAGCTGCAGCTGCTGCTCTCACTTAAGGGGAGGGGGCCCGGGGCCCCCACTGGGCCCTTCCATCAGACTTTGGCCTGGGTAATTTGTACCCCCTACCCCTTTCTCTCTGCACCCCTGATAATACCACACAGTAATGCCCCTTACACATGACACACATGAATTAATGTCCTTATAACCATAATGCCCCTTACACATTATGCCAACCTTTATTAATGCCCTTCATACACATAATGACACACATAATGCCCCTTACACATATGTTGCACATTATTAATGCCCTTATACACATGACACACATAATGCCCATTACACATATGTTGCACATTATTAATGCCCTTATACACATGACACACATAATGCCCATTACACATGTCGCACATTATTAATGCCCTTATACACATGACACACATAATGCCTGTTACACATATGTCGCACATTATTAATGCATTTATACATGACACACATAATGCATAATGGGTGCATTTTTTGCTGAAAATTCGTCTTATTTGCATTGTTATGACCAGTACACACAAGGTGCTTCCGATGATTAAAATATGTGGCATAAATATATTCTGTGTGCGACTGTGGCTGTACCTGCATATGGAATGCTATGTTACAGTGATTTCCATGAATACACTATTTCATATGCAGATACAGGCTCACTCACACACAGAATATAGGCATGCTGCATAACATTTTAATCAGCAGAAGCTGCTGATGCCCCTAGGCATTCCAAATGCCCTAGGCAATTGCCTAGTTTGCCTATGCCTAAGGCCGGCTCTGTCTGACCGCGCAATACGACTTTCCAGAAATGAAGAAACTGAGGTGAAGCCCTTCACAATGCATGCGCAACTGGATAAACCTCTATCTATCGGCAAACACATTACCCACTGTGATTAGATACAACACTGCTACAACACAACATACTGCGCAGAATCCACCATGTATCTCTAGTGGTATAAAACTAATGTATATTACAACTTTTATCAGGATACAGAATAATGTGTCATTAGAACATGAGCCAAGTTTAAACAGTTCATTACTCCCTCCAATCGAGAGCCAATATATATGATGGAATGAACTTCAAAGATGAGAAACCTCTACTTATTAAATATATATGAGCTGCAAATTGCAGTAGATGACCAGAGTCAGAAGGTACCACTGGTGGAGCAGATGCATTGCAACTGGGTCCCTGAGGACTAAGGGGCTATTGCTGTCCAGACCAGCAAAGCCTCCTTGGGTCGGAGTAGAGGAGAGGGCCCACATTTTATTTTTGCATCTAGGTTGACCACTCACAAGTTCCACCACTGACCAGAGTGTAATGATAAAAGTAATTATTTATTGATGATGATAGCATACATAACATGTTAAAGGTTGAAACATTCACCCTTTTTCACACCAGATTCACACTTTCATTTACAGTCCTAACCTTGGGGATAAATTGGGAACCCCTTATTCTCCCTGGGATGCCGCTCCCTATAAAGTGGTTTGTGATCACAAACGGCCTTGTGACCCAACTTTGTGTGTGCTGATATTTGATCAAACACCAGTTTAGCCATTTTGCAGCTGCGATCACCAACAATCAATTTATTGGGGCAGATGTATTAAGCTTTAACAATAGATAAATGCAAGGGTGATAAAGGGCCTTATTTTGGTTCATTCTTTCTGACAAAATCCTTCTTAGATGGGCAAAACCATGTGCACTGCAGGTGGGGCAGGTGTTACTTGTGCAGAGAGAATTAGATTTGGGTGGGGTTTTACTTCAAAGTGAGATCTATATTGCAGTGTAAAAATAAAGCAGTCAGTATTTTCCCTGCACAGAAACAAAATTACTCACCCAAATCTAATTCTCTCTGCACATGTTACATCTGCCCCCCCCTGCAGTGCACATGGTTTTGTCCATCTAAGAAGGATTTTGTCAGAAAGAATGAACCAAAATAAGGCCCAAAGTGAGATAAACATCCAACAGCAACAGCCACTCCATCTCTCGCTGCTAAAGAATCCCTAGCTTAAAAAAAAAAAAAACTCACAGGAGAAGCCAAAAGGAATGACCAGCTCCCAAAGGGAACTTAACAGACTGGCTTGGGAAGGAGAATAAAGGGAGAGCAGCAGACACTACTGAAAAATATGAAGTGCCATCTCCCAGTTACCACATATCTATACCGCTGTAAAATCTAATTCCAGTGACCCCTGCTGGACGAAGGAGAAATAGGTGCCCTCGCATGTGGTCTCATATAGGACTCTTTAAATATTCAATATGGCTAACAAGATCTTTCACTCTTTTCACTGATTTAGCTGTATGCATACTCACATATAAAAACTCATTACTGGTAAATTATGTGGGAACACTGGTGTTTCTAGTGCCGTGCCAGCATTAGCTCCCTTCACATACTAATTAATAGACAATACATTTTCACGTTTACATTTGGTATAAAAGTTTAAGGGAAAACAATTCAACAAGGAGTGCTGTTGGGCATTTCACTAGTTTACCTATGCAAGACTGGGAATATTAGGAGCCTTTTGAATGCACTAAACATGTTTCATCCTAACTAGACCCAGAGCTTTTGGGGTCCTGGCTCTCCCTAACTTTAGGTTTTATTACTACGCCTTGCAGCTCACCCATCTTAGGCTATGGGTTCAGGATGCCAGTCCGAATTCGCTACATGCCGCTTTTGTCATTCTGACCAGTTGCCTGAATTGCGAACCATTCCAGGAAAACAGTTGTGGGTCTCCAAGGGAGTTCACTCGCTCGGCCAATTGTACTTAGATGAGGTATTGAAATCTTTAAAGCAATGGAAAAAATTCTGATCTGCCACAAGTTTTTCTTTCACTATTTGCAACTACGAAATGCCGTACAGGCCTAGTTTAAAGACGCCCTTCTGGCCCTGTTCCCATCACGTTAGGTCTTTTCTGGCTGCTCTTAATGGACAAAAATGGTCTTGCTTGTGTGTATTCCATCCTGCTGTTTAATCACCACCTAGACCACCTTACTGCATTCAAAGAACAGCGGGTGCTTGACCTGGGCCCTATAGATAATGACTAGATAACTACTAGGGAATTGCCTTGCTACTACCAGCATCAGACTCCAACAAATACATTTATCCGGCATTGCACATATCGGACATCAGCATATCCCAAATGCTCACATGAAATGGGCACCTTCTGACACTTATTAAGGGAATGCTTTATTTTTTTTTATTGAATTAATACATACCGTGTAATAAAAACAAAATGTACATATTGACATTTATCACCATATCATTCTATTATAATGTCAAGAGGAGCCATTTGAAACAATACAATATCAATAAATAAACAATACAGTGGTATATATGTGGCATCTATGGGCAGTATTCAATGTCAAGTATCGCCGTGTGCAGCGAATCCTGTTTAGGATTCGCTGCACACTCGCTGTGTTCCGGAGGGCTGGCTTCCACTCGCTCTCCCTGTATTCAATGTCGGAGGAGCGAGTTGCCCCGCGCGGCGAATCTTAACCCCTGCAGCGGACGAGCGTCCGCGGCAGGGAGCCGTGGGACGGTGGCAGGCAGGGAGATCCCTGCCTGCCCCAGAACTTTTGTGGAGGGGAGGAGGGCTCCCAGGGACCCAGGCAGCACAAGCTGCCCCCCCCCCCCCCCCCCGAGCCAGCAGGGGACCGGCTATAGTCACTGCTCCCGATCATGCATATGTAATGATCGGGTGCAGTGAATATATGAATATCTAATGAGCGGCTCGGCTCCCGGCCCCCTGCTGGCTGCTCTGTGTAAAAAAAAATATATATATATATTTTTTAAAAATTAAAATATATATTCATGTGCTATAAGCACATGAATAAAAATAGCATGCCCCTTCACAGAATAAAATTCCTGATTTTTTTACACCAAAATTAAAACAAAAAAACTTTTATTTTAATAGTTCACATTCCACTTTGCCATAAAAAGATGGAGAATTGCTACACGGAGAGACACGGCGAAAATCACTTAGAAAGACGGCGAGAAGTGCACGTTGAATAGGGTTGTTCGCTTTTTGAGACCAAAATTCTCCATCCAATGCGAGAAAAGCACAAACTCGCCATAAAACACGGCAAATTTTTCTCATTGAATACTGCCCTATATGTTGGTTTAATCGCATGTAAATGAAAAAGGAGAGGAAAAAAAAAAGGCATAAATAAATGTTTTTTTTTGCACTCTTGCTAGTAGCAATTTTTTCCCTTTAGACAATGCGATAGTCTGTCTTTTGATATGGTTCCAAAAAGACCACTCAATAGTCATGTCAAAAGGTATATTCAACTCTTTATTAATATACTCCTGAACCCCGTTCTAAAACAGCTGTATCACTGTGCAGCTCCACATACAATGTATGATGTCTGCATCAGGAATCTTACATTTAAAACAGAGAATTGTCTGAAATGCCGGAGTCGGGGGGTAAAATAAGCCCTATGCAATATTTTTGTGGTGCATCTCTGTGTATGATGAAGATACTAATTGTTTACTAAGCTCTGTACACAATTGAATTACCATTTTAAGATCCACTTCTGGAAAGGTCTCAATCCATCTGGCCATAACCCGTTGTTAGACTAGTTACATCTAATTTCTTTCTAGTGTAATGGTGTGTACACACGGTAGATGTGCCTTAAGATCCTATCCACGATCTGATCAGATAGGATCGTGGATAGGATCTTAAGGCACATCCGATTTGCATTCTATCTTGACTATATAGTGCAGATCTGCACTATATAGACAAGGCAGCCAAGACTTTCTGGCTTCCGATACATGAACGCGCATCGGGATCGGATCGGGATCGCAAGGGTTAAAACCCTACACAAACAAGGAAAGAAAGTATAATGTAGGTGCACTGGAAGTCCTTTTTATGTTACATAAAATATAACTTTTAATATTTTTGCATTAAAATTCGGTGAAATATTAAAACAATAGAAAGAAATAAAGAGCAGAAATAAGATTAAAAATGTAATGGCCGCCACTCGACTCTTATCTTTTATTTTTCAGGTTTATTGTATCCCTGTATGTCCCTAAAATGGGCTGACAGTATTTATAATTCTCCAATGACTGTCACTTAGGCTCAAAATGCCTCCCTAAAAAGGGAAAAATTCTTTTAAAGTGTCTTGTCAAGATTCGTTGTAACAAAAACCAGAGGTTATAGTCATAAAACCATAAAAAATGGATTTAAAACAGCTGCTTACAAAGAAAGAGAATCTCTAATATCCCCTAAAAAGCATATAAAAAAGAGGGAAGAGAAGGTTCGATTTATAGGTACCTTCTGTCCCGAATGGCAGGAGATACAAACAATACTCCAAAAACATTGGAACATTCTTGCCACAGACCAAGAACTAATAACCATACTGGGAGATAGAGTACAAACAAGCTGGAGGAAATCCCCAAATCTAAGAGATATTCTGGTGCATAGCCATTTTATTAAGAACAAACCAAAAGGAAACAAATACCAAGGATGCTTTAAATGTGGTGATTGTAACACATGCAAGCACACACTACAGGTAAAGGAGATAGAAGACAGATATGGAAAGAAGCTGAAAATACATGATTTCATAAACTGTAAAACAACAGGAGTTATATATTGTCTACAGTGCCCTTGTGGTATGAAATACGTGGGCCTCACTAGCAGACAAATGAGAGTGAGACTCATGGAACATATAAGGAGCATTAAAAATGCAGAAAAAGACCGCAAAAACTTTAAAACCCTGACGAGTGTAGCAAGACACTTCCTGAGAGTACATAAAGGAGATCCATCTGAGCTCAAGATTCATGGTCTCGAAAAAGTCAAACTCGGAATTAGAGGGGGAGACATGAAAAATGAACTCCTTAAAAGAGAATCACGATGGATTTTCCTCATGAACAGTGTGGAGCCATTCGGAATGAATGAATACAACCAATTCTCATCCTTTCTATAAAAAGGAGGAGTTGGTAATCTTGATCCATTATTCCACATAAACTCCTCTCTAATAAACCAGCAAGAATCCATAACTAACCCCTATTTTAAAATAAGAACAAAACGGATTTACATCACTACAAATAAACATAAATTTACATATGCAGTGATCTACATCCTCATTTTCAAACCACTCTTCTAATAAACACTATCTCCTATTTATTTATCTATTTATATCCCCTTTGAGAAAAAGGAAGAAAATTGTAAAAGGAGAATAAAATAAAAAGAATAAAAGAGAAAAAAAGAAAAAAGAAGAGAAAAGATGAATATAAGAACAAATGATAAAAGAAAGAGAAAAAATCTAGAAACAGTAATGCATAAAATATAAAGAAAGACCAACAATCATCACAGTTTCATTTTCTCTACCCTTCGATCTCTTTTTCTTAAACAGATGGGACAGCTTCCAATCCATTAATAATAATATATAAATAAATGCTGAGCATTTAAGCAAGGGGAACTTGATATCCCAGAACAATATCCCCCCTTTGCCCAAAAAAATGGTACCACATCGGATTGATCAACCAGGACAATGGGACTCATCGAATGAATATTCAACCAAATAGTGATATATACAAGAGATTACACACTATATTGAGAAAACTAGGTATATTAAAAATCCAATAATCATGATATAACAGACAGAATGAATACATGTACATATATATGTATACAAAAAGCATAGAATAAAAGAAGCTATATTAAACAGATATCAAATCGACTGCACCAATGAATATGCATATAATAAATAAGTCAACTTATCCCAAAGGATAAGAGAAGTCCCTATTTCACATATTTATGCACATATTTTTCACGTTTCACACAAAACGGAAGGAATCAATAAAATTTATCTACGAAAAGACACTTTAGCCACTTAAAAAGGAATTTAACACAGTGAATAAAAGAATTATACATCATAATATCACACTGTATCACCCTTTTTATTTTTGACTATCTTTACATGATTTTATAGCACTTTTTACACTCACTTTATTTATTTATTTATTTGTATGCAATACACGAGTGATAACAACACAGTTAGTCTAAATAAACCTTCCCCCCCCCCCCCCTTTTTTATAATAAATTATAAATAAAAATACCTAACCATGCACATTTAGGAATTGTAGCTAATACATACTCCACGGAGAATTCTGTCTTGATACCATAAGAAACAAGCAGAGATCTGATAAAACACTATATGATTAATTACAATATTAAACACTCATAAATAAACATGAAATATATATAAATAATTTAAACAAATATTAATAATACCACTTAACATGGTATATCTCCATAATATCCTTTACATGATTTAATGAATGAGCAATAATAGAAAAGGCGCTCTATGTGAATATTGAAACGTAACTAAACATTAAAAATCATATCTCTCCGCAAATATGATGAATAAAACTGAGAGAAATATTAAATAAATTTAATATACCATAAAAGAAAAATAAAATGCATGAGAATACAAAAGAATTAGCGGTAACAATACCATACATTAAAGTGAACACTGAGATATCAATCAATAATGACATAATAGCCCCTAAATACGAGACATAAGTGTCATAATAGTATCAACTGAGATCAACCAATCAAGAGAGAGGGCAGGGGATTTAAACCCTTCCTGGGAGGCAAACGGGTTAATGCCTTGAGGAAGCTTAGGTGAAACGGCCGTTGGTAGCGAGTGGCCGCAGCTCCTCTGTCTTAAATGTTCCTAAAAAGTGTCAAAATATATATAAATGTGTTTGTAGCGAATATGTGGAAATAATTACTTGTGGTGATAAACAAAAAGGTAGCTAGTGGAAGCGCAGCCAAGTACGGAGTACTGCTTGCAGCAGACAGCCGGCTGCTGCCACACTACAAGCCGCTTATATTCTACTCTATTAACGGGCGAGCAGCTAGCAGTATAGCCGCCTCACAACATTGTCAGTGCGGACTGTAACATTCGCTGCGTGTCCGTCCAAACGGACAGGGATAAAATGACAGCCAGCACGGCTATAATATAAGGGCTATGCGGGGGTAAAAGCCGATACACAATAGCGGCTATTATATATGCACAACTAAACCCCATTTAAAGCAGCCCAACTAAACTCTCCAACAGCCAGCACGGCTATAGCATTAGGGCTATGCGGTGGTAAAAGCCGGTACACATTAGCGGCTATTATATTATATATATATATATATGTATAACTAAACCCCATTTAAAGCAGCCCAGCTAAACTCTTCCAAGCCGTTACTTTATCCCTTAGAATAACTCTGATTTGATGTAAAAGAATTAATATAAATATGTGGGAAATGCGCTAAGAGGACAAGGTCAAAAATGATAAACTCCTTCTGACTGTGCCACACAATAAATTGCGGCAGTCTCTAAAAGAGGCTATATGTGGGACTATTAGCCTAGCAATAATAAAGTGGTTATAACATGTCAGACTTGTGAGAAGAAATACTGTGTGCTAAGCCACCAATATATTTGTACCTACTTTTGTACCTAGAAATCTCTGAATTTTGAATAAAGCAGAGATTGGAATATTGGTACCTCCATACACACTGTCCAATATTAAGAGCAACAAGTGTAATAGGAAGCTGTTTTGAGTGGGGTAAAAGCCTATAAATATAAGGCTGAGATATATTTCCCCTAGCTCAACAACAACAATTAAATTCTGCAGTAAAAACAACAAAAGTCTATCTGAAGGTGCGATACTATCTAGACACCTTTAAACACTGTGGGAGTGGGGTAACAGCTCATTAATTTTAAAGCAGCTGATATTCAAATATCCCTTAACTCATACACAGTGTAGATATCAGAGATAGACATATACTGTTAACTTTGGTTCGAGGAGGGTAAAAGCCGAACAGTAAAAAGCGGCGGATTATCTTTAAATTTCCCCAGCTCAAACAGGGTTACATATGGTATAACCAGAATACTGTATCCTCAGCCTATACTATTTAAAAGTTGAGTGAAACTATGTGCTCCTAACATGAGCTATAATATACAGGACGGTGTATAGACTCCAATACTATTGGAATTATACTTTGGACGATTGGTGGTACGTGTACACACTGTCCAATCATCCTGATAGTGCGACTACCACCCACACAGAAAGACTGACATCCTTGCCCTTAAAATTATCTACAACCACACCACACTAGTGAAATATCACTTATAATTGAAGACACATTGTGCTACAACGAATCTTGACAAGACACTTTAAAAGAATTTTTCCCTTTTTAGGGAGGCATTTTGAGCCTAAGTGACAGTCATTGGAGAATTATAAATACTGTCAGCCCATTTTAGGGACATACAGGGATACAATAAACCTGAAAAATAAAAGATAAGAGTCGAGTGGCGGCCATTACATTTTTAATCTTATTTCTGCTCTTTATTTCTTTCTATTGTTTTAATATTTCACCGAATTTTAATGCAAAAATATTAAAAGTTATATTTTATGTAACATAAAAAGGACTTCCAGTGCACCTACATTATACTTTCTTTCCTTGTTTGTGTTGTGTATATATATACACAAGTAGTAGGTAGCACCTCCAACTGTTAAAACAATAAGGATATTATCCCTATCAAATATCAGTATTTGAGGAGATACGAAAGTCCCAATATCTGAAAGACTGGTGCGGGTATCACCCTCCCCCCTTTTCTCTAAAGGGTTAAAACCCTTGCGATCTGCATCCGATGTTGATCCGATGCCGATCCGAAGTTGACTATATCGTCAACATCGGAAAGGAAATCGGACCGTGTGTACACATTTTAAGAATAAATCTGGGAAGTGGAGTATGGTGATATTAGGTTTCTTCTGACTAGATTGTCTAAAGGGAAAGTAGAATCTGTTTAGCATAAGTTTGTCAATTTACTGTTGACAAAGCTACGTATCTGAAAATATGTAAACAGAGGAAAGTAAATATTTGGCTACTTCTCTTTCAGCTGGAAATGCTTTCTTATTGTGGACATTATTATATAGTTATATGTGTGGACTTCTTCACATTGTGTTCATCGTGTTGAGTGGGATACCCACTTAATCTTGAGCCGCATAATTGGTTTATATACAGTATAATCCATGGTTCGTTGAACCATATTAGCTCTCATTATCAATGGTTATATCATACTTGCAATGTTTGACTGTAAGATATATGCTTTATATGTGAAATAACTTTCAAGCAGTATCACTTTTTCTTGTTAATAAAAAAAAAAAAAAAATCCTTTTCGGGCTCCTCTCCAAGAACCATTATCTTCAAGGGGAATGGTAGTGTGAGCAGAGAGGTTGGTTCAGGCTAAATATACTTTAGGAGTCCTATTCCATTTCAGAATCATTAAATGGTTACAGATGTTCTATACTTTTAGTCTTACCGCTTTTTATGCATCAAACCCTTTACCAAGGGGTAGACTTTGTGGTTATAGATCTGCACCTGAAAAAGATCTTTGTTCTGGAATGGCTGTTAATTCAGTCATCGTCATGGATTTATGATGTAAAGCAAAATTTCCACGTTATCAAGATTTTATTTTAATTAGAGGAGTCTTCAATTTAATCAGATTCATCATTAGGGGAATGAGAATCTATCCTTCAATTCTAGGTATATGATTTTTGGGTCGCCGAATTACAGCAGCTTAATATCGCACAAAAGTGTTCACTACTCTATTGGGTAATGAGCACTTTCACGTGAATTCATCCAAAGAAACGATGAATGCAATGTCAAAATTTGCGGAGTTAAGTGACTTGGGCCTGATTCTGACTTGGGCCTGATTCTGGTTCACTCGCAAAAGTAAAGTCTCTCTCTAATGGACAAAACCAGGTGCAATGCAGGTGGGGCGGATGTAACATGTGCAGAGTGTTAGATTTGGGTGTTATTTTGTTTCTGTGCAAGGTAAATACTGGCTGCTTTATTAAGTGTTTGACCAGCCACGTTTGTGGGAAATAATGGTGGTAAGTAGAGTTTGACTTGTCAAGCAGATGCAAGTGTTTTGCTGTCCTGCTTCCACCAGCAACTGAGCATGTGTATGTAGTTGCAATGGACTTGGCCAATTAGTACCGACTGACATCATATCGCAAGGGTGTCCAAACTTTTTGCGACAAGGGCCAGATTTGGTGAAGTGTAAATGTGTGGGGGATGACCATTCAGCCTGACATTCTTTGAATCATTAATCACATCAGAATGGCCCCTCAGCCTGCCCCCATTCACTGTATGTCCCCCAGCCTGCCCCTCCTTCACTGTATGTCCCCCATTCACTCTGTCCCCGACCTGCCTCCCTTCTCTTAATGTCCATCAGTGCATCCATTCATTGTATGTCCCCAAGCCTGCCCTTCCTTCACTGTATGACTCCCATTCACTATGTACCTCACTCTGCCCCCATTCACTGTATGTCCCCCAGGCTGCCCCTGCTCCCCCGTCTCTGAATGGCCCCCAGCCTGACCCTCCTTCACTGTATGTCCCCCACTCTGCCCCCTCCCTTCTCTGTATGTTTCCCAGTCCCTTGTGTTAGCCAGAGGAAGGAGAGGCAAAGCAGGCACTGCAAGGACAGGAGATGCTGGGGCTCCTTCTGCTGCCCTCCTCCGCTCTGCATGTTACGGGAGCAAGCTTCCCCCTTGCTGCACCCCCTCCCCAAACACTGCTGTCACTGTGATTGTGGAGTAGGGCGATATACGATTGCAGCAGTAGGGGTAGGACGCCAAACACATCTCACTGTGGCGGCCGGCACCTCCTCACTGCAGCAGACAGCAAGGTAAAGGCGCGCTCGCTGGGGCCCCACCTTTAGTGTCCTGTGCTTCCCATATCTGATGCTCTGCCCGCTTCCAGCTGTGGGCCGCTTGAAATGACAGCACGGACCGCATTTGGCCCCCGGGCCTGACTTTGGACATGCCTGCCATAGAGTTTCTCAGAAGTTGAACTTTGATGTTGTATCTTGGTACAGAAATGGCAGATGAAAGACGCCCCTAGTGTCCACCTCTGAATCAGGCCAATGGTGAGTTGCGGTGACCACATTTAAAACCATATACAGCACGAGGAACACACATAATATAAAAACCCTCTTCACAGACATATATATGATAAAACTTTGACATTGGTGTCATAAAACAGACAAGTATATTCCAAAATGAAGAGCCTACAAAACCGATATGCAAATGAAGATCACACATTACAGAGATAATTTGCATATTAATAGGATAGAATTTTTTTTATTGAAATTACATTTTGAAACAAATTCTACAAGAGGGACACAGCTCTCCCCACCCATACAAAACAATGTAGACCAAAAGAAAATAAATTAGGCACGTTTTCTGAACAGAAACTGTACACGCTGCAATTTAAACATAGAACAAAAAAAAAAGCGGCATCACATGAATATTGAGGGAACAGGTGCATTTACGCAGAAAGCCAAGCTTCAGTTTTACTGGTATTATGTATACCTATGCATACATGTTTTTATTAGTTATTTAAAAAAGGCAGAAAATTCTAATATTCTAGATAATTAAACAAAAAACCCCTGAAAACACTGTCAAAATTAATGTACTTCATGAATAACAGTTTCCTAGAAAATGTTAATTTGTCAGATAAAAAAAAAAAAAAAGAATAGAAGGTGTAAAACTATGTTATTATGAAAACAAATTAAAAATAAAATAAAGCAAAAAACACCTGGTCTTTGGCCTATTTTAGCTGTTCCATTAACTTAAATCCTACACTTAAATATCCTTTAGAAGATTTATTTTCCCAATTGAAACAATAACTACTTAATACATAAATTATTGACCACAATACTGCATCAGAATTTTCACCACTAAGCAAAAACAGAGAAAGCGGACAAGATACAAAAATAATTACAGAATGGTTTAGTGTGAATACAAATTTTTCTTTATAAAACAAAATCCAAAAAAAAAAAAAAGGAGGGATTCCTATGACCATTTACTTTGCAGGGTTTTAGAAGATTTAAATACAGTCTGTTTGCATGCTGGAGTCCACGTATTCACATGCTTTTTATGTCCAGGTATAAATTCTTAATGCTGGTGTTTAGTGGATTTTAAAGGCAATGTCTCTATTATAACTTTGCACTGTCATTACCTAAAACCTCATCATTTTCATATAGTACAACTTCTTCGGATTCTTCCTCAAAGCCTACCCTATTTTCTGTGTCCGAGTCATGGTCGTATTTAATATGGTAGAAATCTTCATTCTCGCTGTCATCTTCTATAGGTTCCTGTAAGCTTGGACTCTGCAAAGATTCGCTGTTGCTATTTGTTCCACAGGAACTAGAGGACAGGTCATCATCAGAATCAGAAAAAACCTCTGCGCCATGAAAAATATAACGATTTGGGGACAAAAATAGATACTGGGTGTCTGAAATAAATGGAGGGAAAAAAAAAAAAGTGTAAGAATGAAACTACATATAATTCAGGTGCACATTGGCTCTGCTCAGCAATAACATGGATCATAGTTATTTTTTCTATTGACATACAGGGTGAAATGCAAAAGGGTGAGAATAAGAAAGTGAGAGATTTGGTAAGAAATCTCCAGTTCTGGTACTTGGAGTATCACGGCTCCCACGATGGGCATCGCACATGAAAAAAATCGCATTGCATGCGATTTTTAACAGAAAAGCATCCAAATGCATTGAAATTTGTATGAAACATGTTCAATGGCCCCCAAATGGCATTTTTGAGGCTGTACCACCCCCACTATCAACGTGAACCCGAAGCATGGCGAGCGCAGCGAGACTGCGAGGGGCGGCAGTACGCGTCCTACGACCTTTTCATACCCCCACTATCCATGTCGGCGTGGAGTTGAGAATAGAAAGTGTGGCGAGCACAGCGAGCCCGAAGCGTGGCGAGCCCCGCGGATACCTTCACAGGTATCCGCGTCCCCTCGTGGGCTTCACAGGTGTCCGCGTCCCCTCGCTGCGCTCGCCACATTTTCTATTCTCAACTCCACACCGACATGGATAGTGGGGGTATGAAAAGGTCGTAGGACGCGTACCGCCGCCCCTCGCGGGCTCGCTGCGCTTCGGGTTCGCGTTGATAGTGGGGGTGGTACAGCCTCAAAAATGCCATTTGGGGGCCATTGAACATGTTTCATACAAATTTCAATGCATTTGGATGCTTTTCTGTTAAAAATCGCATGCGATGCGATTTTGTCAAAAAACGTAAAAAAAAACCCGGCAAAAATCGCATCCCATCGCATGCCACTATATATGGCATGCGATGGGAGCCGTGATAATCCACAAGTACCCCAGTTCTTTTAAACGGGCTATCATTTACACTGCAAAAGTCATTTTTGACCCCTTGAGTGCCAAGTGAATTTGCCAACATTGGTGTGAAAATTGCCAAGCAAACATTTGTATTCATCATTATGACCTAATTTACAATCTATAGGAAATCTAATCTATTTTTACAAAACATTTTTTAGATTTGAATTTGCATAACAAATGTGAGTGACGCTGGCATTTTTAGCAGATATTTTTGCCCATCTCTCAGATGTTGGCACTCAATGGTTAATGTGGAAAGTTATACTAGATAGAACACATGCATGTATAACTTAACATAAAAGGAACTAAATAAAGAAAGAACAAAATCAAGGTTGTGCAACATGAATTATACAGCCACTACTGTAACCTGCATGCTGTGAGTCAGTTATATATTTCCTAGGAAAGACATGTATTATATTGTGCATATACACCAGTGTCTGGTACCAGACAGTGATGGTCACTTCATTTGGAAGGCTATCATAAAACTGGCTACGGAGAAGCTTATTTCCAGCAAACGATTTCAAGTGCGTCACTCATAATTATCCTAGAAGTGGAAAAACTTTTTGAGAACTTGTGTATTTGCAAATCCCTTGTTTTGTTGTCTAAAGTAATGTTAAACTTGTTATATTTCAATTATATTGCATCAAAAAGGTAAGCAACACAATTAAGTAGTAATACATAGCAGAACAATTAATATGTGGAGGGTAGAATTACTCACTGTAGCTAATAACAGCAAATGGTAACAAGGCACATGGAGTAATGGGCACTACACACAAGGGCCGACAAGCTTTCTAAGCAAAGCTACATCACCCAGAACACTCAGTCTCTCACAGCGCTACAGAGGGCTGTGTGCTGAGCGAAGTGTCAGTGTTCTCCATTCAGAACACTGGCCCCGACCGATTAATAACCTGCGTGCAGGTTATTAATCGCTGCCGGATTCAGACCAGCGGGGCCACGCATTTAAAATCGATTTGCGCATTTAGATCTAATGCTTTTTCAGGCATTTTCTAAGCAATTTAGTAAAATCGCTCAGAAAATGACTGAAAGTCAGCCCGTGTAGGGCCCAAAAGTCTGCACCACACACATTAGATAAAGGGTTTGACACCCCTGCACCTGGAGAATATGTTTTCAGAATTTTTTTATTTTTTAATTCAAAAGAAAAGCAGTGAGTGCCACAATTCAATACACTTACCCTCTAAACACTTGCTTATCTGCTCCTTTGATAGTTTGTTGGCCAAACATGTCTTGGATGGATGAATACTGCTCTCTTTCTCTTCGCCATTGAGGACTGATGTCTCATTGACCGGTTCTGAAGGCTCTAGCTGTGTAATAACAGCCCTACCATCAGCTTTAAATACAGCCATTTTTCCTGCACAGTTGTGAAATAGTTCAGTGTCACTTTCAGAAGACTGGCAGTCCTCAAGTGGTGGAGTCAGTGGCAGTTCTGGGTGAGGCATCCTGTCCTCAGCAAATGAATCTGGACCAGTTTGTAAGGGTTTAGCTGATATAGGTTCTGGCAAGATGGAAAGAACTCTGATTGGTCGAGGAGGTCTTTCTGTGATTTGTGAGAGTTTCAGGGAATTTGAACAAAATTCTGCATACTTTCCTTCCAGCCTCTGACACAACTCATTAATAATAACATCGCAATCTCCAAGAAGTTCAATATCAAAATGTAGGTGAGGCAATGGCTCCCGATTAATTAAAATTTGAGGCACTTCATGTGGTATTGAACCTAGGAGAGAAAATGATTTGGACTTATAGTAGCTATACAGACTAACGTTAGGTTACTTAAAATGTTGAACTAAACCTCAAAATAAAAACATTACAACATTACAGCAAAAGAAAAAATGGGATTACTATACAATTGAGAGCGCACCGTTTTGATCTATTTAATAAATGTATAAAATATAAAAATAATTTTAAAGATATTTATACATTAAAAAAAAAAAAAAAAAAAAAAAACCTTTATACAAATGAGAATTACACTCATAACAAATAATTAATAACATCAGACAATCACCACACAATTATGAATTACTTCCCTAATTTAATGTCAGTTGATAAATTTATATGGTACCCTTTAATGCTCTCACCCACTTTGTATCAAGTAGAACACTCTGTCCAATTGGAAGTGGGGAGTTTCAAATAGATTTTATGTTGCAAAATTGTCTCTCTCCAATTAGTAGAATAAATGGGAAGAAGCTCCTTAGATGTTGTAAACCATTACAGGTTTTGGGCTTGTTCGATAATGAACCGTTGATGGTATTAGTGGTAAGGTGACTTGCCCGTCTCTAACGCGCACAGCGTCCTGCTGGAGAGGATAGATGTAATCTATCAGATGTGTGCCCTGAGCAGAAGGAAGGTGACGCGGTAATGATGTGAAGCTGTCCGCTACTACCGATGTAGCTCTGTTGGAGGAGAGCTGGCGCCGGGAGCAGACAATACCGCTAAAGGTGGCCATACACACACAGATTTATCTTCAGATCTGGCTGTTTGGAACAAAAACCTGGCTGGAAAACTGCCAAACTGTCACTCACCCATAGCCATGTTTTTGTTCCAACCAGCCAGATCGGACGATAAATCTAACTAGTGTATGGGCACCTTTAGTTGGTAGGCACTAGTCCGCTAACAACCGGTGTGGCTCTGATGGAATAAGCCGACGCCGGGACCAGACAGTTATAGAGCTGCAATTCCCTCCTTAGCACTTGAGTGCGGGGAAAAATGGGATTAGCATGAATTTCCTAACTCCTGGAACAGTAATTACGCATGTATAGCTGGATACACACTGCTGATTTATTGTACAGTCAATATCATTAACGAAACACATTCCTGTTGGTCGTTAACAAAGCCCCGCCATCTGTATATACAGCTCAATCTAACAATATCGTCAGTGACTGTGTACGGATTGGAGTGTGGAAGACATCACTGGCCGTCATCGTGAACCTTCTAGTGCAGTGGTGGTTAACCCGTGTTTCTTTGTTGTGATGCGGCTCAGGCACGGATTAGCCTGCCTCCTCTGACAGGCGTGCAGCTGTTCAGAGGAGGCTTTGTATCTAGGAGGAGCATGCTCTCCTTCATGCTCAAGGTGTCCACATGGAGGATGCGGTCGTGGATGCAGTCTCCAGGTCCAGAACTCTGTGATGGCAAAGAAGGGGGTGAACGTGGCCTTTTAAATGTATTGTGGGGTTTAAACTGGTAATTTAGCAGATAACCACTGCCCAGACAGAGTGAAATCCCACCTTACGCAAGACTGCAAAAGGCTTGTGAAAATCACTCCAACTGGGATCTAGCTGCAATCCATCCCCACCTCACTCACCATCGAATCTGAGCGTAACCCAGAACCTACTCTGCCTGTGCGAAAGAATCAGACTGATGGAGGTGGAAGCTGATGTCACAGACCTCTTTGCAGACAACTTCACTACAGATATAGTTAGGTCCTTTCCCTTAGGACTGGTTGGTCACCCCTGGTCTAGTGTGTACCCAACATGTCATTGACGGGTGGGCACCGATAGGAGTAAATATACAAAAACACAAGTCTTGTATATGGAGTTTTTTTTTATATTTCTGAAATGAAGAATTAGTAACAGGATAATTTTCGTCCCAATAGGAACCATTCCTTATGGAAGAGACAGAACACAATATATAGGGCTAATAAGTGGGGCTGTAGCCCATTCTATACACTGGTTTAACTCCTAGAAGTTTCCCAATACCAGACTCCACCTGAGCAGCATATACGGCCGGACACACTAACTTTATCTGGGCAAAGGAAATTCATGGCTGAGTTTTATCTTAAAAACGTGTAACACCTAATTTTATCAAATTTTGAGATATATATATCTCTATCTCTATTTTTATTTATTAAGGGATGGACCCGTCACTCAGCACTTAGGGCTGCGAGCCTTGCAGTAAAGGAACGGTACTCTTTACCTAGAACGGCGACCATCGAATGCACTAAAAAACGGGTGCGATGCCCGCGATTTCCTATAGGGATCAATGTTAAAAGTGTGATTGGACGCGATTTTAGTGTTCAATGCCTCAATGCCCGCGATTTTTACATAGGAAACAATGTTAAATGGGCCACAGAGCCCTAATAGTGCCCTTGAACTCTGAAATGGCCCCCACAATTGTTAACGGCACCCCACGATCAACGTCAACCCGAAGCGTGGCGAGCGCAGCGGTACGCGTCCTCCGACCTTTTCATACCCCCACTATCCACGTCGGCGTGGAGTTGAGAATAGAATAGTGTGGCGAGCGCAGCAAGCCACCGAGCCCGAAGCGAGCCCCGCGAGGGGACGCGGATACCTTCACAGTTATACGCGTCCCCTCGCGGGCTTCCCAGGTGTCCATGGCGACGCGGACACCTGTGAAGCCCACGAAGGGACGAGTTTACCTGTGAAGGTATCGGCGTCCGCTCGCCACGCTTCGGGCTCGGTGGCTTGCCACACTATTCTATTCTCAACTCCACACCGACGTGGATAGTGGGGGTATGAAAATGTCGGAGGACGCGTACCGCTGCGCTCGCCACGCTTCGGGTTGACGTTGATCGTGGGGTGGCGTTAACAATTGTGGGGGCCATTTCACAGTTCAAGGGCACTATTAGGGCTCTGTGGCCCATTTAACATTGTTTCCTATGGCCAAATCGCGGGCATTGAGGCATTTAACAGTAAAATCGCGTCCAATCACAGTTTTAACATTGATCCCTATGGGAAAATCGCGGGCATCGCGTCGCACCCGGTTTTTATGTACCCGCGATGCCCGCGATTTTTTACCCCCGACGCCCGCGATGCCAATCGCGGGCGCCGTTCTAGGTAAAGAGTACCAAAGGAACTGCTCCTGTGCCTCCTTAGGTGGTGAGGTTGTTGATCCTCCCAAATGTAACAAAGTAACGAAGTGGCACTTGGAGTCTTGTAGCAGGTAAAAGACTGGACTCTTTATTTGGAATAAAGTCCGTGATCTACGTTTCGGGGTTCGTCGACCACACCGCACATCCTGACGGGTTCGGCGAACCCCGAAACATAGATCACGGACTTTATTCCAAATAAAGAGTCCAGTCTTTTACCTGCTAAAAGACTCCAAGTGCCACTTTGTTACTTTGAGAGATATAGGTTTTTCTTAAACTGCACATTCTGATAATTAGCAGATAAATCTATACCAAATGACCTTGTGTTTATGTGGTGAGTGATGCTGCTTGACAAATCAGCTCTACATCTAGCGCCTACCAGTTGAGAACTTGTTGTCTTCTTCCTTCTATTTTAACATCAAGACGTTTATATCAGTCACTAATATGAAAGACACCTCCAGAGTCAAAGTTTACAGATATTTATTAATTTTAACGACTTACTTGGTATTAAAGCAACTGGTCTCACTTTCAATGAGGAACCAATAACAATAAGAAGATCAACCTCATCCTTGTCATACTTCATTGCTCTGTGGAACTGCTCTGGTAAATTCTCCCCAAAGAAAACAATATCAGGCTTCATAATGGCGAGCGGCTCATCTGCTGGACACCGCGGACATCGTGGAACAATCTATATGTGGGGGAAAAGCATTCATTAGACAGTTGACCTTTTCCTAAAGCAATAGAAATGGTAAATGAGGATAGATATATATAGGTTTGGGCGACACCCAACAGACGCATTGACTATCCGGACGTGTAGGAGAGGAGAGCTGCTTGCTGGTGCCAGTGGTGTTCGGCTGAACACAGACTCCGCAGCAGGACCCTGTGGATACACACTAGCTGATTGCCGGTGACCTATTGTACTATAAATCATGTGGTATTTTAGCCCACACTGAGGCTCAGTGGGGTACGAGACGTATTCAATCATTGTGGATAACTAAGTGGACATCTATGTGTCCTTGCAATCAACTAGCACATACATGAAACAAACAATATACCTGATCAAATATGTCCTCTCTGACAGCTTCACAGTCAACTTTATGTTTACATATTAGGCAGGACGCCATGGCAAAGGATCCTATTGGAAGAAAAAAAAAAAAAGGGTTTGAAATCCAAACTGATAATTGAAAAAAGCATTAATCAATAAATATAGTGCCCGGTTTCATTCATATTTCTCAATCAGCTGTCCACGTCATTACCCAGTCAATGGGATTGGGGGGTGCAAAACCCCCAAAACAAACTAAACAGAAAAACTTATCAAAAAAAGGTATACAACGCTCCAGTATCAACATCTTATTAGAAAATACCTAAACAGTTGACATGTTATGTGCTGACCAGTGGAAAAGTGCCGGTGAAAATATGGAGACTAGCCTGTCCACCCCAATGGCAAAGTAACATAGAACAACAGTTTAGAAGTATATTAGAGGGAAAATAAAGAGATTGAGGACTTCAAACTGTTAAATGGCTATAATATGCATTTTGCAACACAAGAATAAAAGAAAATTATTTCTGTGCAAAATAAATGTGGGGAAAAGGAACAGAAGTATATATTTGGCGATTCTTTAGAAAGTGAACATAAAAAAACACGTGCATCACATTTTTTTACATTTTCTTTCCTTTAAAACTGGTCTGTAAAGAAATTGTTATATGAAGACTTAATTTCTTAGTAGCCACGTCTTACCCTAACTTAAGACCCACTAAAACCTTGCTATTTTGTATGTCGGTTTAAAGTTGTGTAGCTGTCCTGTGCATCACCCATTTGATTCAATTAAAAGGCACTTTAAAAAAAAAAAAAAGATTTCGGTACTTGTTTCCTAGCACGGCCACAATCGTGAGTAATCGTGTCCCTTACTTAAGGGACACGATTACCCACGATGGACCCGATTTCTTTTGAAATCAGGTCCATTTTGCCGGCTAGGATAAAATATCGGGGGCATCGCGTCGGTCGGGACCATTAACATTGGTCCCGACGCGACCGACGCGATGCCCCCGATATTTCCATAGACTTCAATGTTAAAAAATATTTTAACATTGAAATCTTGTCTGAAAGGTAAAATATCGGGGGCATCGCGTCGGTCGGGACCATTAACATTGGTCCCGACGCGATGCCCCCGATTTTTGCATAGGATTCAATGTTAAAAAAAATTGTAACATTGAAATGGTGTAAAAATGTAAAAAAATGTGAAATGGGTCCATATGACCCATTTCACATTATAGATGTCCCCGTCGTCGCCCCACGATAGACGCCAACCCGAAGCGTGGCGAGCGCAGCGAGCCCGCGAGGGGCGGCGGTACGCGTCCTCCGACCTTTTCATGCCCTACTATCCACTAGGGCGTGGAGTGAGAATAGAATAGTGTGGCGAGCGCAGCGAGCCACCGAGCCCGAAGCGTGGCGAGCGCAGCGAGGCCCGCGAGGGGACGCGGATACCTTCAGTTATACGCGTCCCCTTGCGGGCTTCACAGGTGTCCGTGGCGACGCCGACACCTGTGAAGCCCGCGAAGGGACGCGTTTACCTGTGAAGGTATCCGCGTGCGCTCGCCACGCTTCGGGCTCGGTGGCTCGCTGCGCTCGCCACACTATTCTATTCTCACTCCACGCCCTAGTGGATAGTAGGGCATGAAAAGGTCGGAGGACGCATACCGCCGCCCCTCGCGGGCTCGCTGCGCTCGCCACGCTTCGGGTTGGCGTCTATCGTGGGCTGCTGTTTACGCGCTTCAATTTGGGGGGGTTGGGAATTTTTTTCATTGAATCCAATGTAAAATTGGGTCCCAGGGACCCAATTTACATTGGATTCAATGAAAAAAATCGGGTCAAAAATCGGTCGGTCGCGTCGATCGCATCGCATGCGACCAAATCGCATGCGATGCGATCGACCCGATTTTTTTCAGCACGACCACCCCGATCTTAATCGGTGTGGCCGTGCTAGGAAACAAGTACCAAGATTTCTCCCACCTGCAAGTCTAAAAACACTTGTCATACTCGAGCACCTCAATAAACCTGCCCCACACATTGTACCCCTCTTTGCCATCACTTTGCACTCTCTCCCCAAAACGGATATCTATAATTGGTTAATTAAAAACCTCAGTGCCTAATTAGTCATTAAAGGGGGTAGCCAAGGAGTTTTGGACAAAGTCTCTAAATTTTTACCACCAAAAATCGGAATGGTCCTAACCCATTCAGCTGTACAGAGTTAGTGAAGAGAAATTCGCATAAGCCCTATGGATAATTATTGCATGTGAGAAATTGGATAGCTGCAATATAGCAGGTCGAAAAAAATAAACCTGCTTACAGTTTATCAAAGCGTATTGGCGAGACCCCAATGCTTGGCGAGAATGGTGAAGAAAATGGCACAAGTCACTTATTAACCCCTTGAGTGGTATGCCCGGAAATTTTCCGGGCTCGGCTGCGCTGCCGCAGCGGGCTGTGCCGGAAAATTTCCGGGCATACCACAAATCTGAAATAGGTGCGCACCACTGGCGCAGCACCTCTAGAGCCCCCAGGCACCAGAGTCCTCCCGAGACACGGAGGTGTCTGTTGTATAACTACACCAAACACACGAAATACACACAAATCTATTTTATTTGTGCATGAAACAAAGAGTGTACTCTCTCAGACTGAATGTGAATGCCAAGCAATAATTTTCTTTCACATATTCAGTGCCAGTTACAGATGTCCTCAGTAGGTTTCAATAAAAAATAAAAAAAAAATAAAAAACATACATACTGAAAACTATGGTTTTTGGAATAATTTGGATAACAGATATTTGGATAAGGGATACGCAACCTGTACGGTCAAGTATATGAGGGGGGCAAAAGAGGGTTTATTATGCTAATCTACTGCAGATTTCAAACGCATAGGTTTTATAAAATGTACGAAATCAAACTCACCGTGGCACTGTATAATTCTTTGAATTCCTGCGACTTGTTCCAGTGTATCTATATTCTGAGTATAATTCCTAAGCAATTTTCCCTCTTTGTCCAACATGGCGATAAATTTGTGGCAGAGAGATGGTTGGAATTGGCCAGGAAAGATTTCCTTGAAGGAGGGAAAAAAATATATATATTATGAATTTGTATACATTATAATATAGTTCATTTCTCTGTGAATACATAGGTAAATTTGGCTTGTGCATTGGTAACATTACAGGATTAGGTTTACAAATGCTGAATTGTTATGGTGGTCTATAATTGTGGATGGTTGGGAGATCGTTTTTCTTGGGGTCTCAGCAGGTTCAGAAAAAAAAAAATCCCTGATAATTAGCATTTTTATAAAACGGGCAGCAAAACTTTTCAGGTACAAAATACAAGCTCCAAATAAATTGCTTGGAAATAAAAGATAATCATGAAAAAAAAAAAAAAAAAAAAATTTCTAGTATTTTGCACCCAAAAAATTATCGGGGTTATAAGATTCCCACTCCCCATTTATTTAAGGGCTTTGATTACCCGGTGCTAATTGTTTAGTCAGCCAGCTGATGGCACTTATCGGCAAGGATTATTTTTGTACCTGCTGAGGTCTCGAAGGGAGGGGGGGAATCTTGGTTTTCACAGTCAACAGTCCGTAGGGCACATTTCTCTTGCCCAGTTTGGGTACAAACAGTGAAAGGTAGGGTCAACGCCTATCATCTTTAACCCATGTGCGTTCCATGGCATCAGGCTAAAGGGGATATTCAATCACCGGCAACCATCTCCCGTCGGGGAGATGCCCGCCCGGCCCTATTCAATGCTGTCTTCCCCGACACAAGCTGTCGGGCTCGTTCTGCCGAGAACGGCAGGGAAGTGACTAGCTGCAGCTCGCCTCTTCCCGGCCACGCCCCCTGCTCGCTCCCTGGCAGGCGGGAAATTGAATCCCGCCTGCATGTTCTCAGTCGAGCTGATAGAATGGGACTGGGTCACAGCGGTCGAGTAAGCTCGACTGCCGTGACCCTCACATTGAATACCCCCCTAAGAACCTTGAAGAGGTCACAGATGTGGTTGGGCCCATAATATTAGCTATTCATATGGCATGATCTTTACCAATATCACTATTAAGCATTTCACTCTTCTCATTTACACTGAAAAGTTCACATTATGCAAGACCTTTGTATTATGATAATCCTGTCACACTGTAAATGCATATCTTCCCCTCTTAATCCTGTACACTATTCGCAGAGAGAAAGAAATAAGACTTTTATGCTGCACACAAGGAAAAGGATTTCATCAAATTTGGCAAAAAATTCCGGACATACTTATTCAATGAGGAAGTTTTTCTGCCGATGAAATTTTGACTTCAATACATCTGCATCAACAGAAAATAGTAGGAAACTGATGCATTGTCGACTAAAAATATAAAACACGTGGATTGGTGAGTAATTCGCAAATCCATGTGTTTTCTGCCAGTCGAAAAATCGGCACTTGAATTAGGTAAAGTGCAGATTTTGTGATGGTCGGAAAAATCGGCACAGGTTGAATAACCTTTAACTGGCATAGTTAAACTGTCTATATACACAGATTCCGTTTAGTAAAATAAACAGAATGCTTTCCAGAGAGTGTAATTTAAGGTATTGGAGGTGCAATTGGTACAGATGGGCTAATCATTATCCTGTTCAGGGATATTAGAACATACTTGGTACTTGTTTAGTTTCACAGCGGCCGATATATCCGATGCAATTTTTTACCTGTTCTTAACCCCACTATCTACTACGCATGGAGTTGAAATTATATATATATATATATATATATATTTATTTATTTATATTAGCGTGCCCCGCAGTAGGATTACTGCGCTCACCACACTATATAAAATCAACTCCATGCGTAGTGGATAGTGGGGTTATGAAAAAAATAAAAATAATCGGATCGGCTGATATATTAGCCGATATCGCATCCGATATATCAGCTGCCGTGAAACTAAGCAAGTCCCCATACTTTTAATGGACATACACACAGCTATGCAGTGTAGTCTATTTCTTAGTGTCTAGATTGCCCACAGAGTGCCCATACACGTGCAGCGGTGTGTGCTAAGCAATTTTACTTAAGCAAAAAAAAAAAGGTACTTGTGTATTATCACGACGCCCCCGACTTCCATCGCAGGGCATTGTACAACCACAAAATCACGTTGCATGCCATATGATCGCATGCGATGCGATGATACCTGATTTTTAATTGTACAGGCACCCAGATGCCTGATTCCTATGTTAAATACCCCCCCAGACCCGATTTTACATTGTACACCCACCCTGATGGGTAATGACTATGTTCAAATGCCCCCCATTGTTAACGCCACACCGAAGCGCAGCGGTACGCGTCCTCCGACCTTTTCATACCCCCACTATCCACGTCGGTGTGGAGTTGATTTTACACAGTGTGGCGAGTGCAGCGAGCTCAAAGCGTGGCGAACGCAGCAGGGGGGCGCGTAATACTTGTGAAGTAATGCGCGTCCGCTCGCCACGCTTCAGGCGCGCTGCGCTCGCCACACTAGATAACATCAACTCCACACCGATGTGGATAGTGGGGGGTATGAAAAGGTCGGAGGACGCGTACCGCTGCGCTCGCCATGCTTCGGGTTGGCGTTGATAGTGGGGTGGCATTTAACATTGTCATTACCCATCAGGGTGGGGATACAATTATAAAAAAAACAAAAAAACACATCGGGTCTGGGTGGGCATTTAACATTGAAATCGCGTCGCATCGCATACTATTATAATATAAAATTGTACACTCATCCTGGGAAAAGCCTCAAATCGGGTCCATCGCATACCTTAATTAGTGGTAAGCGATGCGACGGGTGCCGTGATAATGCACAAGTACCAAAAAAAACCACCAAAAAGGCAGGGTAGTTGTTCAGGATGATGTAGATCGCCATTGCTCATTCTGTACACAGAGTGATTTGTAGTCACTTGCTCAGCAATAGATTTTGACTGCATCGTCTCAGTACCATAAAGTAGCTCCCTCAGTACCATAAAGTAGCTGTCAGCAGTGACCCTACCTTTCACTGCTTGTACCCAAACTGGGCAAGAGAAATGTGCCATAGGGGCTGTAGACTGTCAAAACTGAGATGTTCAGGGATTTCTCTCTCTCCCCCTCCCCCTTTGGGACCTCAGCAGGTACAAAAATAATCACTTAACTAGTGGACGATAGTGACTGACCGCACATCGCTCAGGGGCATACACAAGGAGCGATCTGTGCTTACTTTCTAAGTAATCTAGTCAGATCACTTAGAAAAGAGCATAAACATCACGCCGTTGGTATGCCCCATTAATTTGATTTTAAAATAAGTTAACTGCAAAACTTTTTTTGAAGTTTGTAATGTATACACAAAAAATAAAATAAAAGCATTAGCAATTTTGCCCTGCACAGTGATGGATGCCCAAACCCCCCCTCGCCCCCGCCACCTGTGTCAATATACAGACATCGGAACCCCAACCACAGTTACATCAACAGGGAGTGGGGTGTGCAAACTGTTTTATTTGTAAATGGTTCTCTTCGAGGGAGAATAGTCCTGTTGATCGGAATCCCAACTCAAAAAGTCGGGATTTCCACTTACGTATACTGACAGTCAAGATTCCGACCACCACCCAGTAATTCAGCAAACAACACAATTGTCAATTCATCAGTTGTCAATGATTATCACAAAAATAAAATTAATAATATGTATGTATGTATGTATGTATGTATGTCTATATATAATGTAAACCAGGTATTCATAACCAAAGTAAATTGGTAAATTGGAGATAAAGGTAGTCTCTAATGCAAACATGGTTGTACAGCGACAACAGTATCTCATGGTAAATGAGCCAAAGTTCAATTGTTGGTCACAGTAAGTATCTAATCAGTAAAGATAGGAAACATAAATGTTTCAATTAACCCCATGAATAAAGATAACAGACATAAATGTTACAATAGCTCTATGACAACTTCTCGTTACTCTATGAATACTTTGTATTCACAGCATACAGTACTCTGGTTTGTTAGAGGATTGTTTTTAAAAAAAATAAATTATTGTATTGGATACGGCCCCAAAATATGCGGTATTTCAGTCTGCGCATGTGCAGTCTAATGCAGGGCAGCATCCGAGCACCCGCTCAGACATCGCCTGGCTGCTTCTGACCCTGGCGCGTAGCCGGCGCATCGGTGACAGTAAGAAGTCACACTGTGCAGCCACCCAGTGCCTGCCCTCCCCTCTGCTGCTGTCCTGCACCCGGAGGACACGCACCTGCTAACTAGGGATGCCAATCATGGGACTGAGCATTTTTGTATCCCAGGATTGAAAAAATAATAATAATTCCCTGGGATTGGCACCCCTACTCCCAATTTTTTATTTAATCCAATTTAGAACCATTCTAATGGGGTCCACACACACAGGCAAGATCAGGGCATTTTCTAAGTGAGCTCAGTAGATCTTAGAAAATGTTTCTATATCACTCCATGTGTAGGGGCCATAACAATAGGTGGCCCCGCACATCGCTATCGCCCGGCTATTAATATCCAGCATGCTGGATATATCTAGTTACATTGCTGGTCAGTGCCAGTGTTCTCACCAGAGAACACTGGCCCTGACAGACCACCCAGCACACATTGCAGGCACATCGTTGTGCAGCACTGTGTGCTTAACGATCTTGCATCGCACAGTGATATCTCCCTGTGTGTAGGCCCCTTTACTGCAGGAATGCAGAAATTCCATCTTAACTGGGAAGGTGAAGTTTGAAATATGCATTGCAGATAGAATTGAGAATCACTGTCTGATTACCTATCTTCTAAGATCTCAAAACTCACCTTTGCAAATTTAAAGAATGGTCGTGGGTCCTTTCTAAAATATTCAATATCAAACATGGCTTGAGGATTTGGAAGGTCTGGAAAATCCACTGCAAGACGTGCATAAATTCCATCTCTCGATCGAAAATCTGGTATTCCACAGGAAACTGAAACCTAAAATTTTGGAGAAAGAGAAAAATACAATGATGTAGCAGAACATATAAAAAAGGTAACATAAATCAAAAGACAGGGAAATCGCATGCTCAACATAAGAATGCAACATCTCAAAATAATAGTCAGTTTGTGTTGAAAGAACAAGATTTCGGAAACCTGTATAGATGAAACTGCACTTGATACAGCCTGAATTCTATGGGAAAATATAGAATTCTAGAAGTACAGTAGATTAAAAGTGCATTTTAGCTCTGGAAGTCCCCAGACAAAATATTTCAATCAAGGAAATTAACATCAATGTTAAACATTTTTAAGATCGTGAATTTATATTATCTGAAAAAGATCGGGATTACTACTGTATTGAAGCGAAAAGGAGTTTCAAGTAGACAGGAAATGACTGGTTACAAATAGCCAAACAAACAGAACCAGCGTTCTTACACAGTAACAGAACACAGGTTAAATAGCAGTACGGTGGATGCACAGATCATACTGCTGCTACATACTGAAGCATTGTGCGGCTTTAGGCTAAAGAAGAAAATTATATTAGACGGACTCATAATCATATGGATCCAGTAATCGTTCCTACCTAAGAGACATGGATGCTGATCAGTAGAACATTGCACTTGCCATCACATTATTCCCACAGATATTTGCATTCGGTATAAATAATAATAATAAAAAAACAACTAAGAACATACCCCAGCTCCAGTCAAGACCATTATTTTTTTGCTTTGTTGAAGAAGGCGCACAGCGTCCTCAATGGTGTTAATGTCTTTGCGTTTTTTCCTTTTTGGTGGGTCTGAGAGTATGTTTATTACGATCTGCCATAGGGTCATGTCATCTAGATCTGGTGGTGCAACGGATTCTGGAAGTAGATCCTTCAATATGGTCCTAGGATCTGTACCCATCATAAGGTGTCGCTGAACGAATGTGTAAGGACCTGTAATTTATTATAGCAGGTATTCATAAGCATGCAACACACTTGGAAGGAAGGAAGAAACAAACACACACACTATATTATATCAAATTAAACAAACATTTCTTTTTTTTCTTTACACCATTCAGATCACTGACAAGAGTTTTTCCCTTTTGATGTTCCATCTCAAAAAGTGGGTACTTGTGTAGTTTAACTACATTTGAAGCTACACTAATAGCGTAGCCCAACGGCTGCCTTACTTGTGTAGTTACATGGCGGCAGCCTAAGCTATGTGATAAGCGTAGGCTGCCGCCATGAAACTACACAACTAACTACCATACAGTTGCCGGGAACTGCATCTCTGTCCCCAGCAAGCCTAGTCAGCGCCTCTCTCACACCGCCGGCACCAGCATGATCCCCTCTATTTGGCGGAGAGGGGAGCATGGTGGCACCGGCAGAGAGGTGCTCCATCTGTTTGAGATGCAGGAGCATCTCAGACGCTCCAGTAATGAGACGCTTCTGCGTCTGAGTAGCTATTTTGGCAGGGTAGAGCAACCCCGCTGACAGGGTTAGGGTTTCTGTAGCGCGTGCATCTCCTGTCCAAAGAGGGGGTGTGGACGCAAGTGCGTCTCATTCATAATGAAGGAGGCATTTGCCAGTGCTCCATGTTACATACTGGCAAATGCCTCCATTTGAAACCCCCACTATCCACGGCAGCCCGAAGCGTGGCGTCCGCTCGCCATGCTTCGGGCTTGGTGGCTCGCCACAATATATAAAATTATCTCCACGCCAAGGTGGATAGTGGGGGTATGAAAAAGTTGGGAGGATCGTAATGTGTGCGTTTGCCACACTTCGGGCTGCCGTGGATAGTGGGGGTGTTTCAGGAACACATTCACACCTGCCATATCATACATCTGAGACCGTAATGACGACAGGTGTTAACTTGTAACTAGATTTTAGTTAATAAGAATTAAAGCAACTTAACACATTACAGTACAATCAGTGCTTCTGACTGACTACGCTGGATCTGACGGGGACGCTTAAGCGGCCGCGGGAACACTACGCTACATCTGACTGACTACGCTAACTACGCTGGCCGCGGGAACTACGCTGATTCTGACAGGGAAGCTACGCTGACGGCCTCTAAAAAAGGTGCATATAATTGGCAATTAATTGTAAAGCATGTGCTACCAATAACGTATATATAAGAGATCCATGAATATGTAACAAAGGATTTAGTCTTTACAGTTCCCTGGTTCTCGGTCCGCCCTTAGCAACAGTAGACCTAAACCTATAGAAAAGATTAGACTTCAATAATTGGTTTGAGGAAAGTAAGATAATCCCAGAACAGAAACCCTAAATAAAAGCCAGGCCATAAACATGTTCAATAACCATACCAAACACTAGTGCACAGAGTAAGCACAACCTAGAAAACAGGAACTGTAGGAAAAAGAAAGCTGTGAGAACTGCATAAAGGAAGAGAATGAGCCAACACACACACTGGGAGCACAACCAAGTGTTTGCCAGAGGGATGAAACCATGGGATGTTACTTTAGCATAGGACGTAAAACAACTTGAGGATGCATTGGACAAAGAATACCCCCCTCGAGAAGGGTCAATTAATAGCCTATTGTATCTGAAATGAAGCCATGAGTTCTGTTATTAGTGTTCTCTCTCGGTGCAGTTTGCTGACCAGTGAGGAGGGCATATTTTAATTCTGTAGGAGAAAATTTTAGATGAGGGGTATTGTAGAGATTTTAAATAAAAATATTGGTACTTGTTTCCTAGAACGGCCACAATCGTGAGTGATCGTGGCTCTTAATTAAGGGACACGATCCTCACGATGTGGCCGATTTTTTACAATTTTTTCCCTTTGATTGACAGAAATCGGGTCAATCGGTCGGTCGCGACCAATTAAAATCGGCCGCAATGCGACCGACCGATTGACCCGATTTTTCCATAGACTTCAATGTTAAAAAATCTTTTAACATTGAAATCGGGAGGATCTTGTCGGTCTTGTGCCATTATAATGGCACAAGATGAGATGGACTTGATTAAGTCCATCTCACATAGTGAAAAATGATAAAAAAGGTGAAATGGGCCAATATGACCCATTTCACATTTTTTTATGTGCCCGCCATGACCCCACGATAGACGTCAACCCGAAGCGTGGCGAGCGCAGCGAGCCCGCGAGGGGCGGCGGTGCGCGTCCTCCGACCTTTTCATTCCCCTACTATCCACTAGGGCGTGGAGTGAGAATAGAATAGTGTGGCGAGCGCAGCGAGCCACCGAGCCCGAAGCGTGGCGAGCGCAGCGAGCCCCGCGAGGGGACGCGTATACCTGTGAAGTTATACGCGTGCGCTCGCCACGCTTCGGGCTCGGTGGCTCGCTGCGCTCGCCACACTATTCTATTCTCACTCCACGCCCTAGTGGATAGTAGGGGAATGAAAAGGTTGGAGGACGCGCACCGCCGCCCCTCGCGGGCTCGCTGCGCTCGCCACGCTTCGGGTTGACGTCTATCGTGGGGTCTAGCCCACTTAGTAACATTTGGGGGGGCAATTGAAAATAATCAGGTGAAAAAAAAAAAAAAATCGGGTGAAAAATCGGTCGGTCGGATCGGTCAAATCGCATGCGATGCGATCGATCCGATTTTTTATCTTACGACCACAACGATCTAAATCGTTGTGGCCGTTCTAGGAAACAAGTACCAAAATATTTGCCCTTCTAAAAAGGTAAAAACAGTATGCCTTCCTTACTTATCAGCAGTGGACAATATGGCCCTTATTCTGGTTCACTCACAAAGGCAAATTCCTTCTCAAATGGACAAAACCATATGCACTGCAGGTGGGGTAGATGTTACTTGTGCAGAGAGTTAGATTTGGGTGGGGTTTTACTTGAAAGTGAGATCTATATTGCAGTGTAAAAATAAAGCAGCCAGTATTTACCCTGCACAAAAACGATACAACTCACCCAAATGTAACTCTGCACAAGTTACATCTGCCCTACCTGAAGTGCACATGGTTTTGTCCATTTGAGAAAGAATCTGAACCAGAATAAAGGCCTATGGGGCAGATGTATTAGACCTGGAGAAGAGATAAACTGGAGATAAAGTGAAAGGAGATAAAGCACCAATCAACTCCCAACTGTCATTTTCAAACATTTTATTGGCTGGTGCTTTATCCCCCCTTTTTCTCTTCCTCAGGCTTAATACATCTGCCCCAATGTGAGGTCATTGGGCAACTAATTTCAGAAGGTTACTATGAAAATGATTTTCATCTGTATTTGGTTTGGAACACTACATTTCTTGAAATCTGACCAAGTACTTGATTGCCTAAAAGGAAGGTATGGAACATTAAGTCCTGTAGTACAAAACTGTAACTACATATAAAAAGCTCAGACATAGGTAACTGTCACATGCGGGTCTTTACATTTGAATCACTTGAACAGTCATTTTTACTTCACTTTCAAAAGACTTTTGAAGGACATTTGACATTTAATAAACTAATCCACATATTTCCATCTTAATTTGATTGTCCTCTAGACAAGCACAGTACCATGAATGTATTCTCTTTATAGTACAGAAAGGATGTGTAAAGTGACAGAAATATATTATGTGAATAGAAACTTGCGTGTACAATTCTAGAACACTGTATGAAAGTCATCACCTATACAGGGTTTTGGAGTCCAATCACTGGAGCTGGCGTGGGAAGCTCCATCATCTTCGTCACTGTCACATGAATTAAAGCCACCAGCAAGGTCATCATCTAGGTGAATGCGCTCTGAAAAAGAACATAAAATTAGATTTCCAGGTGGTTTACTAGATAGATAAACACAGACACACGAAAATAAAACCACCTACTTATTATTTTAAACTTAAGATATGAACACAGATTAGAAAATTAAATGAACAATTTGTTTGCTGTGGATAGAGACTAATAATTAATATATAAACCTATTTCTATCTTTAAAGTCGGAAACTGCCGCTTATTGTCGAATTGAGGGCCATTTTTCGACAATCCCCGTATGTTTTTGCCAATCCTCCGAATTTCTGACACTCAAGAGCTGCATCAATAAATTCCGGCTGTCAAGAGAAACTAAAATGGCCTGGGGACTGTCAGGACGTTCCGACAGTCGGAATACCAAATTGAATAACCCCCTACGTAACCAGTGCTGAAAAGTTTTCTGTATGAACCTGTAACCAGTGATGGCTATATAAACCATACCATAATCTGGGGTGTTATACTCAGTCATTTCCCATATTGTCTCCCTGTGACAAATGTCATAGCTACTTTAGTGAATTTTTTTTTTTTGGTGTAAAAAATAACAAAAAAAAAATAAATAAAAAAATTATTCTGTGACGGGGCATGCAGCACATGAAAAAAAAATTATATATATTATTTTTTACACACATTCACGGGCAGGGAGCCATTAGTTATTCACTTCACACTGGTCCTGCTCATTACATATGCAGGAGTGGGACCAGTGCAGCGGCTCCCTACCCACGTCCCCTGCCAGCTCTCCCGGGGAGCAGCTTCTGCTGCCTGTGTCCCAGGGAGACGACCCCCCCCCACACACACACACACAAACATTTGGGCACAGGCAGGGAGGCTTCCACTCACTGTCGCCGTCCACTCGCTGTCAGGGGCAGCGAGCCCCTGCGGTGTTGAATAGGGTGAGAGGTAGGGAGGGCTGTCAGCGAATACTTCAGCCCTCCGGGCACATAGTGTAATTTAGCATTGAATACTGGCCTATAAATATACTCATGCCTGCACAATACTATTGCGAAAAATAAGCATTTTCTCTAAAAATAATAAACCCACATCTCAGAAAGTATGGTCCCATTGGTTTCACTTTCAATCCTTCCCTCTCCCTGATCTATATTGTTCATTTCTTTTTGGAAAGTCATTTCACTTATGTTTTCCTTATTTACCCTAGTTTTCATCCCTTTTTTTTTGCCCACTTGTTTCCTCCTTTGTCACAGGCCCCTTTATGTATCCGTTGCTGGAGTTTCAAATATTTGTATGCATATTATTGTTTTATTTTCTTCTGTTTACTCTGTTATTGTTTGTAGTCTTCTCTTATTATTGTAACATGACCAGGTTATTGTGTATTTTTTTCCCCAGAAAATGGAAAACCATTGTTTAAAAAAAAACCACACACACACAAACAAACAAACAAACAAACAAACAAACAAGAAAAAAAACCTTTGCATATGGGAAACTATATCTTCATATGTGAAAGTAGAGATGGAGTACAGATAGAAGGCTTACAATTATCCCTGTTCCCTAGCACACTGCCTATGGCATTTACTTAATAAAATAACATGATGTGGCTCTTTAGAAACCCTGGACCCAAATCGGAGGAAAAGTAACATTAAAGTACAAAACAACGGTAACAGAAGAGTGAGCACACATGCTGACCTCAGCAGCAAATCTACCGTTCGCTCGCTCGATGTGCTGCAAACTTTAGAAGCTTAGGTGGGTGTAATATATATCACACCCACCTAAGTTTTACTTTGAAGCTATCGCATGCCTTCAGCTGTCAAGAAATACACATTTTGCCGGTTCTATTTTCGCTTCCTTCAGCAAGCATTGATATCAATGGCCCTTGTCCTTTTATTAGAACAAGTAGTTTACAAAGAAGGTGGATTTAGATTGGAAAAGGTCAACCACAGTAGCACACATCATTAAGGTGTTACTTATGGAACTTAAACCAAAGTGAATTTGCAGGTCTGAGTACAATTAGCATATAATATATTCATACTGGACAAGGACACGTAGTCTAGTATTTCTAATGTAGACAAACTTTTTTTTAATTTCCTCCAAAATGTAGTACGGGTGTAACAATGGACTGGTTTGGAGGCTGTAGCAAGTGGCTCGGTGGTTGTGGTGACAGTACAGGGCCTATCAATTCTTGAAAGGGATTGACTGATAGTTCTTTTATGACATTTTTAAACAATGCATTAAAAGGTTAAAATTTTAGCAACATAAAATAGAAATAAATTATTTTAAAAAATAAATATGTGATCAACACAAATGAGCACAGGAGATCTTAGTTTTTACTTGTCTATGATCTCACAATAAGTTACCATTTCATCAGAAATCTAAAATCCATGATTCAACCTATTCAGTTTTATGGGCGCCAATCTGCGTGCTTTTGTCAGAAACAGGGCCACATTCAACAGGTTTTGACCCATTTCTGACAATCTCAATCAGTTAAAAAAAAAAAAAAGGTCAGATTGAGAAGATGAGGCGGGGAGGATGGCACCAGGTGAGCAGGAGCTGCTCACCTGCCGGCATCCTCCCACTGCTGCTGCTCACCTGCCGGCATCCTCCCACTGCTGCTCACCTGGTCCCGGCACTGACGGGAGTCCCCTGGCCAGGTTCCTCTCTCCTGGTAACATTCTCTGTCCTGCAGGCGGTGAGTGTAGCCCCCTCCAGCAGCAGGATGGGACACAGGAACGGCCATTTGGCTTCTCATTAAATAGGGCTTGTCTGATCCATTCCAACAAATGCATGATCCGACTAATTGAATATACACAATATAATGAACCAAATTGGGAGTTGCTAGTGGTATATTGATTATATCGAGAAATTATATTTCGACTCAGCATATATATAAAAAATTGGGGTACTGCTTTCCACGGCGACGTGGATAGTGGGGGTATGAAAAGGTCGGAGGACGCGTACCGCCGCCCCTCGCGGGATCGCTGCGCTCGCCACGCTTCGGGTTGGCGTTGATAGTGCTGGTGGCGTTACCAGTGGTTATTGGGGGCTCAGGATTTTTTTATCTCATGGATCTTATGGATGCATAAGATCCATGAGATTAAAAGAATCGGGTCCATCGCATTGATTGTATGCCTTAAGAACCTTAAACTTAAGGCATAAGCGAAACTTACTTGTTCAATCACAGAAAAAAAAAAAAAAAAGCCCAAATTGCAGGTGAATAACAGCAGGTCCAATGTGATGCACGGTCCCGGGTGTATTGCACTGGAGCCTGAGTCTCGCACCAGCAATCTATTGGATTGCTTCTGAGCCAGGCAGGCTTGGATCGCATGCAAAAGGTCCTGGGTGGATCAAGGGGGGAATCACTAGCGACTTCGCTGAGTACAAGATAAGAAGTTGCCACAGTGTATGGGGAACCTTAAGTGTTTTAACAGAAAATTATACAAGTCCAATACCATTTCCATATAGTAAATTGAATTGATTCAACATATAAAAAGTCAAAAGAAAAAAAAAAAAAGCAACACGTACTTACATATTAAAGACGAAAAAATGGTACAGCAGGGCCTTTCCACATTCAGGACATTAGAACAAGTTTTAAAATACAATTTTTTGTTACAGCTTATGTACTTTCACGGCGCCCATCGCATGCCATATGTAGTGGCATGCCATATGTAGTGGCATGCGATGCGATTTTCCCGTGTTTTTATGCATTTTTTATAAAATCACATGCGATCGCATGCGATCTGATGCGATGTCATTTTTCACAGAAATTATGGACACGAGTTGAAATCCTGTAAAATGCACCCCAATTGTCATTTTTCACACTGTACCACCCCAACTATCAACGCCAACCCGAAGCGCAGCGAGCCCGCGAGGGGCAGCGGTACGCGTCCTACGACCTTTTCATACCCCCACTATCCACATCGGCGTGGAGTTGAGAATAGAAAGTGTGGCGAGCGCAGCGAGCCACCGAGCCCGAAGCGTGGCGAGCCCGCGAGGGCTTCACAGGTATCCATGTGCGCTCGCCACACTTTCTATTCTCAACTCCACGCCGACGTGGATAGTGGGGGTATGAAAAGGTCGTAGGACACGTACCACTGCGCTCGCCACGCTTCGGGTTGGCGTTGATAGTGGGGGTGGTAGTGTGAAAAATGACATTTTGGGTGCATTTTACATTATTTCAACTCATGTCCATAATTTCTGTGAAAAATGACATCGCATCAGATCGCATGCGATGCGATTTTTCCCTGTACGATGCCCATTGTGGGAGCCGTGATAGTACTCAAGTAACCAGCTTATTACAATGATTACAAAGTGCCCAACTAAGGTCCACACCTGGAACAAACCACTGTATTGTACAGGAAACTTACTTGATAATTCCCAGAACTCCAAATAAAAGCCAGTTATTTTGTTTATAAAATCCTATAAGGGCTACAAATATCTGGCTACATATGTGATTCCTGTGGTTGCCAATATAGTTAACTATACAGGTGGAGCCATTTTCATTTGTCCTAACAACAAACTGTGTATTCCATGCATGTGAAACACTCGTGTGCCAAAAAGGGAAAACACTGTGCGCTGTCGGGATGAATTAAAATGGCACCATGTGTATCAGAGTTCTGTGAGGGAACAATTTAGTGCATACACACTGTCCAGTATAGGTTACAATATGAGACAGTGAAGTCACTCACCCTCTGCTCCATGCATACAAGCTCTGACGATACTCTCAGATTGAGCAGCATATACAGATGACAGAGGGTGAGTTGGTTTAAGGATATTGAGCATACACACTGATTAATGTTCACAATGTATCAATAATGACATCAGTATCATGAATCTCAAGTTTGCCCAGTGTGTGCCAGTGATAACACTGGTCCTAAACGACGATTAACTAGGATTTATCCATGCTGGATATTAATGGCCAGGCGATAGTGAAGCATGGGCCGTACATCTTTAACACCCCTACACACGGAATGATGTAGGGGCATTTTCTTAGATTGCTTAGAAAATGCCCTGAAATCACCCCATGTGTAGGCCCCTTTAAGCAGCAAACCGAGAAGATCCATAGCTACAAATGTATTGTTTCACGTATGAGAGATATTTACTAATCATGATTGAACAGGGCAGGGCAGAAGGAAGCGCAGTTGGACACATCTCGTCTCCATGCTCAGCGTACGCTGGGTGCACAGCCAGAGAAGCGGATGGTGTGCAAGCAGTGACACCAGCAGCAATAACCCAGCTGTGCCTGGGGGATGCCAATGCTGCCGCTCTCCCGCAGGTGACAGCACATGAGTCGGCCGGCAGCTGTGCAAAACACGCCCTCTGGCAGGAGGGATGGGTGAGGGGGATACAGAGCAGCAGTGCGGGGCCCTCCACGGGAACGAACACCCTGAACGGTGGTTGGGGGGGAAGGGGCACTCACCTCCGTACTCCATAGCGCCTCCATCCGCAGGCTCCTCCGCTCCCTCCCCCTCTTCCTCAGCTCCCTGTACCAGGTACATCATCATCTGCCGCCTGTCCGCGGGAAGGCCTGGATGAGACGAGCTGCCCTGCGTCCTGGATTTGATCGCTGGCTCTGCAGAGGCCTCTCCCTCTTCCCGGAGTGCGGGCACTGATGGCGGGGCCTCATCCTCCACAGGGACCGGGCAGCCGCCGTGGGTGAGATCTAGTCGCTGCTTTTTAGCGACGGGCTGTCCGTCATCTACCTCCTCCGGCGGAGGTGGGAGAGAGCCGGGGAGACTGAGAGCCAGCCGCCCCTCGTCCGCCATCTTCCCGCACAGCCTGAAGTAGGAGCCTCCCATGCAGCGGCGAGAGAGCGCGGCGCACCACGTGACGCGTCCTCCGCCAATCGCGGCACATCCTCGTGACGTAAACAATAACAAACGCTGTCACGTGGAATAGCGGCAGGGAGCAGCAGCGAGACGCAGGGCTCTGTGCGACCGGCTCTCCGCCGTGCCCGGTGCTGCTGTGCCGCACATACAGTATCACCGGACTTGTGGCTTTTGGTTCGCAGGCCCATACAAAATGACACAAGTCCGGAGAGAGATTGGACTGGTGCGTCTACACTCCTTATTGCAATGCACTCCTAGGTATGTCAATGCTGATGTGACAGGTGCAACCAAAATGCAAACGTGTAAAGGCCCCCATACACTATACGATTTTGGGACGATTTCATCCGATTTCGGCACTTTGGGCCGATAACCGGATGAAATCGCCCCAAAATCGCAGGTGTGTGATATATGATCCGATGCGATGCGCGGTCCCGTGCGCATCGGACCGGATCAGGGAGGTCGGACGGTCAGCACATAAGATCATCCGACCTCCCTGTATGCTATGCATATGCCTGCCCACCTGTCAGGCATATGCATGCAGACACCGGGGGGCGGGGGAGCACGGCGGGCAGACACACTGACCTGGCCGGCATGCTGTGATAACAAATAGCAGCGGCAGTAGTAGGGGCGGGCGGCGGCGGCTCACAAATGAGTTCCCGGCGGGTGCCGGGTGCGGCGAGTGATGCTGACCTGGCCGGCATGCTGTGATCACAAATAGCAGCGCTGCCGCTGCTGGACGGGATGCACAGTGGCGGCTATTAGATTTTCAAAATACCTGTCAAATGACCGGCCGTTCTGTGATTGGCTCTCATTTGAGGTCATTTGACAGGTATTTTGAAAATCTAATAGCCGCCACTGTGCATCCCGTCCCGCAGCGGCAGCGCTGCTATTTGTGATCACAGCATGCCGGCCAGGCACAACTGCCGCCGCCCGCCCCCACTACTGCCGCTGCCCGCCCCCACTACTGCCGTTGCCCGCCCCAACTACTGCCGCTGCCCGCCCCACTGCTCCTCACCGCCCTGCAGCTCCCCATTTGTTTTACATGTGATAAATCGCAAGCGATTTATCACATGTAAAAACTGGCTCATCAAGTGCCAAATTGTATGTGAGCCTCCCGGGGAGCTGCCGGGCGGCTCACAGGAGAATTGGGTCCGACTTGTCCTAAGGACAAGTCGGCCTAATGTATGGGGGCCTTGACATCGGGTGAGATTTAATAAAATAGGATGAGAGAATCAAAAAGTGAGAGTTTTAATAAGACATCTCAATTTTTTTTAGTGCAAATTAAGTTGTATTGGTATTGAATTGGTAACAATGGTACAAAATAGGTTCAGAATATACGCATATCTCCAGTTTTTTTTAAAGGGGCAATCATTTTCACTCCAAAACCAGTGTGATTTTGCAGTGTAAATGATTGCCGCTTCAAAAAAAACTAGAGATTTCTTACCAAATCTCTCACTTTCTGAATCTCTCACTCTATTAAATCTCACCCATGGCTTCTTGCTAGTCCTAGCCCAGGTCTGCAGCACTTTTGTCTCCGGTGCTGACTAATACCCCTTTTACACTGATAAATATTTACAGAATTATGCACACTCTGGGCAGTATTCAATGAGGCCAATTCGCCATGTTTCATGGCGAATTTGTGCTTTTTTTCACTTTGGAAGGTGATATTTTGTGTCAGAAAGTGAATCACCCTATTCAACGTGCACTTTTCGCAGACGGTGAATAGTGAATGAGGGACAATTCACCGTCTGATACTCTCCGCAACTCGCTGTGGTTTTTCAATGGGTTTTTCAATGCGATTCGCCATGAGTGTATTCAAGGAGAAGATGGCGAATTGCTTTTTAGTGATTTTCGCCGTGTGTCACCGTGTAGCAATCGCCATCTTTTCATGGTGAAGTGGAATGTGAACTTTTAAAATAATGTTGTTGTTTTTTTAAATTTGGTGTAAAAAAATCAGGAATTTTATTATGAGAAGGGGCATGCACATGAATATATATTTAATTAAAAAATATATATATTTTTTTACACATAGCAGCCAGCAGGGGGCCGGGAGCCGAGAGCCGCTCATTACATATTCATATATTCACTGCTCCCGATCATTACATATGCACGAACGGGTGCAGTGAATACCAGGTCCCCTGCTGGCTCTCCCGGGGGGCAGCACCTCCCCCCCACATAGGTTCTGGGGCAGGCAGGGAGACTTCAATCTCCCTGCCTGCCGCTGTCCTCAGGCTCCGCCGCAGGGGTTCATATTCGCCGTCAGGGGCAGCGAGCCCCTGCCTCATTGAATAGTGTGTAAGGGAGGGCTGGCAGCAAGGGCTCCAGCCCTCCGGAACATGGCGAATGTGCAGCAAATCCTAAACAGGATTCGCTGCACATCGCAATTAGGGACATTGAATACTGCCCTCTGAAGGAAGAGGGCGCCCATCGTTCTCACTAGAACTCATATGCTAATGGACCACCCCATGCCCCGCCTTCGCAAGAATGGGTGCGTACACTCAGCGAACAGTTTGTTCATCGTGGTCGCACGCACCCAGCGCATGCGCAGAAATGTGCATGCACAAACAGCCAATATCGGCCAAGTGCGAACGAATGCGGCCCTGCAAATGGACCTGAATAAAGTCCTTAGTGGCCGATTCAGGCCTGCTCGCTGGGCTGTGTGTGTGTGTGTGTTCGGAGTCCAGGGAGCAGGTTAACGCCAGAGCGCTAAATATACAGAAAAGCAGCGCTGGAGTTACAATGAACACAATTAGGGTTGAATGTAAAATACCTTTGGAGGGACTGCATATGATGAGCATCTTGCAAGGAAGATCAGCCTAGCAGTAGCTTTTAAAATGTAATGCAGTGGCGAGAGCCTGTTCTTGGGAAGACCAGTTAGGAGACTATTGCAATATTCAATGCGGGATATAATAAGTGCATGGATAAGAGATTTAGTAGTGTCTTGTGTGAGATACGGTCGTATTTTGGATATGTTTTTTAGATGCATGTAACAGGATTTGGAGACAGATTGAATGTGGGGAAGAAAGGACAGTTCAGAGTCGAGGATGACCCCTAAGCAACGAGCTTGTGGGGTAGGGTAGATTGTTGAACACAATAAAACACTAGGCGTTCCCATGGCCGACCCCCTCCCCGCTGCCCTCTCCCGGCCCACCCTGTCCCGACCCTTGCCAACAGCTCGGTGCCTATTTAAGTTGCCAAAGCCATATGAAAAGGGGAGCTGCACATCCGCATACTCCCAAACATCGAAATGGGGACAAACTCAGCCCCGTCCTGATGAATTCTAATGACTCTTAGGGAAAAAGGGAAGGGATGGTGACCGGTGCACAAGTGGTTGAAAATATATCTATTAGAAAGAAATGTAAGATTCCACAATAGCAAGTAAGTTTAGGGAGAAGGTTAAACTCCCTGGTTTTAAACAATTTTTCTAGTGGAGGTGCACCCTGGAGAGTAAAATAGGTTACTGGAGGGAAAAGAGAAAAGACTCTCTCTTTGTTGGGGCACTCTTTATCAGTTATAGTTTAAATGGTAATATGGTAATATCACATGGATGGAAGGTGAGTGAACCACACAACTCACTTGCCACTATGCTGCCATGAAGGCATCAGACTATAAATACTAGAAAACAATGTGTTCAGGAGAGCAGAGCTGGAGCGCCCTAAAGCGGGGCTCCCTCTTTGTCCTGTTTGTGAAAAAGGTTAAATTGATTAAAATATAGCTTTTATTGATCAATTATAAAAAATATACTAGACAAACATGTAAACAGGACATAGACATATATACAAATAGACAAACATGTATGCAACAGTATATATATATATATATATATATATCTCCGCGTATATAGCCAAATATAACCTGAGGGAGCTACGTCCCACAAGCTACTATGTTCCTCAGGTCTGGTATGAGGAGGGCATATATATCCACAATTCAGTTGATCTGGTACCAGAATTAAACACAAACAACAGTTATTGCTAAAGTATTGCCACTATGTGTAGCTCCGTGTATATAGCAAAATAGAGCCTGGATACGGTTGGAGCTGGGAGAGAAGGTGTATCGAGTGTTGGATCCCCTTGACAAGGTTGCCCACACTCACACTCTGTCTCAGCACCTACTTCGTCCCTTAGGTCTGGTTTAACTAGAGACCAGTATCCAAGGGATAGTGTGTATAATGTTCTTTACACATTCAAACAAATGTTGCAATTTTTTGCAACAAAATTACTGACACAGTTAATCCTAGATAGGAAGGAGTGTGCCCATCATATATACACACAAAGTTCCTCTTTTACATTAATGGTCCTGTCACTGCCACGGATAGTATATACATCCACAATTGAAATGTTCTGGTACCAGTATTCAACACATTCAATAGCTGTTGCTAAGGTATTGTAGCTAAAATTCTAACACCATAGGAAAAAGAATGTGTTAGTTAATTCTCTTATGCATGGAATCTTCCTTAGCATATTATGGTCCTGTTGCTGCCACGGAGGGCATAGAAATCAGCTAAAAATTCTATATCCAATATACAATATAGCAGAGCGGTCAGTATATGTAACAGGAATATGCACACTTTGTGTTAATTAATTCTCAATGCATGGAATCTTCCTTTGCATATTGTGGTCCTGTTGCTGCCACGGAGGGCATAAAAACTGAAAATTCAAAAATCCACTGAAAATTCTATATCCAATATACAGTGCAGCAGAACAGTTAGTATATGTAACAGAAATATGCACACTTTAGAGGGTATCAGTACATGGTATCCACTAATGTTTGTCTTATTGACTGTATACTTTTTAACCCCCTGCTCAACCAAGGGGACCCTGGGTCAAATGGGGGGGTGGTATAGTGATGTGCCACTTTCTTTAGGTGTCACCTGTTACTATTTCGGGATAGGGTAAACCAAGATAAAGAATAGTATAAGGAATAGTCTGATGATCCCTTGGGGTTGTAGTGAGGTACTCCCAAACCGACTTTATATACCCGAGCAAAAAAGGTTGTGGGGCCTGGTCTCAACGGAGAAGGTCTCCCTTTCCGTCAGGCAAGTCCCTCGTCCAATGGTCAAGCTGCCACCTAGGTGGGCTTTTGTGGGTATTGTGGGGGAATACCTCCCCCTGGGGTTCTCAGGGAAAGTGCAGATGGCTCAGCGGGCCCTTGGGTGCCAGGCGGCTGCTGCCCAGCTTTATATACCTCTCCGTCAGGATGGAATTAATACATAGTTTTCTGAAGAGGTCTCCCTTCTTCAAAAAGTGCTTTCTACACCACTGACTGGCTGCCACCCGTTTTGTCCGGGTGGGCCCTTAGGGTATGGCGGGTGAGCGGGCCTGTGTGCACATAAAGGGGGTTCCTAGCTAAGGAGCCAATAAGAGGGGGTACTGCTGCCCAGTGATGTCCCTGTGCCCTCCTGTCTAGAAAAAAATTCCAACACAGGGTGGTTTTTAAGGATCGATTCTGGGTGAGTGGCCCCCGAAGCAGGGAGAGAACCCAGAACGGGGCTTAGGAGTAGTGTCGGGTTGTATGCTGCTGTCCTCCACATGTAACTGAGTACAGAGGTGGGGGGTGAGCGATACTGGATAGAGGATCCCGACAGAAAAGGTAAGTTGTAAAGAGAGATTGGGGAAATGATGGTCCCGATGTCGACAGGGGCTGCGGGAGTTGACAAAGTGTAACACCCAGAGTTTTGGCAGGTACTCCCACTAATACTGTTGCTGTGTATCCCAGTGGTGAGCAGCGGGTGGGGGGTGCACTGAGAGTGACTGCGTGGCCTGGTTGTTGGGCATATACTGGCGGTGCTAATGTGTCGGCATCTGTTTGCAAGCGGGACCTGTCACCTGCCGGCAAAAGGAGGGTACCTATGCGTGCGCTGCTGCGCCTGTGATCTCCTGCACCGTCTAAAGTGTCCCCGCCGCTGGTTTACCTCTATGTAGGCATCCTTGCGGTCGGAGCACCGCTGCTGCCCACTGTAGGCACCGGCAGTCTGTTCCCGTCTACTGTGTGTGCGGGTGAGTGCGTCTTACCCGGAGAGGTTAAGACGCTGCTAGCTGTTACTGCTGCTGTGTGGAGGCGCGCTGTAAGGGCGTCACTCCGCTATTACCAACGATCGTTTCACCTGGGGTCAGGCTTCTTCAGGGTCAGTGTATGACTGTGTGGGGCGTGTGTCCGCCTTTTAACTGGTCTGCATGCTGTCTATTAGCGTTAATTGATTCTGATTGAGCACTGCTGTTAGGTATTAGGGCGTTCATGTTCAGATATCTGGGCTGTGATCCTCTTAGGGTTAAGCGGGCTTGTACATAACCAATATGAAAGATTTGCAGGTTAAGGATTCAAGAAATGGGAACGACAAATGTGTACAATAAGTACATATTATGTATACATATGGAAATGCGAACAGAAACAAGTAAGGAGAGAGAAATAGTTTATTACTAGTGAGGGAGAGAGAGAGAGCGTAGCGAGGGCTAGAGTATTGTGCCCTCTAATATCATGTGCTCGCTAGGCAGATTACATAGAAGGCACTATAGCACCTTTGAGATGAGTCGAGATCTTGGGTGTGCCTGCAGGACCTTGTAGTGTCCTGAATCAGGCATATCACAGGTGTCCCCCGGAGAATGGAGGCGCTAATATCTGGATCTTATAGAGGTGCAAGAAAGGTAACTTAGAAGTCATGGGGAGAGAGGGGCTAATGAAATAAATAGCAGTACCCTGGAGAGAGGCCATGGGAGAAGGAAAAGAGGGGGCGGAAAAAGAAAGGGGGAACGGGGTTCTGTTATAGGGAAGGGGCGGTTTCATGTTAGTGGAGTAGGTCTGACTTAATTCAAGTTGATGATGTGATCGCATAGTGTCTACCTTGACATACTGTGGCGGACCTCTGTTGCGTCCATGAACATGTCGACACTGCGAGATGTCCAATCTAGGGACATATTAAGCCAGTCTTGCAGTCATGATATGAGTGCTTGACTGAAAAGTGGGGAAGAAGTAAGGTGCTGGTGGTCCAAAAGGAACTGGTGATAAAAAAAAAGCAGGGGGTTAAAAAGTATACAGTCAATAAGACAAACATTAGTGGATACCATGTACTGATACCCTCTAAAGTGTGCATATTTCTGTTACATATACTAACTGTTCTGCTGCACTGTATATTGGATATAGAATTTTCAGTGGATTTTTGAATTTTCAGTTTTTATGCCCTCCGTGGCAGCAACAGGACCACAATATGCAAAGGAAGATTCCATGCATTGAGAATTAATTAACACAAAGTGTGCATATTCCTGTTACATATACTGACCGCTCTGCTATATTGTATATTGGATATAGAATTTTTAGCTGATTTCTATGCCCTCCGTGGCAGCAACAGGACCATAATATGCTAAGGAAGATTCCATGCATAAGAGAATTAACTAACACATTCTTTTTCCTATGGTGTTAGAATTTTAGCTACAATACCTTAGCAACAGCTATTGAATGTGTTGAATACTGGTACCAGAACATTTCAATTGTGGATGTATATACTATCCGTGGCAGTGACAGGACCATTAATGTAAAAGAGGAACTTTGTGTGTATATATGATGGGCACATTCCTTCCTATCTAGGATTAACTGTGTCAGTAATTTTGTTGCAAAAAATTGCAACATTTGTTTGAATGTGTAAAGAACATTATACACACTATCCCTTGGATCAGGGGCGGATTGGGGACCAAAAGTGGCCCTGGAAAATTTCTGGAAGTGGCCTCATGTGGGCAGCACCTAATCAAAATGGGCAGGGCCAGCATAACAGTAGGCGGGGTTACTACATCAGTATACCTGCGAACTTGAAGCTGAAAGATGCACGTGTTTATACCTAGTCACGGGTGTTGCACAGAACCAAATAATTCAGCCGCGGACACTGCAGGAAACAGGGCTGATTACTTTGAATACATACAGTATACTTAAACATATGTATATGAAGTTTTCAGCCCATGTATAATTCTGAACAATGGGAGGAGGGAGAGCACCTCTCAGAGAGGGGGAACATGTTTATGAGCTCACCTCCTAAAGCCTTAAGGGGCGTACACATGGGGCGATTTCATACCCTTTTCTAAGGTATCTGACTAGACCACCTTCGCTTGCCACAACTTTACTAAAGGTAATAGATGGTGGCGTGGACACAGGATGGTAGAGGCGTGGACCCAGGGTGGTGGCGTGGTACACTGAGTGGCGCTGCTTTATCTATATCAAATTCCTTTGCCCCTAAAGGTGGTGAAAAAAACCTTTACATTGGCACCCTCTCATACTTTATAAAGGGACCGCGCACACAAAAAAAGATGTGTGGTCTCACAAGGAAGGGACGTGGCCACACAATAGTACACTCGTTTCAAATTACGCCGCACAGTACACCATATTATTCACATTATATAGCACCAGTGCCATAATTAGACATTTTGTTGCCCTGTGCCAGAAAGTGAATTTGTCATTGCCCCACTACCACAGCGCGAACTGGGAGAAGGGGCGTGGCAACGTGACAGTACCAATAACACCGTAATGCCCATTACACTTTATGGCACACATGGTACTGCCACACAGTACTGCCTATTTCACATTATGCCACACACCCTAATTCCCCTTATACAATATGCTGCACACTTTAATGCCCATATGACATTATGCTATGTGTAATGCCCCAAGTACTCCTGCTTATACACATAATGCCACCAGTAGTGTCCCTTACACAATGGCCAGAGAAGTGCCCAATGCATTATGTCCTGTCCAGCCCTGAGCCCAGCAGAGCCTGAATTGAGGCACTGAATTGATTTTCAAATATGGCACCAGCTTTTGAGCCAATCAGAGGTCTCAGTCCAACAGCCAATCAATAACTGCAGCTGCTGGACCACATGATGTACCCACAGTGCAAAAGGGGAAGGCACCACTGGCACACACCTAGTTATTGCCCTGCACAGCACCTAGTGCCCCTTATTCACATTACGCTTCACTTTAGTGCCCATTACACAAAATGTCCACAGTAGTAGTGTTGCTTATACATAATGCCCACTGTTGTCCTCAGTAGTATTGCTGTCTATACGTGACGCCCACACCAGTTGCTGAAAGTCTTAGCGCTGGTTTTACGTAACACCCACACCAGCTGCCGACAGTAGTAGCCCTGATGATGCTTAATGCCCACACCAGTTGCCGACAGTAGTAGCGCTGATTTTAGCTAATGCCCACACCAGTTGCCGACAGTAGTAGTGCTGCTTTTAATTAATGCCCACACCAGATGCAGACAGTAGTAGCGCTTCTTATACCTAATGCCCACACCAGATGCCGACAGTAGTAGCGCTTCTTATACCTAATGCCCACACCAGTTGTAGACAGTAGTAGCGCTTCTTATACCAATGCCCACATCAGTTGCAGACAGTTGTAGCGCTTCTTATACCTCATGCCCACACCAGTTGCTGACAGTAGTAGCGCTTCTTATACCTAATGCCCACACCAGATGCAGACAGTAGCACTGCTTATATGTAACGCCCACACCAGCTGACAACAGTAGTATCGCTGCCTGTACGTAACGCCCACACCAGTTGCTGAAAGTCTTAGCGCTGGTTTTACGTAACACCCACACCAGCTGCCGACAGTAGTAGCCCTGATGATGCTTAATGCCCACACCAGTTGCCGACAGTAGTAGCGCTGATTTTAGCTAATGCCCACACCAGTTGCCGACAGTAGTAGTGCTGCTTTTAATTAATGCCCACACCAGATGCAGACAGTAGTAGCGCTTCTTATGCCTAATGCCCACACCAGATGCCGACAGTAGTAGCGCTTCTTATACCTAATGCCCACACCAGTTGTAGACAGTAGTAGCGCTTCTTATACCAATGCCCACATCAGTTGCAGACAGTTGTAGCGCTTCTTATACCTCATGCCCACACCAGTTGCTGACAGTAGTAGCGCTTCTTATACCTAATGCCCACACCAGATGCAGACAGTAGCACTGCTTATATGTAACGCCCACACCAGCTGACAACAGTAGTATCGCTGCCTATATGTAACGCCCACACCAGCTGACGACAGTAGTATCGCTGCCTATAACGCCCACACCAGTTGCCAACAGTAGCAGCACTGCCTATATGTAACGCCCACACCAGTTGCCAACAGTAGTAGCACTGCCTATTTGTAACTCCCACACCAGCTGCCGACAGTAGTATCGCTGCCTATACATAACGCCCACACCAGTTGCCGACAGTAGTAGCGCTGTCTATACATAATGTCCACACCAGCTGCGGACAGTAGTAGCGCTGCCTATACATAATGTCCACACCAGCTGCCGACAGTACTACGCTGCTTTTACAGATGGAGCCAGCCTCATTGTTGCTGCTGGCGTGCTGGCCCGCCAGCATACATGGACACACAATGTCTTGGACGCTCGCATGTCCATGGGCCGGGTATGGGGCGAGCAAGCATAAGAGACACACACATGGCAGAATCCCCAGCGCACCGCGATGATTGGTGTGCGGGGGACAGGTACAATGAGGATGGCTCCACCTGGACATAGTTTGGTGACAGTAATACTCCCTCTCACACACTTTTTTTTTTTACCTTAAAATCTGTGGCAGCTCAGCCTCTCCTTTCATCAGCCTTGCTGTGCTCCGATGTAGCTCCGCCCCCTCATCCCGTTTGTCTCCGCCCATCCGTCCGTGTAGCTCCGCCCCCTATTCAGTGTCTGCTGGCCTGACACTGATGTAGTTAAAGGGGTTTGGACATGGGAGCTGGGAAGGAGCTTCAGGAAGCTGGCGCTGCTGCCTGTAGTCAGTGTGACAGGCAGCAGCAGCCACTGAGGACAGACAGCAGCTGCAGCAACAGGGAAGGGGGGAATGGGGCTCCTCTCTTCTCCTGCGCTTCTGACTCCGTGTCCACTGGGCTCTTGGATCCTCCTGCGGCACCCCCCCCCCCTCAGGGAGGCGGGGCTAGCGCCGCTCGGAGAGAGCCAGGCTCAGGCTCGCAGAGAGAACAGTGGGTGGGAGGAGTCACCAGCAGTGCCAGACCAGTGACAGTCGGAGGGCCTGGCACATGGTGACTATACTACTGGGCTGAGCCGGCTGACACTAGTAGCTCAGCCTCAGCGGCAGATCCTGAGGTGAGCTCAGCTGTAAGTTGTATGCTATGCTGTCACTCACTGTGTGCTCACTGCTGCCCCTGCTGCCTGCAATTTTAAATTCGGCCTCAGTAGCATCGGCCTCCCGGGAAAGTTCCCGGTAATTATAATGGCCAATCCGCCCCTGCCTTGGATACTGGTCTCTAGTTAAACCAGACCTAAGGGACGAAGTAGGTGCTGAGACAGAGTGTGAGTGTGGGCAACCTTGTCAAGGGGATCCAACACTCGATACACCTTCTCTCCCAGCTCCAACCGTATCCAGGCTCTATTTTGCTATATACACGGAGCTACACATAGTGGCAATACTTTAGCAATAACTGTTGTTTGTGTTTAATTCTGGTACCAGATCAACTGAATTGTGGATATATATGCCCTCCTCATACCAGACCTGAGGAACATAGTAGCTTGTGGGACGTAGCTCCCTCAGGTTATATTTGGCTATATACGCGGAGATATATATATATATATATATATATATATATACTGTTGCATACATGTTTGTCTATTTGTATATATGTCTATGTCCTGTTTACATGTTTGTCTAGTATATTTTTTATAATTGATCAATAAAAGCTATATTTTAATCAATTTAACCTTTTTCACAAACAGGACAAAGAGGGAGCCCCGCTTTAGGGCGCTCCAGCTCTGCTCTCCTGAACACATTGTTTTCTAGTATTTATAGTCTGATGCCTTCATGGCAGCATAGTGGCAAGTGAGTTGTGTGGTTCACTCACCTTCCATCCATGTGATATTACCATATTACCATTTAAACTATAACTGATAAAGAGTGCCCCAACAAAGAGAGAGTCTTTTCTCTTTTCCCTCCAGAATTCTAATGACTCCCATTGTGCATAAGATAGTGCTCCCCAGGAGCATGCACCAATTATTGAGCATTAACAGCAGTCTGGTGGTATCTTTTGTGTAGCTTCAGGATAATGCTTGGTTGGAGTTAAGCATCAAATCATAGAGAAACAAGTGAATATAAAGATCATCTAGGTAGGATGAAAGTTTTTGCCGGGAAATCATGGATCGCGTGAAATTAAATCTGCTGCGGGGGGAATTACAGGGGGGGCTGCTGGTATCTGGGAGGGTTTTTTGGTATGCAGGAAAACCTGCACGCCGGGTTACCGCTGTGGGGGGTATTACCAATGGGGTTCTTAGCGCATCCCCCCCGCACGGCCCCACGCCACTCCCCCCTCACCTGTGTCTGAACAGCCTCCTGGTGTGCTACCTGGACCAGTGATCTCCTCCTCCCTAGCCCCTTACTTGAAGGAAGGAGTGGGGAGAGCTGCCAGGGACCCACTCATCCCCTGCCGGCTGCTTCGAGAAGGGCAGCTTTTATTGCAAGAGCTGCCATTTGTGATACTAATCGCATATGTTAGAGCATATGCGATTAGTATCGATACGGTAGCCGGCAAAGGGGGGTGGTAAGGGGAGGTGGATATTAGTGCATCTCACCCTAGGTCACTGTGTGGGCCTTTATGTTTATATGTCACTGTGTTGCCTTCAGCCAGTCAACTTAAGCATGGAAGGGCAACGACCATTCCTTCGGTAACCAATGTCTGGTCATGTAGGTTGCAAAAGTGAGGTGTAAGGTAATTGTTTTCCTGCTAGACCACACACCTTAACTAGACCACGCCCCTTATATTAAGCCACACACCTTTTTGTGGTGTGCAATTTCTTCGCTAACAAGTAATGGCCCTTATTCTGATCGCTTCGCTTGGACAGGAATTCAGACAGTATTCCGATGTTGTGCATATACGCATGCGCAAAACCATTTCTGCGCATGTCTATATCACTAGACCACTTGTACATAGGTGAGCGCTTTCCACAACATTCGATGGTCATTGACCATCGAATAATGGGGGAGGGGGGGTTCTCACAGGCATCCAAATGGATGTTCACATAAAACATCCATTCGCATGCGTCCGGCCGAATTCAGCATGCGAATGGGCGGCACTGGTGATCTATTCGCTAGGCAGGGTTTGGTACATTCACTTTGGCCCTTGCACGGGTCCGAGCGAAGTGATCAGAATAAGGCCCAATGTAGGGGGGCATTTTAACATTTTTGCAATCCCTGACCATACCTTCCAACTGTCCCGTTATTTGTGACTCTGCATCTTAGCATCTCTGCAGTACACGGAGGGGGCTGGACGCTGCCCAGTTGTTACTGGAGCACTGGGCATGCCCCAAAAATTATGTAAAATGGGGTTGCGATGCTAGCCCACGTCCCATCTACCAGAGGCCACACTCCTTAGCCCCACCTCTTTCCTGGGATGGTCACTCCTTTTGATGCAGCAGGTCCCGACTTCACAGGGACAGAAGTTGGAAGGTATGATATACTTGTCCTAAATGCCTTCTATTGAACATAGTTTTCTTGTTTTTGCTCATTCATGTATTCTGTTATGTGCTGTGAAACCCTTGTTGCACCATATACATAAATGTTGTTGTTATTATTATTATTAATAATAATAATAATAATAATAATAATTACAAATCTGTGTTTGACTAATGGTGTGTACACACGGCAAATACTGCCGTGAGATGCGAGTCCCGACGCGATCAGATCGCATCGGGACTCGCATCTCACAGCATGCTAGAGGGGCACAATTTAGACTATATAGTGCAGATTTGCACTATATAGTCTTGCCTGCCCTCTCTATCTGTCTGCCGATATGCGTTCACACGGGAGCGTGCATCGGCAGCGCATCGGGCTCGCCAACCCTAAAAAAACATGCAATTTGAATGCGATTGGGCTTGCGATGTTCCCTAAAGCGGGAACATCGGAAGCCAAATCTTACCGTCTGTACACACCATACGTCCTGTACCACAATAGAATCACTCTGATTGCTTAGATTTGGGGGCCCATTTATCAAAAAGTGATAACTTGTGTGTGATAAAATTTGTTGTATATGATAAATAGTGGTCCAGTAAATCAGCTCCTAACTGCAATTTTTAAATACATTACATGACATGACCTATATATATGACAGTTAGATGCTGAATGGCTAGAACACAATGGGGGAAATACTGCTTTCACATTGCCTAAACTTTTAAGACCCGGTATTTTGAAACGGTATTTAAAACGGGTCTGAGCCACTAAACCCCTTTCACGTTGCAGGTGAAAGCCGGTATATTACCGTTTTAAACCCGTTTCCACCGCACATAAATACCGGGTCTCAAGCAGGTTTGCAGCTTGAAAGCAGCTAGGAGAGCAGGACAGAGATTAGCTATAAGACAGCGTAGTGCATATTTAATGAGCGGGTCACACTCATTACATACGTGCTTATGAATGAGCCGCTCATTACATATGTGCATATGTAATTAGTGCATATGTAAATTATCTACTGTATATGCTCATTTGGGTTCTTAGTGCACCACAATGAAAAGATCATTCATTTTTTTCCCCTGCCTTTGCTGGTATATTGTAGATAAGTGTTCATTCTGGTAGTGCCAATATGCCATTTACGACACGGAGTGGCAAGGAATGGCTAAGGCCATGGCCTAAATGTATGACTAGTGGTTCAGCTTCACACGACGATCCTCCTCTCCCCCCACCCTATAGTAAATTTAAGAGAGTTAAGCTGTCATCGACAAAAACACAGCAAACAACTCTGCCTTCTAAAGACATTTTATCACAAATCCTCAATTAGAGTCCAAGGGTGTCAGTGGTTGTGATGCCGGACCTTCCCATCACTGTACAGGAAGAGGTGGCTCCTTCCACCAGCATGCATCTCCTGACTGTGTACCCTGGATCCTAAGCACTAGATCTGATCCATCAGTAACTTTCTAAATTTCCTACAATTGTTTTTAATTGCACATAATACCATGGGTGACATTTAATAGGATGCGATTTGTGATTTTTGGTGAGAATTAGGCAACACAATGGCATTATCGCATTTTTTGCCTAAATTGCCAATTTAATAGTGTGCGCTAAGTACCGTAAATCGCACATTTTGTGCGATAACTTGCACTTTCTCACTTGCCAGTAAAAATTATCATTTTTATTGCATCCAGATGTTTTTGCATAGAAAAGTATACAAATCGCTTATTTAATGGCATGCGCAAACAGAATTTTTGAGGTGTCTAAAAATCACACATTATTCAGACCAGGTTCTGATAGGTGAATTTGTCAGAGACATGCACAGATCATCGCGATCTGTTCATGGTTCTGGTGTAAAAAAAAGAGTTAAAAAAAATGGTGTGGGGTCCCCCTCCTGAGCATAACCAGTCCCGGGCTCAAAGAGCCCTTCCTGGTTTCATAAAATCACGGGGCAAAACAAATAGGGTTCCCCTGGATTTTATAAAACCAGCAGCAGGCTCAAGGGCCAGTCCTGGTTCCCAAAATAAGGGGGACAAAATGAGTAGGGGTCCCCCGTATTTCAAGAACCAGCACCAGGCCCAACTAGCCAGCAGGGTAATGCCACAGCCGGGGGGAGACTTTTTACACAAGTACCCCTGGCCAAAGCATTCATGCCTCTGACCGGTCAGCATGGGCAGGGGTCCTGGGGAAGTGGGGACCCCCCCAAAGAAGGGGTCCCCCCCTCCAGAACTTTCCTGCCCATGCTGAAGCCTGGTACTGACCTTGATGCCCCTGGGCGGTGGGGAGCGAACTGATTATTGTGTAAAAAAAATAGAAAAACTATTGTGTATTGCTGTGGAACTATGAGTCCCAGCAAGCCTGTACCGCATGCAGGGACTTGGAGAACCACAAGTCCCAGCGGGCCCTTTATTGCCCCGCATGCTGGGACTTGTGGTTCTCCAAGTCCCTGCATGCGGTGCAGGCTTGCTGTCCCACAGTAGGACAAATAGTTAAATAGGTACTTGTTTCCTAGCACGGCCACAATCGCGGGCATCGTGTGTCATTTTTAGTGGTATACGACGCGACCGACGCGATGCCCCCGATTTTCCCATTGAAATGCATTGAAAATAGTCAAAATCGCGTCGGTCGCGTCGTATGCGGCTAAAAAAGGCTTAAATGGTCCAGACGCGTTGCCCACGATTTCCCCATAGGAAACAATGTTAAATGGCTCAATGTACCCGCGATGCCCCCGATTTCTCATAGGGAACAATGTTAAATACCTCAATTTCACCAAATCATCATAGGGAACAATGGTAAATGGGCCAGAAAGCCCCAAAAACACCCCAGAACAGTGAAATGTCCCCCCAAAAGTACTTTACGCCACCCCACGATCAACGCGAACCCGAAGCGTGGCGAGCGCAGCGGTACGCGTCCTCCGACCTTTTCATACCCCCACTATCCACGTCGGCGTGGAGTTGAGAATAGAATAGTGTGGCGAGCGTAGCGAGCCACCAAGCCCGAAGCGTGGCGAGGGGACGCGGATACCTTCACAGGTAAACGCGTCCCTTCGCGGGCTTCACAGGTAAACGCGTCCCTTCGCGGGCTTCACAGGTATCCGCGTCCCCTCGCGGGGCTCGCTGCGCTCGCCACGCTTCGGGCTCGCCACACTATTCTATTCTCAACTCCACGCTGACGTGGATAGTGGGGGTATGAAAAGGTCGGAGGACGCGTACCGCTGCGCTCGCCACGCTTCGGGTTCGCGTTGATCGTGGGGTGGCGTAAAATACTTTTGGGGGGACATTTCACTGTTCAGGGGTGTTTTGGGGGGTTTATGGCCCATTTAACATTGTTCCCTATGATGATTTGGGTAAATTGACCCATTTAACATTGTTTCCTATGGGAAATCGGGGGCATCGCGGCTAAATTGAGGCATTTAACATTGTTCCCTATGGGGAAATCGCGGGCATCGCGTCGTGACCATCGCACCCGATTTTTTAGTGCTTGCGATGGCCGCGATGCCCCCGATTTTTCCTCACGATGCCCACGATCATGATCGTTGTGGCCGTGCTAGGAAACAAGTACCGTTAAATAAAAACACACAATCACAGTAAAACACAGTAATACTCACCTATGTTGCCACGAAGCATCGGTCCCCTTGTCCAGTAGTATCCACTCGGGTACCTGTAGAGAAAAAACATACTCACCGGACGTCTTCAGGGCTTCTCTGGGACCCCTGCACCGCTGTTACCAAGCTCCGGTCTTCCGTTTACTTCTGGGGCTCCGCCCCCCCGACCGGGACTTAGGCCTGCCCACCAGCCAATCATGGTCCGGGATTTCCCGATGCCAGACCATGATTGGCTGGTGGGCGGGCCTAAGCCTTATAACTGACAGCATGCGCTCCAAACTACTCTTTTTCATATCATGTCATGGAATTCTTTTCAAAATCTAGTCATCCTACACTACACCTACAACGGTCCCCTCTGTGCACATTTCTGCTTCCATTATTCATTCACCTCTTCGTAACACTCATAAGCTTTTTACTCACTTCTCTACATCAGGGTTGCAGACTCTCCCGGAATGGCCGGGAGTCTCCCCAAAATCGGGACCCCCTCACGGCCCCCCGGAAGGGTGGGCAACCCTCCCGGATTCAGGGGGGACCCTCCTTGTGCCCCAGATCGCGTCATTTTAGCCCCGCCCCCTCCACGGAGATCCGTGAATTCGTCAGTTTGTCATCATGGGGGCGGGGCTTAGTGGCGTCACACTTAAGCCCTGCCCCTGAGCAGCTGCTGGAACTCTCCTCTCCCGGCTTCTCCCGGAGAGGAGAATTATAAAGTCGGCAACCCTGCTCTACATGCACTTTAACATCTAAAACTTGCCACTACACCAAATATTCACAAATCTCCGCTAACATGTATTTAGCTCTTCTGCTTCTATTAGCTGGTGATATATCAACAAATCCTGGCCCTAATCACCTGTCACACATTCAGCTGAGTCAAATCAATATAGAAATCTTGCCAACCTCATAAATATCACATGTATCCCATCGCCCTCCAAGTCACTTAAATGTGCTTTACTCAACCCACGCTCTGTTTGCCATAAATTAACATCAGTCCACAACCTCTTCATCTCTGGCATCTTCAATTTGCTGGCTAGTACAGAGACTTGGCTCACACAATCAGACACAGCCTCCCCTGCAGCACTATAACATGGCGGTTTCCACTTCACACACACCTGCAGGCCTAGTAACAGCAAAGGAGGTGGAGTAGGTATATTACTGTCCCAGTTGTGCACATACACAGTCCTACCACTGGTTCCTTAGCTCACATTCACATAATTTGAAGTTCACTCTATCAGGGTTTTCACCCCTTTCTCTATGCGTGTCGCAGCTATCTATCGCCCACCTGGGATTCCCAAACATCAATTTCTAGAAGATTTCTCTGCCTGGCTCCCACACTTCTTATCTTCTGACATCTCCACCATCATCATGGGCAATATTGCTATTGACAGGCCACTTTCTCCTCATGCCTCTAAACTCCTCTCTTTAACCTCCTCTCTCGGCCTCTCCCAATGGTCTGACTCCCCTACTCACAAGGAGGGCCACTGCCTTGATCTGGTATTCACTAGGCTATGCTTTGTTTCTGAATTCACTAACGCCTCATTCCCTCTCTCGGATCACAACCTTATCACCTTCTCAACCTCCTCCATTTCTCCATGCTCTATAATACCTAAATCATGCAAGCCTCTATCCCATAGAAATACAAATTCTATTGATTTTTAACAACTTTCTACATCTCTGCAACATCTGCTCTCACCCATTTCTATACTTGCCTGTCCTGAGACAGCTGTAACCCACCTGAACCAGACTCTACAAACTGCCCTTGATGAAGCTGCTCCAGCTACTCCTCACAATCCATGTATGCTTAGATGCCAACCGCGGCACTATAAATAAACAAGACACCTGCAAAAACTATCACATAGATTTGAGCGTCGGTGGCGTAAATCTCAAAATCAAGTAACTGGCACATTTAAGACTAAGCAAACTTATTTGCAATCTCTAATCTCTTCTCATGCCACTAACCCCAAGTGACTCTTTAATACATTTAAATCACTTCTTCACCCTCCTTCACTCTCCCCACCTGCTAATATCATGCGCAAGAGCTTGCTTCCTTCTTCAAGGAAAAGATTGCTAAAATCCAAGATGAAATGGCATGCTCCTCTTCAGCCAGTGACTTGCTTACTTCCCTTCCTGAGCCCTTTGCCACTCTCTCCTCATTTGACCCCACAAGTGAGGATGAAGTATCCACACTCTTCTCATCTCCTACTCCACTATCTCTCCTCTTACAAGTTAGTAAAGCTCTGTCTCCTCTCCTGTGCTTAGTCCAAGCTTAACTAAAATCTGTAACCTCTCTTTTTCTACTGGTATCTTTCCTTCTCTGTTCAAGCATGCACTTATTACTCCCATTCTAAAAAAACACAATTCTGATCCAAACTGTCTCTCTAACTACCGTTCTATCTCTCAGCTCCCATGCCTCTCCAAGCTACTTGACAGACTTGCCTACACTCGCCTCACACACTTTCTTCACTCCTACAACTTGCTGGACCCACTTCAGTCGGGCTTTCACTCTCAACACTCCACAGAGACAGCACTGACTAAAGTAGTCAATGATCTGGCCACTGCTAACTCTAAAGGCCATTTCTCACTTATTCTTCTAGATCTCTCAGCTGCCTTTGGCAATGGCGACCACTCTCTTCTCATACAAACACTACAATCCCTAGGTCTTCAGAACACAGCCCTTTCTTGGTTCTCTTCCTACATATCTAATCGCTCTTTCAGTGTTTGCTTCTCTGATTCTACCTCCTCCTCACTACCACTGTCTGTTGAAGTACCACAAGTCTCAGTCTTAGGTCCTCTTCTTTTCTCAATCTATACCTCCTCTCTTGTCAGCTCTTTTGGATTCCAGGATAATCTGTACACTGATGATACTCAAATTTATCTATCCTTCCTGGAATTGTCACCTTCAGTATTGCTCGGTGTCTCTGAATGTCTTTCTGCCATTTCATCTTGGATGTCATATCCATAGGCGAATCTAGAATTATGGTAATGGGTGGTCCCAGACAGAGGCGGGCTGGGCCGGGGGGCAGAGTGCCACATGCCCCCCAGGCCGGCATGACTATCTACTGGCTGGGCCGCTGTGTGCATCTTGCACACGCTGCCGCAGCCCAGCCATCACCGGCGCAGCCGCCGGCCACCAGCACAAGCTGTTCCTGGCCGCACGAATGTAAGGTGACGGCCTCTTAAAAAATGGCCGCCACCTTATAGGAGACAGACACTAGAGGTACTGCTATACCTCTAGTGTCTGTCAGAAAAGAACAGTGCGGCCAGCGCTACCCGGAAGTGCGGATTCGGGTAGCGCTGGCGCGCTATTTAAATCAGGCTTGCCTACAGTATGCTCCCGATTGCTGCAGAGACAGTGCAGGATGTCACTCTGAGCTGAGGCTCAGGCTGTGCATCGGGAGCTGGACTCTCTGGAGGAGCAGAGTGCTGACAGCCAGGGCTTGCCTCTGCTGCTTCCCGGAGGCTGGCCCCGCCCACCACAAACACTGAGCACGGCAGGAGGCTCAGGCTCCATTCATCAGGCCAGCCCTGCTCTCTGTCCCTGCTCCTATGCTGCCTCCCTCAGACCTTCTCCAGGAAGTCCCTGCTCCTCCCAGGAAGGAGCAACACAGACATGTGAGTGTGCACTGGGGAGAGGGAGGCTGTGTATAATGTGTGTGTATAATTTAATGCAGAGGGGGAGGGGAAGGGTGTATAATGTATCACAGTGTGTGTGGGGGGGTTGTATAATGTATCACAGTGTGTGTGTGTGTGTGTGGGGGGTGTATAATGCATCACAGTGTTTGGGGGGGGGGATGTATAATGCATCACAGTGTTTGGGGTGGGGAGGGTGTATGATGCTTCACAGTGTGGGGGGGGGGTGTATAATATATCAGTGTGTGGGGGGGGAGGGTGTATGATGCATCACAGTGTGGGGGGGGAGGGTGTATAATATATCAGTGTATGGGGGGGGGGGCAGGGGGCTGCATAATGTAATATAATGTTATGGTTATGTGGACAGGCTGTAATATAGGGGGCTGGTGTGCATAATGTATTGGCTGTAATATGGGGGATGTATGTAATATAATGGTACTGTATATGTTCTGCACGTTTTTTTTATTTTTTTAAGAGGCCTGTGATTGATTTTTATAAGTGAATGAGGTGTATGTATGTTTTTTTAAAGTGAAAGAGGTGTGTGGGATGTATTCAATGCTGTGGGCAAGCAGGGCTTCCTGCTCGCTGTCACCACTCACCCTGTCAGTTTTAAACTCACCCCCCTCATACGCCAATTCCCCCTCGCTCAGTTTTTTGAATGAGGGGGAATTGGCGTATGCGGCTGCAGAAGCAGCGAGACTCACGGCTATATACAGCGGGTTCACTGCATTAGCCGCGGGTCTCGCTGTTTGGGGGAATCCTCGCCGTCCTGTGACAGCGAGGATTCCCCCAGAACGTTGAATAGGGCAAGCGGCTGGCGAGGGGGGTTAAACAGGGATGATCGCTGGTTTTCTGCGATCCTCACTGTTTAACCCCCTCGCAGGCCGCATTGAATATTACCCTGTGTGTGTGCAGTGAAAGGTGTATGTGCATGTGTATTTTTAGTGAAACAGGTATGTGGTGTATTTAAGTGAGGGGTTTTGAGGGTTTTTAAGTGGTAGAATGATGTGTGTGTGTGTGTGCATGTACATGTTAACTGAAAGAGGTGTGCATGTGTCTGAGAGAAAAAGGTGCATGTGTTTGTGTTGAGTGGCAGTGGCGGATTTAGAGGGATCACCAATGAATGTACCCCTCTGTCGTTTAGGTGATTTTTAGTTTTACAGTTTTTAACAGCCGACCCACATACCACCTCTAACAGGAGCCAGACGACCCGCAAGCCACCTCTCACCGTAGCCAGACGACCCACAAGCCCCCTCTTGATTGGACACACATCGGGAGCTGTGACACATCAGTGGGACAGAGGTGTGTGTTTTTATTGAGTGACAGAGGTGTCTATGTGTGTGTATATAGATGCTGTATACATTGGTGAGGGGACAACATTTATCTTGCCTCCGGTCAAGGACCACTGATGGCGCATGCAAATGGTCGCCCTTTCTCCCTCACACTCTCTCCCTGTCTGTCTCTCTCACAAACTCTCTTTTCATTCCTCTCACACACATTCCCGCTCTCTCTCCCACCTCTGTCTCACACACTCCGCCCCTCTGTCTCTTAAGCTGTGTACACACGGGGCGATATTTCGCACATAGCGCTGGCAATATGGTCGCTGAGCGACCATATTGCCAGTGATTTCATGTGCTATGGGCGATAAATTGCCGGGAGCGCGCTCCCGTGGCCAGCCCTGCAATGGTCGCTTGTCGCAGGAGCATGCTCCTGCCACCAGCGCTTTCCCCGGCAGTCAGCTGTTTCCCCCAGTTTCTCCTTCTCATCAGCGATCATCTCTGGTCGCTGATGAAAAGGAGACATTGAGCAATCGACATTTCAGGCCCAAAGTTTTCTTCTGCTACTGTAGGGCACACCCCCTAGTGGCAATAGGTACGTCTATAGGCGGAGTTAGACACACCCCCTGGGAGGATCATGACTCACGCTCTCAGTGGAATGTAGCACTCCACTAGCAGCTAAAATCTCCCTGAAACTAGTTTTCAAAAGTAGGCAAGTATGATTTAAATGGATCCCCTTGGCGACGAGCATGTACCCTGGCTCTCCCCTGCAAAAAATTCCCATGGCAAGAATGAAACACCTGGCAAGAAGCATGTAACCCCTGGCAACAAGCGATATAGGTAAGCAGCATTTATATGGTATAATTATTTAGTTTAATGGGCATTACGGTATTGGCATTATGTTTTATGGGCATTAGGTTGCTGGCATTATGTGTAATGGGCATTACGGTGTTGGCATTATGTGTAATGGGCATTTCGGTGTGTGGCATTATATGTAATTGGCATTAAGGAGTGGCTATTATGTGTAATGGGCATTACGGTGATGGCTTTATGTGTAATGGGCATTACGGTGTTGGCATTATGTGTAATGGGCATTACGGTGTTGACATTATGTGTAATTGGCATTAAGGTGTGGCATTATATGTAATTGGCATTAAGATGTGGCATTATGTTTGATGGGCATTACGGTGTGTGGCATTATGTTTAATTGGCATTACGGTGATGGCTTTATGTGTAATGGGCATTACGGTGTTGGCTTTATGTGTAATGGGCATTACGGTGTTGGCATTATGTGTAATGGGCATTACGGTGTGTGGCATTATGTTTGGGCATTACGGTGTGGCATTATCTTTAATTGGCATTACGTCTGTGATGGCTTTATGTGTAATGGGCATTATGGTGTGTGGCATTATGTGTAATTAGCATTACAGTGATGGCTTTATGTGTAATGGGCATTACGGTGTGTGTGGCATTATGTGTAATGGGCATTACGGTGTGTGGCATTATGTATAATTAGCATTACAGTGATGGCTTTAGGTGTAATGGGCATCACAGTGTAAATTTTTGTAACGCGCATTAGGCGCGCACTTTCCCCGTTTCTGTTGTATGTGTGTGTGGGGGGAAGGATTGTTTAATCCTTGCTGCATACTAGACGGGAGAGGATAGGGTGGTGAAACGATGGCGATGGTGATGGGCCACTTGCTTGTGTTGCCCCCCAGGCTGAAAGTTGCCAGCCAGCCCCTGGTCCCAGATCTAGACATACTAGGAGGGGGACCTTTGCGCGGCTTAGCCGCGTGGCAAAAGGGGGTGAGGCCTCGTTGGAAGGAGGCGTGGCATCACAAAAAGGGGTGTGGTATTACACTTTAGACCAGGGGTCCTCAAACTACGGCCCGCGGGCCAGATGCGGCCCGCTGAGGACTTTTATGCGGCCCGTCTGGCTTGCTGCTGCCCAAGCGCTGGCGCGGCAATCACTCTCACTTTCTCACTTGCCGAGAGCCGGGAGGATGGACGGGCAGGCTGGCTGGCAAATGGACGGGCGGAGGCGTGGCCTGGGACGTCAGGGGAAGCAGCAGTGTCTGCTGGTCCGACCCGGCTCCCTGCTTAAGCTTATCCTATGCGTGTGACATCATCACATCACACGCTGCGGCTGAGAGGAGGGTAGCTGAATCCGGAGAGAGGAGCCGGATGAGGGAGGGAGCAGTGAAGTCGGGAGTGCATATTATCTTTCGGGTGAGAAGAGGCTGTGACTGGTTGAGGGTATGTGGAGATATTACATGGCAACACATCAATTACGCCAGCACCATGTGGCCATCCCCCCACATTTTGGCAAGGACTCCTATACAATGGCTGCACATCTCCCACATCATCATATATATATATATTTATATCAATATTTTTAAAATTATATATATATGTACACTGCGCAGCATGTACTGTACATCCCCCGCCCCTGTCTGTTGTGGTGGCTGCCGTTACTGTGTACAATTGTACACAGTAACGGCAGCCACCACAACAGACAGGGGCGGGGGATGTAAAGTGCATGCTGCGCAGTATATATATATACACACATTTTACATTTTTTTTTTTACTATAGTCCGGCCCTCCAACGGTCTGAGGGACAGTGAACTGGCCCCCGATTTAAAAAGTTTAAGGACCCCTGTTTTAGACCATACACAGTGATGCCCATTACATATTTTAGCAAACTCCGTAATACCCATTACACATAAAGCCACACGCCGTAATGCCAATTACACATAAGGCCACACACCATAATGCCCATTACACATTGTGCCACACATCAAGATGCCCATTACATACTATATAACAAAGCGTAATGCCCATTACATATTTGCCACATAAGTGCTGCTTACCTACGTGCTCATTGCGAGGGGGTTCTTGCTTGATGGTACCATAGTACCCATTACACATGATGCCGCACACCATTGTACCCATTACACATGATGCCGTGCACCATAGTACCCATTACACGTGATGCTGCACACATTGGGCCTTATTCTGATCGGTGCGGCCAAACGTGCGTACGTTCGCTATTAACGTACGCTAGCCGCACGCGGCCGTTGGGGTTAAGTCCACCCACAACTCAGCCGCATACGTACGGGCATAAACAACGTAGAAGGGGAGTGGCGTACAAATGAGCGTACGCCAACGTACACGGACGGGCCAGCCCTTACACTCCGACAACTGGCGTACAACTGAGCGTACGCCGCCGTTTACGGACGTCTCTCGTCCGTCTTCACACCGCCTTCTTGCGGAGATCTGAGCGTACGCCAGCTTGCACGGACGGGTCCCTATTGTTTTCAATGGAAAACTCAGCTTATGTCACCGCTCGTGAGAGTGAGCGTACGTCCGTGTACGCTGGCATACCCTTCACATATATGGACCTGCAAATCTTGCCTTTCAACTAGAATTCTGACAATTGATTAATTAATCTATTTGTTATTCAATTATTGTTTTCTATTAACTCAATTGTCTACCTTAATAAAGACCTAATAAAACAACATTTTAACCCTCGATACATGTATATTTGTTATGTTCTAATGTGGCATTTTAATCACTATGTGTCCCCATATTGCTGTTACTTTTAAATCAAGTTATGTTGGTGTTTCTGTATATGTACTAAATTATGTCCATAATTACTTTGTCCACAATGTGTAACATGTATACCTACCCTGATGTTATGTGTGATGTTTTAATCGAACAACATTAAACATTCATGCATTTTCACTATGTGTTATTTTACTCAAAAACACACACATTCACACATCAATCATTACCCCTCACCTCAAATTACAAATATAACTTACATTACACATCTGTATGTACCTACCCTTACAAGCCCTCTAACATATTTATTATTAAAAACACAGGCAATTAATAAGACAATAGAAACGTTTATTTAGAACAAAAATAATAAGGGGGGGGGGGATAAAAATAAATTAAATGCGGGCCTCCAGAAGGCCAAAAAGAATTTGTAAATACAGGAGGGTCAGGACGATCTCCCGCATGAGGGCTGCCACCTCCTCCTGCTGCTGTTCAGTGTCTGTAGTGAAGGGATAAAAAAAAAAATTAATATATAACATACACAAATGTTTGTTGTATTTGTACATAATAAAAAGTTCAGAGTTATGTGTGAAGGCCACATACATTTTTAAACTACATTGAAGATGGGTCTGCTGTAAACACAGTACTAAAAAATTATATGTTAACACACACATACTGTACATAGTAAATAACATTAATTCAATTACTCCTTCTTGGATGAATGTATGCTGTATCCCAATTGGTAGTTTGGTTTTGGGGGACTGTCCTCTAACCTCACAATTAGGCTGTGCTATTTAAGGGTTATGACATTGTTGTGGCTTAAGCACTCCTTACTATTTTAAATTTAGGACATTGCTGTACAAATTATAGGCCTACAGCTATGTTTGTAAAGCATGCATCCGCATGGCCTCACACACTATTAACAAAACAATCTCTACATTTATGTTGCACATCATGCTGGGAACTGGAGTTACCCAACACCTGGAGCCACATAACTACCACACCACTAATGTCGGATATCTCATTGGATGTACTGTTATGTCAATTATTCAAGGGGTGAGGCATGGCCACACTCAAAAAAAACACCAAGGGGACCCTTGTTCCTGGAGAAGGACAGGACACACCTCATGGTCGCCCTGCAGTGATATGTTGCAACTAATGTTGATGTTGGATACACATATGTGGTTGTTGTGATTGTTTATGTGTAGAAATGTGTAGGTAAACATTAGACACATTATTTACTTACGGCTACTTGAGCCATCCTGGTCGCCGCTGGTTGGCTGTGCGGTGGTTGGGGGGGTCAGGAGCAAGGGGGATGGGATGGGAATTTGGATAGAGGTAGTGGGTGTGAGTGGGGATTGGAGAGGTTTGGGGGTGGGTGGTGGAGAGGTGTAGGGGGGTTGGAAATGGGGTGGGGGTAGGGGTGTGGGTGGGGGTGGGGGTAGGGGTGTGGGTGGGGGTAGGGGAGGGGGTGGGGGTGGGGGAAGGGGATGGCGAAATTGGGTGGGCCCCAGCTTGACCCATTGTCTCCTCCTCTTCCTCCTCCTCTTCTTCCTCCTCCTCTTCCTCCTCCTCTTCTTCCTCCTCCTCCTCCTCCTCGTCTGGCTGCTCCAGGGCTGCCTGCTCCTGGGCTGCCTGGTCCCGGGCTGCCTGCTCCCGGGCTTCCATGCGTGCCCTTGCCCGTGCTGAAATGTTCATGTTGATGGCATAGAAATCGAAGATTGGGTTTCATAAAAAAGGGGGAAAGAAAAATTCACATTAGTCATGCTCATAACCTTCCAAATTCTCATTGCTGTTATATTTCAGACATTTATCATGCAAACTAATTGATATGCTACACCCAAAAACTGAGCAACTACTTAAACCCCCCCTATACACCCCCTATACACCCCCTATACACCCATATACACCCCCTATACACCCCATATACACCAATATACACCCCCTATACACCCCCTATACACCCCATATACACCCACATACTCAGGAACATATTTATAAAAAGTACAGAAAACATTTGCAAAAAACGCAGACATACTAGTAATAAAAACTTACATCGGGCAATATGGCGGCGAAGTGTGCAGAGCAAAACTGGCTGCCGCCGGCGCAGGTCAGACCAGCGCCGCTCAACTTGCCCCAGGCTTCTGCGGACGCCGGTCGTGGAGTATATTAGGCGGCGGGCAGCAGTATACGCCCGCCGCTTGTCCATATTGCTGACATATGGGCCCCTGGGCCCCAGGTGACGGTCCATGACCTCAACCAAGGCCAACAACTCCTGGGTCGAAAACGGCCTAGCCCTGGTTGAAGTCATAGTGCCAATGGCGCAGTTAATAATTGCAGGTACATATATCACTTTTGGTGCTTGCTGATTGGTCTAAAAAATTGTTTGTTTGGTATTAACTTTATTAATCCTTCTTACATTAACAAACTGGATGCGAATAGAAACTTACGCGGACCGTTCCGATATACACAGACCAAAACCAACAGCAAGCATTCAATGTATAGAGAGGAACTGTATATACAGTGTGCGAAAAATAATACACGCAACCGTCTACTTATAAATACGCTGCTTAAAGGGGGCACAATACACCGATTTCCATGGAGAGCCGTACTGTATATACAGTGTGCGGAAAATAATACACGCAACCGTCTACTTATAAATACGCTGCTTAAAGGGGCACAATGCAACATGTTGGTGTATGACAATTTCATACTCATTACATATGTAAGGAAAGCATTATAACGTGATGTTTTGAAATGTGACTCACAAAGCATACACGAACTCCAACAGATACCAGCTGACAACACTCATCATTGGAATGACAGGTGCACACATTTCACGCTGCAGAACACAATGCTCCACAACCTGTGTATGTGCATATACAGGTGATTGATCAGGTGCGTGGAGACCTGCGTAATTTAAGCGGCAATTATCGGCGGGAAATATCGGCGTAAATGAGCAAGTACATTGCGGGGAAAAATATACGCCCCCTTGTTCATGGCGGGAGATTAACATATAAATATTCAGTCAGATGCAGGCCACAATTGCTGCAAACATGTCTAGTTCAGACGATTCCGCAGCTGAGGACGCTCTCCAGAGAGCAAGAGCAGAATCCTTGCTTGAAAGGTTGAGGCAGAGGGAGCAGGAGAGGACAAGGAGGACCCAAGACCAAGCGGGCCCCTCAGTAACAGGCCCTGTTCAACCTCCACCAGCTCCACAAGGGCCAAGCAACCAGCCAGAACAAGAGGTTGCATCTCTCCAAACAGGTGTGACCCAGCAGGTGCATGGTGAGAGAACTGGGGCCACCAGAAAACAAGCTGCAACATCGAGGGTGAGGACTGAGCAGGATACCACCACCAGAAAGAGAAACCCTGCATTTGTAGAGGCCGAATTAAGAATTTTAGTGCCCAGAGCACGTGAATGGATAGAATTGCCAATCAGGAAGCCGGGTGCCAGTGCAAGGAGAAACCTTTGGGACAAGATAACAGAGGAAGTGAACCAGGTGTCACCAGTGGTCAGAGATTGGCAAGCGGTGAAGAAAAGGCAAGTGTGTTTGTCCCCCTGATAATGTCATATGTGTGTACATATGTTACATGTATGTTTTGAGAATAATAGAAAGGTGTGTTTGTAGATAGTGCTACACTTCAATGTCACATGTGAACACAACCATGTCTAATAACCCACATTGATATATGAAACATGCACCATTGGTGTGATGTGAGGTTATGGGCACAGTTCTGCTCATGTGAAGTATGTGAAGTATGTGATGGGACAAGAGAAAGTGTGTTTTGGAAAGAGTTGTTGTAAAGGTGCCCATACACGTTACAATTATTGTATACAATATTGTATACAATAATTGTAACGTGTATGGCCACCTTTACATGTTCCATATGATGCAACTGAAACAAGAATGAGCAAAATGTAGCTGGTGAGAAACTACACATCCCAGTATGCCATCCCATAGTTAAATGACTCCATAATAACCACACTGTCAAGCTATGGTGGAATGTGTAGTTTCACAACAGGTGGAGGTGCCTAATTTGGCCAGGGATGATGTCATTTCTGCATAGTGATCTATGTATGTGCATTTAGTGGCCTAATGAATGAGATGAGACACTGAAATGCCTCCTAATGGAGACATTAATGTGTGTGTGGGACACATATGGATAAAAAACATAAGATCACCCACACTAGGAAATGTAACGTAGTCATGATGTTCACTAGCACAGTGGTGCACATATCTCATGGGGATATTTGTATTTTTAAACTTGTAGGTGGACCGACTTCAAAAGTACACTGAAGAGGAAGATGACTGACCGGTACAACCACAGCATGTCCACCGGGAGAGGTCCTATGCCCGATACTTTGGAGTATACCCCCCTGGAGCAGGACGCCTTGGACGTCATTGATGTGGGCGAGGTCAGGGGGATCTCCAATATGGACAGTGAGCTCCCGGCGGAGGTCTTTGATGCTGCTTTTGATGGTAAGTCACAGTAATGCATTGTATTTTGAAAGAGATTTTTTAGTGCGTATGTGATGGTGACATTGTTTTCAATTATTATCCTAGCAGAAGCAGAAAGCCAGGATGTACCGGCAGCATCTTCCTCTGCAGAGCCACAGGTGGAGCAAGTGGTCCAGCCTCCACCAAGACGTCGCCCCCAGCCCCAGCCACAGGAGATATGGGATGAGAGCGTGTTGGTGATGCTGGAGAGGATCGAGCAGCAAGGGGTGGATGCTGCGATCCGTCAACAGCAGGTGGCGGAATTTCTGGCGGAGTGGAAGGCCACAAACAGGCTGCAGTGTGAGGCCTTGAACCGCATTAATGACACTCTGGCGGCTGGCATGCTAAGCATTGGCCAACACCTCAGCCGCCAGAATGAACTTCTTGCGGAGCAGCTGACCACCGCCAGGTCCCTAAGGGACAATCCCCCATCTGCTGGCCCACCCCAAGCTGCTCCCCAACCTTCCACCTCTGCTGACCCTCCTGTGTCCACTAGGGGAAGATGCCGCAAGCCAGCTGAGCCAAAGGCCCCTGTCCCCAAGGCCCCATCTAAAAGGGGGAAAAAAGGGCCCAAATAATGAGACCTGGTTCACTTCCTCTGTGGTTGGACCCCAAATGTTTAAATTGCACTGGACATCCACTTCCTGAGTTGGCCATCGATCCATTTTCGTGCCATGGGCATTAAAGTTCTTATTTTGACCTCTACAAATGCAGGATAAATTTTTGGTGGTGTGTATCCTGCTTAGTATTCACCCTGGTTGTTGCAGTACGTATTCTGGTGTCCCCATTTCTTTCACCATTGCATTTGCAGGGTAACACATGTTTGGAGATATGCAACCTCTTGTTCTGGCTGTTTTTTTTATTTTTGTGTCTATTTTATTTGTTTATTTGATTTCTGACATTAAAGTGTGAAATAAGCTGTGATGCTGAACAGCAAATAAATTTCTTTTACCAATTAAATCAAAATTGTTGTATGTGTAATTTCTTGTGTGAAACAAATACTAGATTTATGTGTACTTACTGACCAGGGTATTTTTGAACATTTGTTGAAGTGTGGTCGAAGTTTCCCATGTGTAACCCTCTCCATGGCCATTCCCATGTTCCTATCCAACTTTTCCCTGCTAATTAGTTTGTGTCAGCACATGTGCAGAGCAACTTAATAGGTGAGAAAGCAGTTTGTGTGCAGGTGAGGTAGCTCCTACAGTAGTAGGTAAAAGCAGGTCCAGAACAATGCTTTCCTCATGGAGTGGGTGAGGCAGACAAACAAGGGTGAAAAGGTAAATTTGTGTAGGAATGCATATGTGTCCTCCCTAAAAAAAGATGTGTGAATGGGCCAAACATGATAAAATTGCTTGTGAACAAACATGTATAAGTTTTTAAATATATATGATTTGACAGTATCATAAGCAGATGTAGGAATCCTTTGTTAGAGAGATGTGAGTGCAATAATGTTATTGGTGGCATCTTACATCCAGAGTGTAGTCAAATCCAATTCATAGCAGATGAGATAGTGGTACAGTTCTGTATTTTGGGTACTATACAAAGATTGTGTGCAAAATAGTGGTCATGGGCTTAAAACATTGCTGAAACATCCTTTGTAGGTGTTAGATGTGGTTTATGTTATTGTATCCTAAATACAAAACCTATGTTTGTATTAGAGTGAACACGTTGACACATGTCGACTTGTGTAGATTGAGTGTGCTACTGTGTAAAGTCTATGAAAGCACGTAGTGAATGTGTCTAACTGTTTAGCAAATAGCTACCTTAGCATATATAAGCAGGTCTTCAAAAGATTCTTACCTTAAATTAAACAAACCTTTAAATGTCGAGAAGTATAGAAAGATAAGCTTCCAATGTGTTTGAGTGCTGTGTGTGGCTTGCAGGTAGTGAAATCATGGTTTGGACTTAATAGACTGCAGCATTGCTTATTACATTCAGGTGTATGTGTTTGAGTAGGAATCAGCTTTAATTAGCAAACTCAGGCGCACGCTGGCATGCAGTATCTGTAGGGGTGGTTTGAGATGGCGGTTGGCGGCCGCCTGTTTTGTGTCCGAAATGAACGGTGCCTTAGTCGATCGTGCGGTAGTAGCACCGCTCATTTTTGGTGCACACCCCCGTGTACGCCCATATTTACGCCCATTTTCCCTCATTATTTCGGCCGCTCCCCTCTTCACGCCCCTATGCCGCACCCAATACCCGTACACTCGCGTACAGGTTTTTTCGCACGTAGAGACCCGTCCGTAAGCGTTGGTGAGTGGTCGCGCCTGCGCATTAGCGAATGTACGCATGCGCAGATCATAAAAAATCCCGGGACGTACGCGTACGGCCCGGCCGCTCCAACCAGAATAAGGCCCATTATGTCCCTAACACATGATGCTGCACACATAATGCCCCTTACACATGATGCTGCACACATAATGCCCCTTACACATGATGCTGCACACCGTAATGCCCCATACACATTAAGCCACACATGCGTAATGCCCCCACATACCGCCCCTGGAGCGTCCCTTAAGCAATGCCCTCAAAAGTGCCACTTACTGTAAATTTTTATATGAGCCTTTGCTGCTGCTGCAGGGAGAGATGGAGAGCGGTGCAGCTGCTTCTATGGGGAGAGGAGCAGAGCGCAGCGCACGCTCCCACTCCCCTCATGGTGTCCCCTCTAGCCGAGTGGACATTTGAAATATTGTGCGCGCTGTTGTTGTGCGTGACGTTGGGGGAGCACGCCGGGCACTGGCACCACATGATTAACCCCTTCCTGACACCGCATGTTTTTGCCTTCCTGACAGAGCCCTTTTTTTCAAATCTGACATGTATCACTTAAGTGGGGATAACTTTTTTTTGCTTTTACTTATCCCAGTGATTTTGAGATTGTTTTTTCGTGACACATTGTACTTCAAGTTAGTGGTAAATTTTCGTCGATACAGTCTGTGTTTTTTTGTGAAAAATACCAAAATGTCGGAAAAAAATGGAAAATTTCGCAATTTGCAAAATGTTAAATTTTCTGCTTGTGAGACAAATAATCATACCACTCAAAATAGTTAATAACTAACATAGACCATATGTCTACTTTATGTTGCCATCATTATTTCAACTTCCTTTTAATTTTTTTGGACACTAGGAGGCTTACAATATGAATAGCAAATTTTCAAATTTTCAAGAAAATTTCAAACACTGATTTTTTTAGGGACCAGTTCAGTTCTGATGTGACTTTGAGGGACTTGTATGTGAGACACCCCCATAAATGATGCCATTTCAAAAACTGCACCCCTCACAGTATTCAAAACAGCATTTTGGAAGTTTGTTAACCCTTTAGGTGTTTCACAGGAATTAAAACAAAGTGTAGGTGAAATGTCAAAATTTCATTTTTTTTGCAGATTTTCAATTTTAATACATTTTTCTAAGGAACACAGTACATTTTACTAGAGAAATGTGACTAAAAATTGATTCCCCCAATTCTTTTGTTTTCATAAATATCCTATATGTGGCCCTAGTGTGCACGTTGACCAAACCACAGGCTTCATAATAGAAGGAGCACCTACTTGATTTTGGAGCCTCCTTTTTATGAGATTATTTTTTAGGCACCATGTAGGTTTCTAGGCACCATAAGATGCTAAAAGTTAGGAACCCCCCCACAAGTGACCCCATTTTGCAAACTACACCCCTCAGGGAATTCATCTAGGGGTATAGTGTACATTTCAAACCCCCAGGGGTTTCACCAATTGTGGTACAACTGGGCAGTGAAAATTAAAAATTAATTTTTTTACACAAAAATGCAGTTCTGGCTCAAAATTTTTCATTTTCACAAGGAATGAAGGAGACAAAGCACCCCAAAATCTGTGCCCCAATTTCTCCCGAGTATGGCAATTCCTCACATGTGACCAAAAAATACCAGTTGGGTGCATGGCAGGACTCAGAAGGGAAGGAGTGATTTTTGGATTTTGCAGCTCAGATTCTGGTGGAATGTTGGTGGGTGCTATGTCGCATTAGCAAGACCCCCGAAGCACCAATACAGTGGAACCCCCCCACAAGTGACCCCATTTTGCAAACTACACCCCTCAGGGAATTCATCTAGGGGTATAGTGTACATTTCAAACCCCCAGGGTTTTCACCAATTTTGATACAACTGGGCAGTGAAAATGAAAAATTAAATTTTTTTACACAAAAATGCAGTTCTGGCTCCAAATTTGTCATTTTCACAAGGAATGAAGGAGACAAAGCACCACAAAATCTGTGCCCCAATTTCTCCCGAGTACGGCAATGCCTCACATGTGACCAAAAAATACCAGTTGGGTGCATGGCAGGACTCAGAAGGGAAGGAGTGATTTTTGGATTTTGCAGCTCAGATTCTGGTGGAATTTTGGTGGGTGCTATGTCGCATTAGCAAGACCCCCAAAGCACCAATACAGTGGAAGCCCCCCACAAGTGACCCCATTTTGCAAACTACATAGACGCGGTGACAGTTCAAAGCCATGACGTATATATACGTCAACGGTCGGGGAGTACCTCCCGACCATGACGTATATATACGTCATATGTCTGGAATATCTATCTGTCTATATATATATGTGTATATATATATATACATATATATATGTGTATATATATATACATATATATATATACATATATATATATACATATATATACATATATATACATATATACATATATATATACATACATATATATATATATATGTGTATATATATATATATGATTTCATTTTATACATTTTTTAAGAGTTTTACATGCGGGGGGGTTGGAGCTGGGGGGGAGCGCTGCGGCTGCTTCTAGCTGACAGGGAGCGAGGGAGGGAGAGCGGCTGCCGGAGGGAGAGCAGCTGCCAGGCGGGTGGGAGGGAGAGCGGCTGCCGGGCGGGTGGGAGGGAGAGCTGCGGATCGGTGGTGATCGGTGCCAGCACCGATCACCGCCGATCCCTGTGTTACCGAGCGGCTTAGCCGCCGGTAACACAGAAATAGCTGTGATTGGCTGTTCACATTTGAACAGCCAATCACAGCGATCGCCGACCGGTGGGGGCATCCCTGCCCCTCCCGGGCGGCGAGGGGGGATGTCTGCTGTCAGGGACAGCATACATCTCCAAACTGTCACCGCGTCTATAGACGCGGTGACAGTTAGAAGTCATGACGTACATTTATGCCATGTGTCGGGAAGTACTTCCCGACCATGACGTAAATGTACGTCAAATGTCGGGAAGGGGTTAAAGGGGGGGGCAGGCTGAGGTGAGAATTGGAGCGGAAGTTGCAGGGGTGACAGTCATTTGACAGCTGGGCAGAAAGCAGGGGGCTGCCCGGCTGTATTCAGAGCACTGCTGGTCACGGCTATTTGAAATAATACCCCTTTCACAACAGAAAATGCAGGGATTTACCCGGGAATATGGTCCCAGGATCATGCAGGGACATTCCTAGGCTGACCCCTTATACACCAGCCTAGTCCCTGCATTTTCTGGTGCGAGGGGGAGAGACAACCACTCCCCTCTCCATACCACCTTTAACCAACCAGCTATATCTTCGGAACCAACTGACCCATTTACATGAGACCAGTATCATATTGAAGAACTTTTGAGTTGGCTTCAAATGATTTTGGTCCCGTGAAACTGGGCTGTTTGGTTCCAGAGAAATCTGCCCTCAAAGAACATAAACAGTCATGGGTACTTATGTAATATCTGGGCTCCTGTTTTTCTTATGAGACCGCGTCCCCTCGCGGGGCTTACTGCGCTCGCCACGCTTCGGGCATGGTGGCTCGCTGCGCTCGCCACACTATATAAAATCAACTCCATGCGTAGTTGGATAGTAGGGGTATGAAAAAATGGGGTGCATTTAACATGGGAGCCCAGATAATACATAAGTACCCAGTCATGAAATTACATTTAAGAAATAAAAAAAAATGGTTTAACCTCAATATCCCTGGAACCAATTAACCCATATGGATCCAGCCTGGTATTAGATTGAAGGCCCAGTGATTTGGGTTTGACTGAGATCAACCTCGAGCATCAGTGATGCCGAAGGGGGAACTGGCAGCCGTTGAACTGGGTGGGGGTCGGAATTAGCGGGTCCCATGTTTTCCTATAGGGAAAACGTTCCAGCTTTGCCTGACAGTATCTCCGGTTCCCAGGGGGCTAGAGACACGGGGCTGGGCTCATTGGAAAGCCCCATCCCTCAGCTACAAAATTGGCTAATGGGTGGTCCTGTGCACCCCCGGACCACCCCCTAGATTCGCCTATGGTCATATCTCAACCTCAAACTCAACATTTCCAAAACAGAATTAATTATATTCCCACCAGCCAAGAGTAGTTGCCAACCTGATATCTCTATCACTATTGAGAACACTACAGCTAATCCTACTCCACAAGCTCGCTGCATAGGGGTCATTCTCGACTCCTGAACTGTCCTTCATTCCTCACATTAAATCTGTCTCTAAATCATGTTACATGCATCTAAAAAACATATCCAAAATTCATCCATACCTTAAACAAGACACTGCAAAAACTTTAATCCATGCACTCATTATATCACGCATTGATTATTGCAATAGCCTCCTTACCGGTCTTCCTAAGAAAAGAATCTCACCACTACAATCCATTTTGAATGCAGCAGTGAAGCTGGACGTTCATCGTCTGCTGATCTGCTCTGTCAGTCCCTCCATTGGTTGCCTGTATATTATCTCATTCAATATAAAATATGTCTACTTACATACAAAGCCATCACTCTGACTACACCAACTTATATCTCTTCACTTAACTCAAAATATATCCCAACCGCTCTGCACAAGATCTGCGTCTCTCATCCACACTCATTACTTGCTCCCACTTGTACTTGCAGGATTTTTGTCGGGCAGCCCCCCCCCCCTTATGGAATGCCCTTCCATGCACATTAAGACTCTCCTCTAGCCTCCAAACTTTCAAGCGTTCCCTGAAAACTCACCTCTTCAGCAAGCTTATCATATTCAGGACCCCACACAACCTCCAGTAGCATTCTTATCTAATTGCATCCCATCAGGACTGTCCTGTAATCTGGTGGGACTGCCATGCTATGGAACTATATCCTTATGTATCCCTCCTCTTATCCCTATAGATTGTATGCCTGCGAGGAGGGCCCTCCTACCTCCATGTTGGTTTGTATCTACCCAATTTGTTTAATCACTGTTTCCAATTGTAAAGCTCAACGGAATATGCTGCGCTATATAAGAAACTGTAAATAAATAAATACATTTTGCAGTATGCACTCTGCATATGTTGGAAGGATCACCCACAGTCTAGTTCTAGATTTTAATAGTGAAGGAGTCAATGTTGTACACCAGGAGGAGGATATTGATGTAGCTGGCGCTGAGGAGGAAGTTAAAGAGGAGGATGCTGATGTGGTTTGCTTAAATGAGGCACCAGGGGGAAACAGTTGTTGTCCATGGGATGAAAAAGCCCATCGCCATGCCTGGGCAGAGGACAAATAAATCCACCTCTTCGGTCTGAATTTTTTTTAATCCAAATCCGGGCAACAAATGTATTACCAAATGTATTGCCCACCTAGGGATATCCCCCCTTATACGCCACCTGAAGTGAGTCAGTGTTTAGTTCAGGAACTGTGGCTAGGACCGTCAGCAGTCCAGTGGCACCTAAATCCCTTGGTCCTCCTGTTATATCCAAGCACCTGAAAAAGCACACCAGCAACTCCCTCCTCAACAATTTCCTCCTGCATCCGGATAGAGGGGATTCCCGCAGGCCATGTCACCAGCATGACTGACTCCTCTTCTATCCTGGATTCCTCCGGAGGATCCTGCAGTGCTACACATACTACTGTCTCTGCTGCTGTTGCTGCTGGGAGTCAGTCATCATCACAGAGGGGAAGTCATAAGACCGCTACGTCTTTCACTAAGCAACTGACCATCCAACAGTCGTTTGCCATGATGACAAAGTATGACAGCCAGTCATCCTATGGCAAAGCGGATAACTGCGGCCTTGACAGCTATGTTGGTGTTAGATGTGCATCCGCTGTCCGCCAATAGTGGAGTGGGATTTAGACGGTTGATGGAGGTATTGTCCCCCCGGTACCAAATCCCGTCTAGATTCCACTTCACTAGGCAGGCGATACCCGGGATGTACAGAGACGTCAGAAAAAGTGTCCTCAGTTACCTGAAAAATGCGGCTGTACCCACTGTTTACTTAACCACAGACATGTGGACAAGTGGATCAGGGCAAACTAAGGACTATATGACTGTGACAGCCCTCTGGGTAGATGCATCGCTTTACGCAGCAACAGCATCTCCTGCACGCCAGCTCCTTCCAAGGTTGGCTACGCTGTGTATCACCGCTTTCAGTAAGAGGCACAACACCGACAACCTATTAGACTGAGGGAAATCATCTTCCCCAACTTAGACTCTCCCGGGGATATGTGGTGTCGGACAACGCCAGTAACATTGTGCAGGCATTACATATGGGCAATTTCCATTACGTGCCATATTTTGCCCACACAATAAATTTAGTGGTGCAGCATTTCATCAGAATTGACAGCAGTGTGCAGGAGCAACGTTTGCGGACACTTTCGCCATTCTGCCACTGCCTGCCGAAGGCTGGAGCGGCAGCAAAAACTCCTCAACCTGCCCTGCCATCAGCTTAAACAAGAGTTGGTGATGCACTGGAACTCCACCCTCTATATGCTGCAGAGGATGGAGGAGCAGCAAAAGGCCATTCAAGCCTACACGGCCACCTACGACATAGGCAGAGGAGTGGGGCTGCACCTGACTCAAGCGCAATGGAGGCTTATTTCTGTGTTGTGCAAGGTTCGCCAGCCATTTGAACTTGCCACACGTGAAGTCAGTTCCGACACTGCCAGCTTGAGTCAGGTGATTCCCCTGATCAGGCCGTTGCAGAAGCAGCATGAGAAAGAGCTAAAGTGTTGCGATTCCGCAAAGTATTTAGCTCTTGTGGATGAAGCCCTCCATACGCTTTGCCAGGATATGATGGTGGTCAGTCTGCTAAAGTCAGAGGAATACATTCTGGCCACTGTGCTCGATCCTTGGTGTAAAGCAGGCATGTCCAACGTTGGCCCTCCAGATGTTGTCAAACTACACATCCCAGCATGCTTTGTCACAGTTTTGCTATTAGAGAATGCTAAAACTATTGCAAAGCATGCTGGGATGTGTAGTTTCAAAACATCTGGAGGGCCAACGTTGGACATGCCTGGTGTAAAGCATATGTTGTGTCTCTGTTTCTGGCGGACACAAGTCTACAAAGGTGCAAAGACCTGCTGGTCAGGAGATTGTCATCTGAAGGGGACCGTGACATGGCCACAGATCCTCCTTCATTTTCTCCCACACCTGTGTCTGTGAGGAAACAGCTGCGATTTCCCACAAGACCCACTAGAGGGGATGCAGGGCAGGCAGGATGGAGTTTGGACATCTGGTCTGGACTAAAGGACCTGCCAATGATTGCTGAAATGTCTACTTTTGCTGCATTGAATGCTGTCAACATTGAAAAAATGGTCGAGGATTACTTTGGTGACAGCATCCAAGTAGACATGTTAGACAGTCCTTACCTGTACTGGCAGGAAAAAAAGGCAGTTTGGAAGCCCCTGTACAAACTGGCTCTATTTTACTTGTTGTCTCCCCTCCAGTGTGTTCTTCAAAAGAGTTTTTAGTGCAGCGGGGAACCTGGTCAGTGAGCGGTGAAGGAGGTTGCTTCCACGAAATAATCACAGAGCTGAGCAATCCCACTGCTGAGTCATTGATATTAAGCTGCACGAATCGCCCACTGCTCCTTGGCTGGTGGTAAACACGATCAAGCCAGAAAGGGTCTTATTGGGTATTAAACTGACAAAAACAGATACACACTCGCAGGACAACTCAGTGCTGCATGAATCGCCCACTGCTCTTCGGCTGGTCGTCGCCTGGTTATGTCTGGTCAATAGGTTCCATTCCTGTGCAGCTATTGCATTGCTGCACGAATCACCCACTGCTCCTCAGCTGGTTGTAAACACGATCAAGCCAGATAGGGGTCTTACTGGGTATTAAACTGACAAAAACAGATACACACTCGCAGAACAAGTCAGTGCTGCATGAAACGCCCAATGCTCCTCGGCTGCACATCCTAAACATGATCAGCCCAGATAGGGATCTTTTTGGGTGTTAAACTGATGCGTCTTGTGGCCTAGTTTTTCAAACTGCCATCCTGTCTGCTGCTGCAGTGCCACTACTAGATGAGCCACTTGTTTGTGCCGCACACTTGTGTGGCTTAGCATAGTTATCCAGCTAACTCGGTGCAACCTTTTGGCCTAAAAACTATATTGTGAGGTGTTCAGAATAGACTGGAAATGAGTGGAAATTAATGTAATTGAGGTTAATAATAGCGTAGAATTTTTTTTTACCAGTTTTTATGTTTTAAAAAAAATATTAGAATCCAAAACATTGAGGGGGTGTTTTGGCAAACCCCATTAGAACCCAAAACCTGAAGGTAATCAGAACCCAAAATGCAAAAAAGTGGCCAGTGCACATCCCTAGTATAATGCATATCATATTGTGTTAGCAAGCAAACAAAACATAGCTAATTCTGGTGGTAAGTGTACAGTTCAGAGTTCATGCTAGACACAACTGTGTACTCCTTTGACACATAAGGTGAAAATACAATTAAAAATGCATACCTCCCAACTTTCTGAACACTAGAATAGGGACCTTAGCCGTGCGAGCACCGAAAGGGGGCGTGGCATATGTAAATCAGGGTGTGGTTTATGCAAATTAGGTCACACCCCCATTTTCGCCCGCGAATAGACGCTGGTCTCCCAACTACCGGCTGCGGGAGGGACGCAGGAACGTCCCCAAAAATTCGGGACACTCCCGCGTTTAGCAGGACAGTTGGGAGGTATGAAAATGTGATATACAAAAGTTAACCCTTTAACATGAAGGGTATATTTACTTGGAAATGAGCAGAAGGATCACAAATTTGTGACAGGCCACAAAATACCAGTCTGATATCTTTCCTAGAATGTCATCTTAATTTTCTGGCCTCTATGGAGCAAAGTTATTTGGCCTTTCAAGGTTTGTACATATACTCTTATGCTGATCAAATCCCATTTGACATTCTTCTTGAGTGCTTGTTCCCCTGAGTTATTAATGGTCACACACAGAAATGTTCCTTCTCATTCTAAATCAACTCACATTCTAAATGGAAGTTTTCTTTTACTGCCTGTTATCTAAAGTGGTTGAAAGAATTACTAGTTCCTAGTCCTATAATATCTTTATTATTTATAAGAGGACACAGGGAAATGATGTAAACCAGATAGCAATTCAATTAGTTACCAAAATCCATAGAGAATATCTTCTTTAAGAATAGATTTGTCATGCCATTTGACTGCCAACAAGAAACTGCCCACTTGTATTCGGATGTATGACTGGAACAGGGTCTAACTGCAGCCTAGGGGTATAGAGGGTGTCATGATAAGAAACCAAAGCTGGGTTTCAATATGTAAAGAACCAGTTCTTAAATTGGTCCTGAAGAAGTGGTCCCACATCTTCCATAACACCATCCCACCAGAGCTATCTTCATGGTATTGTGGGCCCCAGGCAAAGCAATGCACTGGGGCCCTAAAGTTATGTGGTGTCTCTCCTCCTGCTTTCAGCCATCCAGCAATTAGCATGCTTACAACCATTAAATGTTTGGCTGCAGAACAGTAGAGAATCTTTCCCAGCGGCTCTGATGTGGTGTAATTACTAATCAAAGCAGCCGGGCAGTAGTCTCTACTAGCCTCACAGAGGCACCAGCAATGCCCTGCTGGAAGTACCCTAGATTTGTGGGGCCCTAGGACAGCTGTCCTTTACGCCCATGCATTAAGACAATAGGATCCAGCAGATTTTCCATTGGTCAGGGGGTCAGCTTTCACCTCTTTTGATTGGCTTAGTCCAAATGCACAGTTTTGTCTTTGGGCCTTAGGTACTTGTGTATTTTGGCGGCGCCCATCGCATCGCATACCATAACGCATGCGATGGTATGCGATGCGACGCGATTTCGTGCCATAGTGTACGATGGCATACAATTTTCAAATTGTATGCCATTGTACATGGCATACAATGCCATACGATGCGATGCGATGCAACATTGTATAAGCACCCTAATGGGTGCTTATACAATGTTAAGCACCCTAATGGGTGCTTACAATGTTAAATGCACCCCCACGCCACCCCCCCACTATAAACGTGAACCCGAAGCGTGGCGAGCGCAGCGGTACGCATCCTACGACCTTTTCATACCCCCACTATCTACGTCGGCGTGGAGTTGAGAATAGAAAGTGTGGCGAGCGCAGCGAGCCACCGAGCCCGAAGCGTGGCGAGCGGACGCGGATACCTTCACAGATATCCGCGTCCCCTGGCGGGCTTCACAGGTGTCCGCGTGGCGAGCCACGCGAGGGGACGCGGACACCTGTGAAGCCCGCCAGGGGACGCGGATACCTGTGAAGGTATCCGCGTCCGCTCGCCACGCTTCGGGCTCGGTGGCTCGCTACGCTCGCCACACTTTCTATTCTCAACTATACGCCGACGTGGATAGTGGGGGTATGAAAAGGTCGTAGGACGCGTACCGCTGCCCCTCGCGGGCTCACTGCGCTCGCCACGCTTCGGGTTCACGTTTATAGTGGGGGGGTGGCGTGGGGGTGCATTTAACATTGTAAGCACCCATTAGGGTGCTCAAAAGCACCCTTTAGGGTGCTTATACGATTTTTCATTGCATAGGGGGTCAAAATCGCATCGCATGCCATCGGGTACATGGCATGCGATGCGTTCATCGCACGATGCTGAAATCGGGCGCCGCCAAAATACACAAGTAACGGGCCTTATTCTAGTTCACTCTTATGCTGTGTTCACACGGTGCAATATGATTGCTGGCGATATATTGCTAGCAATATATCGCCAGCAATCATATTGCTCAGTGTCTCCTTTTCATCAGCGATGAAAAGGAGACACTGCTACAGGGGGTACAGAGACAAGTCAGAGACGAAGGCAGGAGGGAGGGAGGGAGAAGCGGCACGGGGCGGGGGGGGGGCAGCTTGCATTGTATGGATCAGCCTTCCCCGTGACGTATGCTGGGGGCGGGGTGTATCGGGTACACACTGCCGCCGGGGTTATTATACAGTCAGACATGGCCCCCGTACGTTCCGCCGCTGTGTATGTGTGTCACGGGGAAGGGGGGGGAAGAGGCAGCAGCGCCGCTGATCTCTCCGGCGCTGACATCCTGCTCAGCATGCTCCTGCGACCATTAGGGAGTGCACACGGGAGCGTGCAGCTGGCGATTTATCGCCAGCAGCACTCCAAATCCCTGGCAATATGGTCGCTCAGCGACCATATTCCCAGCGATTTCACCCAATATTGCCCCCGTGTGTTCATACCATTAGAGGCAAATTCCTTCTCAGAAGGTCAAAACCATGTGCACTGCAGGGGGGTAGATGTAACAGGTGCAGATATAATTAGATTTGGGTGAGTTATTTTGTTTTGGTGCAGGGATACTAACTGACTGCTTTATTTCTACACTGCAATATACTGTAGATCTCACTTTGAAGAAAAACCCCACCCAAATCTAATTCTATCTGCACATGTTATATCTGCCCCACCTTTAGTGCACATGGTTTTGTCCATTTGAGAAGGAATTTGCCTCTAAGAGTGAACTAGAATAAGGCCCTTTGTTCCATGCTCATAACCTTGCCCAAGGGGACCCGCCGAGAAGCTGGTTTAAACTGATTATTATATGTCCTGACTGCTTTATTTTTACACTGCAATATAGATCTCACTTTGAAGTAAAACCCCACCCAAATATAACTCTCTGCACAAGTAACATCTACCCCACCTGCAGTGCACATGGTTTTGTCCATTTGAGAAGGAATTTGCCTTTGCGAGTGAACAAGAATAAGGACCTTTGTGTAGTGCATTTTAAAGCTAAATGACTATATTTTATCATTATGAGAGTATAAAACTGTGTAACATTATAACTGCCATTAACAAGCGCATATTCCCTCGCTCCCTCCGTATGCACTTTTCATAAATACGCAAATGCAAATGGCCAGCCATAATACTCTAGGGTGTGTGTAGATGCAATTCAACTTCGATTCAGTAGGAGGGCCAGCCGGGTGAACTGAATGGTGTATTTTTTCTGGATGTGGGCAAGTCCAGAGCTTGGGGAGTGTCTGAAACTGCGCGTTGCATCTATCGTGGACTACCAACCCAGTACTTGGGCCTTTCTAGAGATGGTGCCCCTGGAGTGACAATCCTAGAGTGGGGTCATTCAGACGTGGTTGCAGCAGAGTACAAGCTGTGACTTTTCTTACAGCCACTAATGCAGAATTATACTATATCTACTGAGGCACCCAACACCGCAGCTCTAATCCATTGTGGGGTGCAAGACATATCCGTATTTTTAAATTGGGGCACATGACAAAATAGCTCTGCTGGTTCTGCATTACAAAGTGGTTCTGTTTAATCTACAGTGTCTAGATAGACAGTCAATAGATTAACCCTAAATGGTCAACATGCAAAAGCTTAACATGGTCAAAAGGTCAGCATGAGTGTTTTTCACAATTGTTTTTATTTTTTTGCACTTTTTCATACTTTACCATCCACGTGGATTACAATTGAGAACGGTAAAGTGTGACAAGCGATGCGAAGCACCAGGCCTGAAGCATGGCAAGCGGAGCATAGGTATGTGTTACACTAATTGGAGGTCATTATTATCGACAGGTGTCGACCTTTTCATGATTTTACCTTTTGACCCTGTGGGTCATTTGACCCTGTCTATCCATTGCACATCGATCTTTGGATGTTGACCAACTGACTACCTAGACACTGTGGGGTTTATTTACTAAGATGAGAGTTCTTTTGAAGATGGGATGTGGCCCATAGCAACCAATAATTTGTATTTTCTAAAACAATGGTGGGGAAGAAATTTGTATTTTCTAGAACAGCGGTGGGGAAGTTCTGGCCCACGGGCCGTATACGGGTCCCGTAGCCGGTCTGTGTGGCCCTCCCACCCGCACAGCGGCTTTGCAGGGAGTCAAGTACAGGTGAAATCTTGTGAGAGGTCGGTAGCTCTCGCGAGATGACTCTAAATCTGCAGCAGCCGGACACTGGGAGTGCTATTCAGCGGCAGCAGTGGGGAACTTCCGGCCCGCGGGCCGTTTACGGGCCCCATAGCCGGTCTGTGTGGCCCTCCCAACCGCCCAGCGGCTTTGCAGGGAGTCAAGTACAGGGGAAATCTTGCGAGAGGTCAGTAGCCCTCGCCAGATGACTTCTGCAGCAGCCGGACACTGGGAGTGCTATTCAGCGGCAGCCGCCGGAGAGTGGGACGGCTGTCGCAGGGCAATTTGTAGGTGGATTTTTTAATATTTTTCATATACTGTATGGCTCCTGAAGCATTTTCCCCCATTACAAATGGCCCTTGGCCCCAAAAAGGTTCCCCACCCCTGTTCTAGAGGATAATATAATCTGATTGGTTGCCCATAGCAACATTCCATCTTCAATAGAACTCCCATTTTAGTAAATAAACCCCTGTCTTATCTAAAAATCCACACCCATTACAAAGCAGGTTAAAACCTTTAATAAAAGACTATGCATTGCTTCTGCTGGACGGCATAATTAAATGAGTAAATAACTAAAGTAGTCCCCAGTGCTGTGAGGACAACAGTAAGTAATTGCAAAGTTTGTTTTATCAGCCAACTCTTCTGCTCTGTTCATCTCTAAATGCCCCAGGGATTGAACTTGCTCCTTATCACTACTCACTGCTGCTTAATGCCACGTTCTCTCTTATCTAGTCCTTTTGCAACACGCAGAATAAGAGGCAAGATGCGATAGCAGGTAAAATCCAGAGTACAATTAGAACATGCCAAAATGAGAAAGAAGTTTAATTTAGTTATGACTCAAAACAATTTCTCAAACATCTTCCCTTTACCCTTTGTGTGTTAATAGTGTGAAATCCATGTGCTGCATTTTATATTAACTTTGACAGCAGTTGGTTTCTCTAACTAGATTCCCCAATGGGCACCTCAGGCCTTAGTCTGCTTTTAGAACCATTAGTCACAGAACTCATCCAATACAACTTACATCCAGCATATTTCTCAGCAAGATTTATTAAGACATCTTTGAGGAATAGACTACAAATTACTCAGACGACTTATGCCTGCCGCAGGATCTACATTTATAAATTTGACTAAACATTATAAAAATGTAATTTTGCTAACTAATCTTAATAAGTGGCTTTAGGCAGATGAAAACAATAATCACAGAAGAAAACACAGGTAATTATTTTCTATATAGATAAAAAAAACATTTGACATAAATGGAAGTAAAAGAAATGGTGAAATGCCTAAAACCTTAGAGAAGTTTGTTTATATTCTAATATAGCCTGATTTTTTTTTAAGGTTTTAATATTATAATGTGTTCTCATTTATAAAGTAACTGTTAGGTATTTTATGGTTTCTATATTTTTTTTAATGTATTATATATATTTCCATAAGCTAGGGGTTTTTTTTGCCACCCCTAGCTACTCTTATACCGCTTTCAGACCGCACTCCGAACACGGCTTATTGCCGTGTTCGCGGGGCCTAAACACGGGTCACGGTGCGGTCTGAAAAGGCCACCACGGGTCGAGCAACACGGGTGTTCAACCCTGGTAATGACCAGGGTTGAACACGGCTATGACCCGTGTCAAGTGCAGTGTGAACGGGTGCCTGGGTCGAGCGACCCGTGTCCCGTTCACAGTATGGAGGAGGCAGCACTGTCAGCTCCAAGTACTGCCTCCTCCCGAGCCCCCGATGACGTGCCACCGCCCAGCACCGCCCCATGGGACGTCACCAACTCGGCAATATGCCGTGTCGGTGTCTGAACTTTCAGACCGCATTGCCGTGTTGCTCTGGGGATGGGACCTGTGTCCTAATCCCGTGTGCGACACGGTATTTGCGGTCTGAAAGTAGTATTACTAATATCACTGTTACTTATGGCATATCCGTAACATGGAGCGCATTGGTTTGGTGGGCAAGGAGGCCTTTGTCATAAGCTGAGCTGTAGAGATGTTTTTGCCAAGGCAAAATTAAATTAAGGCATGTAGATGCAACTGCGGCAATTCTGTTTGACATAAGAGTAAACTTGTCTGTTTCCAGACTAATCTTTTTCACCTAGTATAGTGTAAGCCATAATTGTTGATGATGATGATTATTATCAGTGGTGGTTTTTACCTATGGGCTGCAGGGTTGCAGCCCCCCCAGGGAAAATCCGCCACTGTGTGAAGCCAGATGTAGTCTGTGAGACTGGCAGTGGCTTCTTATTGGAAGTCTGACCTGCCAGTCACCCCAGGCTTTCAGCGGAGCGGGGAGCGGCATTGCAGCAGCCCCCCTTTTCCACAGAGGTAAGAGCCGCCACTGATTAGTAGCAAAGCAAGCTTACATAAAGATGCATACAACTCTACATATAGGTTGTTATTTAGACCTGATCACAAAGCCCATTTTTTCGCAAACGAACACAACCATGCTGCGGTGCAGGTGGGTCAAATGTAACGTGCAGAGAGTTTGATATGGGTGAGATCATTTGTTTCTGTGCAGGGTAAATACTGTCTACTTTATAATTACACTGCAAATTAGATTTAAATTTCGACACACCACATCCAAATCTAACTCTCTGCACATTTTACATTTGCTCCACCTGCAGTCAGTGAACATGGTAAAAAATTAGCTTTGCGATCAGGTCTGAATAAGCAACATATGCCTGATTTCCTTCCTACTCTGCAAACAGGCTCACAAAGACCAATCGACATTGTGGCTTATAGGATTGAACCGAGAGGCGGATTTAGACCTCATGGGGCCCTAGGCACGATACTGGTTTTGGGCCCCTCTCAAACTATCCATAGCAATACAGTTAGCTGCCACCCTCACTGCACAGCAGCCCTCTGGCTGATTGGCCGGAGCCCAGCTCCAAGTCCCAGCAGTGCCTATATGGGAGCTTGAGTGGCAGTGTGTTGGGCAGCAGGACAGCCAGTAGCCCCCCACAGGAAGCCCCCACAATTCCGAAGTGACATGATGACTTCACGCTGCGTGCCAGCCAGAGAAAGGGGGCCGGAGGACGCAACAGCCGGGGGGACACCCGCTGCCACATCAGAGACCCAGGATACCCGGTGGTGCCGCACAGGGGTCCCAGCGCTGCATCAGGGAGATGCTCCTCCTGCTGCACTTCTTCTCCCAGCAGTTCCCCAGTTTTTTAGGGGGGGGGGGGGGGGCTGTCTACCTGGGCCGTCCCACAATTTCTAGTGGCAGCCCTGCCCATACTGGTCACATCTGTTCCTTCTGTAATAGGAACATTTTGCACTTTGTAAATTGTTGCTACTGACCCATTGTTTCTTTACTAATCCATCTTTGTGCCATTTATGTTTACTTTCATATTTCTTATATAGCGCATACATGTTCTGCAGCGCTTTATAGAGAATATTTTTTGAACATTCAGATCAGTCCCTGCCCCAGTGGAGTTTACAATCTATATTCCCTACCACATGTACACACACAGACATTCTATGGTTAATTTTTGTTGATAGCCAATTGACCTACCAGTATATTTTTGGAATGTGGGAGGAAACTGGAGTACCTGGAGTAAACCTACACAAGCACGAGGAGAATATACAAACTCCCCACAGTTAGGGCCATGGTGGGAATCGAACTGATGACCTCAGCGCTGTGAGGTAGTAATGCTAATCATTAAACCATCCATGCTGCCCCGACGATCACCTTGTGCTGCCACAAATAAATTCTACAAAAAAAAGATATGCCTGATTATTGAAATATAGTTAACAAACTGTTACCTCCCCCAAATATTATCAAGGCACATTTATGACAATAATATTACAAAAAATGCTATTACAGAATAAAGTAAATGACCATTTTGTGATTTTTTTTTTAATGCAAGGATGACCTGGCTGTTCTGTGTAGTACTGTCATACTTTTCCCCTAACAGTCCACTAGATGTCACTCTATCATCTACCTTCGCAATAGTCTCAGCCTGAATAACCCATAGGGGAATAAAATACATGATTTTATTTTTATTAAAGTCAAAGTTATTAGTAAAGAAACAAGAATATCCTCCCATAAAACAAGTTGATTGCACATATAGACAAACCTGTGGGAAACAATTTCCTTGATTGAAAACCAATTCTGAAGTGCCTGCAACAGAGCTTTTGGGACTATTTATTAAGCTGATCAATTTGGGAAATCATTATTATTGTTATTACATTTTATTTATAAGGCACCACGTGTTTCACAGCAGGGCAATATAACTTAACATTACAGTAAATAAATAACAAAAAAATTAGTACAGATAACAAAGAGCTGCACAATTCAATACATACCACAGCTTAGATGTAAGGAGCAGAAGAGAGCTGTAAATGAAATTAAAGAAGGGGGTCCTGCTCTGAGTTAACAATCTAGTGCAGGCTTGTCCAGCCCGCGGGCCGCATGCGGCCCAGGTTGGCTAGTAATGCGGCCCAGTGCAATTTTGCAGGCATGAACATTGATGTTTCTTCTGATTCCTGTACTTAGTCCGGTCCCAGCAGTCCTTTGCGGAGGTGCACGGGTGACGTCACCACGCACCCGCGCACTGGAGTACGGCGCTTACACTATGTCAGGCGTCGGTGGAGGCGGGAACTCTAGTCTGTGTGCAGTCGGCAGCCATAGGGAGGGAAGGACGCATGTCTGGCGGCACAGCGCTGTGTGTTGCTGGTGTCTTGGGGCGGACAGCACTGGGTCCCACTGCAGTGCTGAAGGTGGAGGGGCGGACGGTGCAACTTAATACAGGTCTGTTGGGGCATATGTGTTATATGGCACTGTGGGGACATATGTGTTATATGGCACTGTGGGGGCATATGTCTTATATGGCACTGTGGGGGCATATGTCTTATATGGCACTGTGGGGGCATATGTCTTATATGGCACTGTGGGGGCATATGTCTTATATGGCACTGTGGGGGCATATGTCTTATATGGCACTGTGGGGGCATATGTCTTATATGGCACTGTGGGGGCATATGTGCTATATGGCACTGTGGGGGCATATGTGCTATATGGCACTGTGGGGGCATATGTGCTATATGGCACTGTGGGGGCATATGTGCTATATGGCACTGTGGGGGCATATGTGTTATATGGCACTGTGGGGGCATATGTCTTATATGGCACTGTGGGGGCATATGTCTTATATGGCACTGTGGGGGCATATGTCTTATATGGCACTGTGGGGGCATATGTCTTATATGGCACTGTGGGGGCATATGTCTTATATGGCACTGTGGGGGCATATGTCTTATATGGCACTGTGGGGGCATATGTCTTATATGGCACTGTGGGGGCATATGTCTTATATGGCACTGTGGGGGCATATGTCTTATATGGCACTGTGGGGGCATATGTCTTATATGGCACTGTGGGGGCATATGTCTTATATGGCACTGTGGGGGCATATGTGCTATATGGCACTGTGGGGGCATATGTGCTATATGGCACTGTGGGGGCATATGTGCTATATGGCACTGTGGGGGCATATGTGTTATATGGCACTGTGGGGGCATTTGTGTTATATGGCACTGTGGGGGCATTTGTGTTATATGGCACTGTGGGGGCATATGTCTTATATGGCACTGTGGGGGCATTTGTGTTATATGGCACTGTGGGGGCATATGTGTTATATGGCACTGTGGGGGCATATGTGTTATATGGCACTGTGGGGGCATATGTCTTATATGGCACTGTGGGGGCATTTGTGTTATATGGCACTGTGGGGGCATATGTGTTATACGGCACTGTGGGGGCATATGTGTTATATGGCACTGTGGGGGCATATGTGTTATACGGCACTGTGGGGGCATATGTGTTATATGGCACTGTGGGGGCATATGTGTTATCTGGCACCCTGTGTCAGAATGTGGATTTCAGCTTATTTTCTGTGTCACAATGTGAATTTGTACTCATTCCCTGTGTCACATTGTGAATTTTGGCTTATTCTCTGTGTCAGAATGTGAATTTCGGCTTATTCTCTGTGTCAGAATGTGAGAAACAATGTCAAACATCTCACTAACTTCATTTCCAAGTAAATTTAATCTGTTAACTATGTTTTCTATGTTTTTTTGGGATGATCAGGTATCGTTACTGTTATTTTATTTTATGTGCGGCCCAAACCAAATTTTCATCTTCAGATGTGGCCCAGGGAAGGTGAAAGGTTGGACACCCCTGATCTAGTGGAAAGGGGCAACAGATGACATGAGGTGTTAAGCATGTGGGAGGTGGCTTAAAGGCAGGATGTAAGCAAAGGGGCTTACCTCCGTCTGGCATCCCTTTCATTCGGCCTCTGGCCTGTGCCCACTCCAATAGGCCAGGGTTGCCGACCCTCCCGGAATTTGCGGGAGTCTCCCGAAAATCAGGTCCTTCCTCCCGGCCCCCTAAAGGGTGGGCAACCCTCCCGGAATCAGGGGGACCCCCACTGAACCGCTCGATCGCAGGAAATTTATATGCCGCGGGTCTCAGGGGAAGAGGCCTGTACCGCATGACGCGGAGACGCTGTGCAAACATACGGAAGCCCAATGAGAACGAGGCTTGACCCGCATGACGCGGATACGCTGTGCAACACCCGGAAGCCCGATGAGAACGAGGCTTGACCCGCAAGGCGCAGGACGCATGCGCAAAGCGGGAATTTCCGTCAAAAGGCGGAAGTGTGCTACCAACCACTTATACCTCCTGAAAGATTGTCCAGGCGGAGAAACGCGTTGAGGTGACACTAGGGGGACATTGAAGGCTACAAACTCGCATTTCCTTGAACCTCTCGGATAAGACCGAACAAAAACAGGTCGGAGAACTATACAAGTGAGAGTAAGCCACCTAGTCCTTCCCGGATTACAAATTATTGTACCACTAAACAAATGTGCACATATAGTGGGGACTGTGTTTATATATAAAAAACTAACCTAACTAATTGGTTGTATCTGGCAAAAGGAAAAACCTTAACTGCATGCAAAAATCTAACCAGTTCATCGCCAAGGGGTGTTATGTCCTATATGTGTGTAAGTCTTGTATGTCTGAAATTGCGAAATAGGGGCGCGAGTTCTACTATAGTGGTATTTTCCAGTGTCAAACAAAATATTCGGTACTTATGTAGTATCTGGGCTGCCGATTTTTGGATTGTATGCCTTAAGTTAAGGCATACAATCCGATGCGATGCGATGCGATATCGCATCGCATCGCATCGCATACAACCAAATCGCATGCGATGCGATCCGATGCGATGGGCCCGATTTTTCACCTATTGCACCTAATTTTTAATTTAGGCTTTGGCACAGGTGGCAAAAATTGGGAGAAAGGGTATTTTAGGAGGTTAGGGAGGAGTAAAATGTGAGGGTGTTTGAGAGGAGAAAGTGCTGTTTTGAGAGAGGTGATTTTGGAGGAGATTTGGATACGGATATGGCTACAGCTTCCACGTCAGCAGAAGCGTCGTCGGCAAGGCTCTTTACATTGCCACAGACTGAAGAAGCTGCTGTTCTTTTCCTGCAGCAACATGGCCTTCTGCCCACCACAGCCACCTGCGACAACGGGCATCCCATGCGCCTGAACATGGCTGATCAAAAGTGGCGGTGTTATATCAAGGCTTGCGGCAAGAAAAAAAGTGTTCGTGCTGCGCTATTTAGTCCTGGGTGCCGACTCCCTTTTGTCACAATTGTCCGTTTCATATATTTGTGAAGCCAGGAGTTGACATCAGTGGCGTTGTGTCAAAAGGAACTGAATCTGTCAATCAAGACAGTGGTCGCATATAATGCGTTTATGCGTCAGGCCTGTGAGCAGGATATTCTTGCTCAGCCGCAGCGCAAGATTGGAGGCCCAGGAAAAGTGGTCGAGGTGGATGAGACTCTTTTTGTCCGTCGTAAGTCCAATGTGGGCCGACTACTGCCCCAGCAATGGGTGTTCGGCGGTGTCTGCAGAGAGACTGGGCAATGCTTCATGCTGCCAGTTGCCCAGAGAGATGCTGCAACCCTGATGGCTGCTATTCAAGCTAACATCGAACCTGGATCCACTGTGATGTCGGATTGCTGGCGAGCATACCGAACCACTGATTTGGAGGCGGCTGGCTACACTCATGCCAGGGTGAACCACCGCTTCAACTTTGTGGATCCAGAAAGTGGGGCACACACCCAGAACATAGAACGTTTGTGGGGTTGTGTCAAGTGGAGGAATAAGTGCCATCGCGGAACAGCTCGCAGCAATCTGACCAGCTACATGACCGAATTTGTATGGCGCAAGTCCCTAGCTGGCGATGATGTATTTGGCCGTATCCTGCATGCCTTAACATTGCTTAATAAGTCACATTAATTTGTTTGTTTGCTTTATTTTCTGTCACAAATATATCATTAATCCTTAACTACAGTTGTCATTAATGTGTCAGATGCAAGTGAGATTGAGTGAGATATGTCTTTTTCATACCCCTACTATCCAAGTGGGCATGGAGTTGGATATAAACCTGTGGCGAGCGCAGCGAGCCACCGAGCCCGAAGCGTGGCGAGCGCAGCGAGCCCCGCGAGGGGACGCAGAATACTGTTTAAGAAATCTGCGTCCCCTCGCGGGGCTCGCTGCGCTCGCCACGCTTCGGGCTCGGTGGCTCGCTACGCTCGCCACAGGTTTATATCTAACTCCATGCCCACTTGGATAGTAGGGGTATGAAAAGGACCCCTTTTTCCCATTGAATTCCATGTTAAAATAGACTTGGTCCATTTTAACATGTAATTCAATGGGAAAAAGGGGTCCTTTTCATACCCCTACTATCCAAGTGGGCATGGAGTTGGATATAAACCTGTGGCGAGCGCAGCGAGCCACCGAGCCCGAAGCGTGGCGAGCGCAGCGAGCCCCGCGAGGGGACGCAGAATACTGTTTAAGAAATCTGCGTCCCCTCGCGGGGCTCGCTGCGCTCGCCACGCTTCGGGCTCGGTGGCTCGCTACGCTCGCCACAGGTTTATATCCAACTCCATGCCCACTTGGATAGTAGGGGTATGAAAAGGACCCCTTTTTCCCATTGAATTCCATGTTAAAATAGACTTGGTCCATTTTAACATGTAATTCAATGGGAAAAAGGGGTCCTTTTCATACCCCTACTATCCAAGTGGGCATGGAGTTGGATATAAACCTGTGGCGAGCGCAGCGAGCCACCGAGCCCGAAGCGTGGCGAGCGCAGCGAGCCCCGCGAGGGGACGCAGAATACTGTTTAAGAAATCTGCGTCCCCTCGCGGGGCTCGCTGCGCTCGCCACGCTTCGGGCTCGGTGGCTCGCTACGCTCGCCACAGGTTTATATCCAACTCCATGCCCACATGGATAGTAGGGGTATGAAAAGGACCCATTTTTCCCATTGAATTCCATGTTAAAATGGACTCAGTCCATTTTAACATTGATTCCTATGGAAAAATCGGGTCATCGCATCGCATCGCATCGAATCGCATGGTCGCATGCGATGCGATGCGATCTCCCGATCCGACCCGATTTAGAAATCGGCAGCCCAGTTACTACATAAGTACCAAATATTCAAACCTAAAGATTCTTTACTATGACTGTTGTACACTATAGGGCTCTAGCGAATGGGGATGTGCCTAGTCAGGCTAAGAGTTTCCTAGACTAGGGATGGTCTGAAGGCAAAAATAAGAAAAAATATAAGAAAAATTATAAGAAAAAATGGTATGAGGGTAGTTCAGGCACAACCCAGCACACTCCATCTCTGCACGCTTTGGTGACAGAAATTGATCCAATTTATTGCAGGTTTAGTGCAATCTGGCGCAATCTATTGCTAATATCTATCTGACCAACCAGGGTGGATAAATAGATTTGTGCATTGCATATATATATATAATTGTTTGCTTTATTTGATTGTCTGTTCGGCGCAGCTCGGCGCAATCTAGTATCTAAATCAAATCTGATCAATCAGATTGGACGAACTGTTTCCATCACAGGCTTTGGAGACAAGAAAACTTAATCAATTTATTGCAGGTTTTGCGCAATTCGACACAGTCCATTGCTGAAAATTATCTGACCAACTAGATTGGACTGACCAATTTCTGCCACTAACACTTTGTGGATATTGCAGTCAAAAAGGGAATACTACCCTCATACCATTTTTTCTTATAATTTTTCTTATATTTTTTCTTATTTTTGCCTTCAGACCATCCCTAGTCTAGAAAACTCTTAGCCTGACTAGGCACATCCCCATTCGCTAGAGCCCTATAGTGTACAACAGTCATAGTAAAGAATCTTTAGGTTCGAATATTTTGTTTGACACTGGAAAATACCACTATAGTAGAACTTGCGCCCCTATTTCGCATTGCATAGCGTATTTCTTCAAAGGCTCACTGCAATCTATGTTTGTCTGTTGAACATATATGTTTGTCCTGGTTGTTTTGTTGGCAACCAAACTAGTGTGGTTACCCATTATATTTTAAAACAAAAACAGTAAAAGTTAAGTTTTAATAAACTTTATATTTCCAAGAGTGCCCCACAAAGAGAGTCCACTTTCCCTCTCCTTTTCTATTTTGATCTATAACGGACTTAGGGGAGCACCACCAGCAATAAACGGACAATTTTTTTCCCACAACAGGTCCTGTAAAAAAAGTCCAATACAGCTGGTCATAGACAACCCAGGCCGAAACCCACTAGCATGGTGAAGAGGGTCTCACTTGACCTCTGTCACTTGAAGTAGGAATAACCTTGTGCGGCTCCCAAAACCCCTTCCCTTTATCTGAAATTGGCCAATTGTTATATTTAAATTGAATGTGTTTAAATTATTTTATATTTTAATAAATCAATTTTTTATTCAGTACAGCGCTGGTCCATTCTTTTTTGTGCTACATATCCAGAAGTGGCAGAAGATCCAGATACAGCGAAAGTGGCTACCAAAGAGTCAGAAGAAAGAAGCTGAGGACCGGCGAGCGCTGCAGCATGTGGAATGCAAAAGGGCTAATGAAGCTCCCTCCTGAAACCTCTCCCAGCGGACCAGGTAAGTGGCCCCTGATGTAGAAAATGATTCAAATAAAACTAAAATAAAGCGTACTTGTGTACTTTCACGGCTCCCATCGCATGCCAAATGTAGTGGCATGCGATGGGATGCGATTTTTGCAGTTTTTAAGCATTTTTAAAAAAATCGCATGCGATCGCATGCGATTTTTAACAGAAATGCATCCAAATGCATTGAAGTTAGTATCAAACATGTTCAATGGCCCCAAATGTCATTTTTGAGGCTGTACCACCCCCACTATCAACGCGAACCCGAAGCGTGGCGAGCGCAGCGAGCCCGCGAGGGGCGTCGGTACACGTCCTACGACCTTTTCATACCCCCACTATCCACGTTGGCGTGGAGTTGAGAATAGAAAGTGTGGCGAGCGCAGCAAACCACCGAGCCCGAAGCGTGGCGAGGGGACGCGGACACCTGTGAAGCCCGCGAGGGGACGCTCGCCACACTTTCTATTCTCAACTCCACGCCGACGTGGATAGTGGGGGTATGAAAAGGTCTTAGGACGCGTACCGCCGCCCCTCGCGGGCTCGCTGCGCTCGCCACGCTTCGGGTTCGCATTGATAGTGGTGGTGGTACAGCCTCAAAAATGACATTTGGGGGTCATTGAACATGTTTGATACTAATTTCAATGCATTTGGATGCATTTCTGTTAAAAATCGCATGCAATGCGATGCGATTTTTTACTATGCGATGGACATTGTCAGAGCCGTTATTGTACACAAGTACCAAATAAAGTGATATTAAATTATTTTTAAAACCTTTTCAAAGTATTTTAGTATCACCTACAATTCTTTACCCATTGTCCATTAACTAGAGATGTGCAGGTTCTGATTTACTCTGATTTATTTCAAAGCAGGATCTTATTGGCTATCCCTAATCACATGACAGTTGTTGACAGTTGATAGCCAATAAGATCCTGCTTTGAAATCAGAGTAAATCAGAGCCTGCACATCTCTACCATGAACACATTTAGGTGATACTAAACTAATGTGAAAAAACCTTTTTCATGGTATTTAGTATTATTAATATTGATAAATATAAGTTATTGTTTTCTTGGGAGGTGGGGGGGGGTATTGCTTAGCATAGCCTTTGTGCTATGCTACCATGGCCCTTATTCAGATCTGATTGCATTACAAATTTGTTTGGAAAATGGGCAAAACCATGTGCACTGCAGGTGGGGCAGATGTAACATGTGCAGAGAGAGAGTTACATTTGGGTGGGGTGTGTTTAAACTGAAATCTAAATTGCAGTGTAAAAATAATGCAGCCAGTATTTACCATGCACAGAAACAAAATAACTCACACAAATCTAACTCTCTCTGCACATGTTACATCTGCCCCACCTGCAGTGCACATGGTTTTGCCCATTTTCCAAACAAATTTGTACTGCAATCAGATCTGAATAACAGCCCATGTTTTGTTGACATCTATACATTCAGTAATATGACAGTTTAACCAGTTGATCTCTCTACTCTCATTCTGACCACTTTACTCTAGTAATTGTAATTGCTAGCACAATTATTGTGATGTTAATCATTATTTAAATATGCCAGAAGGTAGAATAGGTAGAGACTACTAATTAATACTTGCCTCCTCTTTCGGGGATTAAGGACCTTATTCTGGTTTGGCCAAACGTGCGTACGTTCCGTATCAACATACTTTTCCCGTACGTGGACGTTGAGCGAAAGTCCACCCACAAAACATCCGCATACGGACGGTCACAAACACCGACAAAGGGGAGTGGCGTACAATTGAGCGTACGCCACCGTACACGGACGGATCTCCTCCTAGACACCGACAACTGGCGTACAACAGAGCGTACGCCACCGTATACGGACGGCTCTCGTCCGTTTTCACACCGACATGTTACGGCTATCTGAGCGTTCGCCACCTTGCACGAACGGGTCTCGCCTGTTTTCAATGGAAAACTCAGCGTATGTCACCGATCGTGAGAGTTAGCGTATGTCCGTGCACGCTGGCATACCCTTCACATATATTGCCCTCATAATCTAGCCTTTCAACTATGATTAAGCCAATTAAATGAATTATTCTAATTGTTCATCAATTATTGTTTTCTATTACCTCAATTGTCTACCTTAATGAACAGCCTAATAAAAATACATTTTAACTAAATAGTGGCCATGGCCTTAAAACATTGCTGAAACATCCTTGTAGCTGTTAGATGTGGTTTATGTATTTTTATCATAATTAAAAAAACGATGTTTGTATAAGAGTGAAAAGGTTGACACATGTCGACTTGTGTAGATTGTGTGTGCTGCTGTTTAAAGTATATAAATACACTTACTGAATGTGTATAAATGGTTACAAAATAACAGTGACGTGCGGTGAGGTTAGTGGTTGGTGAGGCACTGGTTTGGTGGAGCCAGTGATGACGGGGTTCGTGGGGATAGCTGGGTCTGGTTTGCTTCTGCGCTGACAGGCAGGTGTAGGAGCTGCCATCTGCATAAGCAGCAGAGACCAGTAGAGCAGCTTCTGTCTGACAGCGCATAAGCAACCCGGACCCAGCACTTAGAACAGACCCAGTTGTCGCTGGCACCACCAAGTCACGGTGTCTGCCCATTGGTCTGCCCACATACCTCTTCTACTTAAAAAAAAAACAAAAAACACTTGTAGCCAAATGTACTAGCTGTGGCTGTGCGGAACGCCGGCTGAACTCTGAGGTTTTTTTAAAAGGGCAATCATTTACAAGGGATGGGGTTGCTTTGTAAATGTCTGCCTCTTTAAAAGAACTTCTGAGTTCAGACAGCTTCCTGCACAACTACTGAACACAGGCTAGTACATTTGGCCAACATACTTCTTTCATTTAAAAACACACAGATACAGTGCACACTTCTATAACTTTACACACACACACACAAACACCTCTATTACTTTACACAAACACACACCTCTGTCACTTAACACAAACACACACAAACACCTGTGTCACTTAACACACACACAGCACCGTTTTTCACAGATGCTGCTTACCTAAGCAGCACAGACTGGCAGCAGTGAGACGCCATGCGAGATACAGGAGATCCCGGACAGGAGAGGGTGCGGGGTGAGAGACCGAATGGAGCACAGTGTGTTCCCGGAGCCCAGATACCAGCGGGAGCTGTCGGCCTGGCTCCGCTCCGTGCCGCCGCCCCCCCTCCCCCCAATTACATTACAGGTCGGCGGACGAGGCATACAACGGCTCGTCCGCCTATATAAACGGCACTTTTTAGTTAGAGCCTCAGTGACAGTAAGGAACGTGCTTTCTGCGTACATGAAAGCACGCCCCTGTCACTGTGGAGGCGCCACTGTCCCCAATCACATCTGCCCTCAGTGACAGGGGCGTGCTTTCATGTACGCAGAAAGCACGTCCCTGTCACTGAGGCACTGCTATAGGTGCCGTATATGCACCTTTTTTAAATGGGCTTTTGCAGCCTGGTGCTCGGCCCCTCCCACTGCCCGCCCCATTTCTAATATTATACTATAGGGAGTGGGAGGCACCGCACTTGGTGCCTCCTAAACTATTAAAAATGAAAAAAGTATTATAATAATACGAAGCATATACTTATGACACATAATATGTGTCATAAGTATTTTCTTTGTATTATTTTATTAATCATTAATGACAGGGGAGGCTCTGCCTCCCCTGCCTCCCCTGACTGCACGTCCCTGCAAAATAACTACCTTGGCATATATAAGCAGGTCTTAAAATGATTCTTACCTTAAATTAAACAAACCTTTACATGTAGAGAAGTGTAGAAAGATATGCTTCCAATGTGTTTGAGTGCTGTGTGTGGCTTGCAGGTAGTGAAATTATGGTTTGGACTTAATAGACTGCAGCATTGCTTATTACATTCAGGTGTATGTGTTTGAGTAGTAATCAGCGTTAATTAGCAGACCCATGCGTCCGCTCTCATGCGGTATCTGTAGGAGTGGTCTGGAGCTATCGTTGGCGTCCGCCTGTTTTCTGTCCGAAATGCACGGTGCTTTCGCCGATTGAGCGGTAGCAGCACCGTACATTTTTTGTGAAAACTCCAGTGTACGCCCATGTTTACACCCAGTTTCCCTCATTATTTCGGCCGCTCTCCTCAACACGCCCCCCTATGCCGCCCACAATGACCGTACTCTTTGGGACAGGTTTTTTCACACGGAAAGACCGGTCCGTGAGCGTTGTGGAGTCGTCGCGCCTGCGCATTGCGAAAGGTGCGCATGCGCAGATTAAAAAACGCCCGAACCAGAATAACCCCCTAAATGTGGGAAATTAAAAATAATAAAAACCTTTCTATATTTCTAATATCCCACATTTACTCACTGCTATAAAATATTAATAGGGATTACTGCCGTGCTGGGACTGATATGCATAGTTGGAAGGTATGTATGACACAACACTGTGACTCAATAACTACTATTACTAATACTGTGATTATTACCAAAGTGATATTAAAGGGCTGAAACCTAACAGTTATTACTAGAGACAGGATTATATGCAATATAAAAAGCTTGATATATGCATGCGAATATGCATGAAAAATACTTAAAATATGCATGAAAAGTGTTAAAATATGCTACATTAAATAATAAAAAAAAGTAATTTTGAACTTATTTATTTAAAAATCAGCATCCTATTAGTTGAAAATAAACCTCAAAATAGGCCCACAGCACCTGCAGATGTTAAGGATGTTCAGGATTTTTTTTCTTCCAGGCTGCTACAGCAGACTGCAGGGTCCTAGGCTCTTCTGTTATCAACTACACAGACCATCATCTCCAGCGCAGATGGATCAAATGTCAGCATAGCGTGTGAAAGCAGCACAGTGGAAGGCTTTCTCCCTGCGCCGCATACTCACTGTGACCCGGAGTTTCCTCCGTGCCGCCTGATGTCACAATACTTCTGCCCACCTCCTCTGCTGCAGAAGTCTCTCTCTTGGCGCAAAGTCCCAGGCCAGGGGCAGGCAAAGGTTCAGGAGCTTTGTGGCATAACCCGCCCCGTCTGACTTTTATTAAAATAGATTGGCAGCCTAGAGCAATGTCCCCCACACTGCGCACATATTGGCCTGGCCTGCATACTCTACCACTACTTGGCCAGCAGGAGGACATATCAGTGCTGTGATTCGTGGGTGGAAAGGTGGTGGGTCCTAAAATATGCACCATCACTAGATTTTAGGTAAAATATGCAATAACAAGTGAGAATGGGCAAAATATGCGAATGCATATGCAAATATGCAAATGCATATAATCCTGTCTCTAGTTATTACACATTTATCAATTCATGTGGACATCACCTTTCACACAATTGGCATGCTATGAATCATGTACTTTCACGGGAAATGGGAAGCAAAAACAAAGCTCTGTTTGTAGCGATTGCTACAGTGTACAGTGACAATTGTTAGTGTGTGTCTCCATTGGTTTCTTTAACTTTATAAGCAGGATTTTATTTTGATCTAAGAGGACGGGATAAATCAGTGCATTTGATTAAATACAATCCTCTAATTTATTTACCTAGCATATTGTGCATACATACTGTCAGTGCTTAAAGAGGTGCAGCTGCCATAGTAGCATGGGATGGGCAGCAGGTATGAGTCTCCTGTCTCATTCCGTCTGTGTCAGAGGCGTAACTCTGGGAGGCAATTGAGTCATCTGCCACAGGGCTCCTGCTCCCAGGAGGGAATTTCTCCTCCCTTGTGAGTGATAATCAGTTAAGGAAAACCCTTTCATATTGCTTCTGTGACTGACTCTTCCTGGCAGGACCATAGACGTCACACTCTCTTTATTCTAAACATACTTTTTGCCAAGTGTCACACCCTTTATTAAACCCCATGCCCTATTCCACTAGAAGCATATACTTTACATACATACATATATACATACACACATGTATACATCTACTTATATAAGTTAGTGTGTGTGTGTGTGTGTGTGTGTGTGTGGGGGGGGGGGGCACCAATATTTAACTTCCGCCACTGGTCTGTGCATATGTTTATTTCAAACTTGGCTGATAATAAATGTCAGTTTATGCAATACCCACGTTGCTTCTGGGTGAATGCATCCACTTGCACCCCCCCCCCCCCCCCCCCCCTAAAAAAAAAAATGCTTTTTCGGGATTGCAGCTTCAGATGGGAAGAGTAAAGCAAGCCAGTCACTTTATATTTTAGGTTAGGATCCAATTCCGCTGTTCAGTTTTTCTCCTTAAATACTGCTTGGTTAGAACATTAGATTGACATCAATGCAATTAGAGCAGGCATCATTTGGCAAATTGTGTAGCTCCACAATGTGCATATAATTGTGTATAAGACTATTCAGATCCATTTTTTTATAGTGTTCAAAATACAAGAAACATGCATGAAACTGATCAAAGCGGGTATAAAATAACGCATACATGATTCTGTTACCAAATAGTAACGCATAAACCACTAAATGCTTAGTCACCTTCAGCTGCTTACATAATTGTAGCTATATATAGTTATATCTTATAGCCAGTTTACCCAGGTGTTTTATGCTTCATTGCTGATAATTGAGAAGTGTGCACTGCAGACAAAAATGGAACCGATTTCTGATTGATAGAGCTGCTATCATTACAGATTATGGAAGAGACTCATGCTTTTCTGAAAATTGGTCTCCCAGCAATATGCTCTAGATTGCTTTCTTGTAAACATATCACAATATTAACACAGGGTCAGCAACGGCATTACATAAATATTTGTACTTAAATATTTGATTTTGCTGATAAGTTGGCAATGTTCCCAATCTAATTAGCAGTGTTATCCTTTTAAATATGTTATATATTCATCGGTACTTGTGTATTATGACGGCGCCCGAATTTACTACGTACACAAACGTAGTGAAATCGCATCGCATTGCATGCCGTTATGGCATGCAATGCGATTTCACAAACCTGAATAGCCCTCTACGCAAATGGAGTAGTGGGCGCCGTGATAATACACAAGTACCTATTCACCTTTCAAGGTAAGTTTTTATTGTTTCAACTATGTTTGTACTTTTGATTTTTTATGTTTTGTATTTTTTCTTGTATTATTAAAAACTTTTTGGTACTTGCTTCCTAGCACGGCGCCCATCGCATACCATAACACTAAATATCGTATACGATGGTATGCGATGCGACGCGAGGTTGTACAATAAAATATTGCATCGCATCGTATGCCATACAATGGCATAGGATGCAATCGTATACGATTTTTGATTGTACAACTGCCCTGATGGGTCCTTACAATGTTAAATGGCCCCCCATACTCAACGCCACCCCCACGATCAACGCCAACCCGAAGCGTGGTGAGCGCAGCGAGCCCCCGAGGGGCGGCGGTACGTGTCCTCCGACCTATTCATACCCCCACTTTCCACGTCGGTGTGGAGTTGATGGTAGATAGTGTGGCGAGCACAGCGAGCCACCGAGCCCGAGGCGTGGCGAACGAACGCGCAATACATGTAAAGTAATCCGTGTCCCCTCGCGGGGCTTGCTGCGCTCACCATGCTTCGGGCTCGGTGGCTCACTACGCTCGCCACACTATCTAGAATCAACTCCACGCCGACGTGGATAGTGGGGGTATGAAAAGGACATACGAAAAGGGCGTACCGCCGCCCCTCGCGGGCTCGCTGCGATCGCCACGCTTTGGGTTGGCGTTGAGTAGGGGGGGCCGTTTAACATTGTAAGGACCCATCAGGGTGGTTGTACAATAAAAAATCATATACCATCGCATCACATGCATTGTATGTGGCTCTATGGCATGCGATGCGAACGCATAAGATGCCAGAAGATGAAAATATTGGGCGCCGTGCTAGGAAACAAGTACCAACTTTAAAAAAAAAAAACTATTTTACTTTATAGATATTTTTGAAAGGCTCAGCCTGATGTTAAGGAGCTTCATGCAAATGTTTTGCCTAATAATGCTGCACTACAATTTAGCAATATTATTATTATTATAATTTTATTTATAAGGCGCCATAAGTGTTTTGCAGCGCCGTACAAAGGAACAATGCAGGGAGACAAAGCTTGGCGTAACATTGAATAAATAACAAAAATACAGTACAAATAAAGAGCACCACAGTTCAATACACATTACAGCTTGGATATAAGTAGTGAGGACTCAATCAACTTACAACTAGAGGCTTGAGGCCAATGATGGAGAGGAGTATGCGAACAAAGATGGTCACTGAGTGTTGGAGTATAGGAGAGCTGTGAGTGAAATGTGAAGAGAAGAGGGCTTTGACAACAGGAGGGAAGAGGGCCCTACTCGGAGGAGCTTACAATCTAGTAGGAAGGAAATATAATAGAGGGACATATACATTAAGCCCAAAAATACAGTCACCCGCCGTCCCACGCCCCTCTCCGCACCCCGCCCGCTGTCACAGAAATGCGCATGTGCAGTAACACAACATCGGTCCCCATGCGAACACAGCCCTGCTGCGAACAGACCTGAATAAAGTCTCATGCAGGTATTTTGCACATTTCTCAAAGAGATGTTGGCACTCAAAGGGTAAATATCCAAAATACGGGTGGATAAAAGAGCCCAAAGATAATTCCATTTTGTGCTGCCTTTCTTTTCTGCCACTGCAATGTGGCAATGTTTCATAGATGTGCTATAAACTACTATGTGTTTGAGTCGTTGCTCATCTCTAAGTTTAATGCACTTACATTTATTATAATGTATAGTATGTCTTGAAAGCAGTGTGTCAAACTCTTAAAACCCAAGAATTACGTACTATTAAGTAAGTGTTACACAATGCAAGGGAGCAACCCTGACATCCTTATAAGGTTAGGTGTCAACTCAAGTCACCCAGAACACTAAAAGTTCATTGTATGTACATTCCACTCTTGTAAAAACTAAATTAGCTTTTGCACAACAAAGCATTAGGGTGTGCACAGCACCTTCCATATATGGATAGCAGTAAACTTAGGTAACCTTAACATGGAATATTAAGTGCAGTTGCCTTTGCCTTCAGTAACAAACATGTAATCAATTACTGGTGCCTAACCATGGGCCTTATTTTGGTTCACTCTTTCTGACAAAATCCTTCTTAGATGGACAAAACCATGTGCACTGCAGGGGAGCATATGCAAAATGTGCAGAGAGAGTTAGATTTGGGTGGGGTTTTATTTCAAAGTGAGATCTATATTGAAGTGTAAAAATAAAGCAGCCAGTATTTTCCCTGCACAGAAACAAAATTACTCACCCAAATCTAATTCTCTCTGCACATGTTACATCTGCCCCCCTGCAGTGCACATGGTTTTGTCCATCTAAGAAGTATTTTGTCAGAAAGAGTGAACCAAAATAAGGCCCCATGTTATTAGGGCTTGTCTTCTAGACAATGCTGAGTGTCATAATAGGCAGATACTGTAGACAGGGTTTCTTAACAAAATGTCTTGTGAAACTGAAAATCTGATGTAAGACTGCAATAAAACTGTAAAAATTGTGTTATAAGGGAAATGGTTGTGATACATTAGCAGCCGAACAGATGTTTACGGTCTAAACGTAGAAATTTAGTGAGTCTGTTCGGTTGTTATGCTAAACGCCTCCTTGTTTCCTCTGCAGCGGTTTTTATAACATGCAACCCAATGTATTTATGAAAATGAAGGATCTGATGCAGAGATGAACACAAGTGAGTTTTGTGTACGGATTCTGCCAGTTTTTGTGTGTACATTACCTGGGGGGCATGTAATACGGAGTGGTACACAGCACAGTCACATTTACACTTAAACCTGTTGGGGTATGATGGGGGACAGAACAGGGCATTTACCCGTAGGCAAAGTGTAGTGTTGGAAATGGCGAGCTAAGCAAAGTTACGAATCAGTATTTTTTTGGGAGGGGTTCAGAAAATAAATGTAGGAGCATGCTTGCCTACTTTCTCGACTTTCTATTTGGGAAATCCCAGAGGAGGGTTATTGCCAGTTATTTATATAGCGCACACATATTCCGCAGCGCTATACAGAGAATAGTTGGACAGTCACATAAGTTCTTGCCCCAGTGGAGCTTACAATCTATATTCCCTAACTGTTATGCGGCCATGTGGCCGCCGCCATCCTCCCCTCTCCTTCCCAAAGCTCCGGAGATACTCACTGTGCCAGAGGCTGGGGGTTGGAGGTCGGTGGTGGCCATCTTCTTCTGGCCCGGCTTCCTGATAAGAAGCGTTGGGACGTTGCTAGGCAATGCTCCGAGCCTCCATCCAGGACTGTAGAGTCACTACAGTCGGGTAAACACACTCAGTCCTTCCTTACACTAACACATATACACCCATACACAGTCATTCTAGGGTTAACTTTGTTGGGAGCCAGTTAACCTACTAGTATATTTTTGGATTGTGGGAGGAAACCAGAGTACCCGGAAGAAACCCACGCAAGCATTGGGAGAATATACAAACTCTGCACAGTTAGGCCCATGGTGGGAATCGTACCCATGACCTCAGTGCTGTGAGGCAGTAATGCTAACCATTACACTGTAATATGCATCAACACAGCCTTGTCCCCTACTGCTAGATGACATGACTTGTGTCCTTAATCTGACAAAAACTGTACCATCAATGCTCCTCCCATTTCACAACAATTGGAATAAGGTTCTGGGGGGATGGTTAAATATCCTATTTGACCTATTCCAGGAGGACTTGCATTATTTGATGTTCTGCAAGACAAGTATGTGCAGGGGTGATTCTACAGTGATCGGACGCGGCCAAATTTGGCCCCGTTTTGATGGTAGGGGGTCTGCACATGCACGTATTTGTGCATGTGCAGACCCTCTGTGTGAATGTGTTCAGTGAGTATCACACTCGCCGTTTGCATGGGGAGGAGAGGGAGAGGGCAGGTGGGCGGGGCAGACACCAGCCCAGAGCAGGGGACTAAGCACCATTTTATGTGCGTCCCCATGAAAATGCTGGGGTTCCCCTTGCAACGCAGGCGGGCCGATGCCTGCCTGGGGGCGGATGGCTGATGTCACACGATGTCAGCGCCTGCTCCATCTTCGGCGATGGCGGGAAAGGGACTTGGAGGGGGGGGTTTCAGCGGTGCTATGTTAAGGTGCTCGCTAAGCAGCGAACAACTGCTACATAGCAAGACAACCTGAATTAAGCCCTAAGTTTGTTATTCACTGCTCTTTTTATTAAGTTATTATCAAAGCATTAACAATAGTCACCTTTTCAGGCAGGTATAATATAAAAGTTGGGATTAGATAATTATTTATTTATAACACAACTAATTAAGAAGATGTCATGTGTGGCCCTTGGATAGGATTGGTGCCATGTGTGAGTCACCCAACATCTAACAGGTTACCCATCACTAGCTTAGGTAATCAGTTCTAGGGTTAGCCATCAACCATTGATGATTCATTATCATCAATGGTTGATGGCCAATATGGAATGTGAGTTTTTTTGGTTTTCCTCCATCGATGGCGCAGCAAAACCAAATGCTTTTTTTTCCCTCTACAACATGAAGGGACACAGAGCATTTCTCCCTAGACACCTGCAAAGCTCTGCCCCACAGGCCAGTCAGTCTAACAACAGGGAAGACCTTCAGTAGGTGAAACCACCGAACAAAGCAACCAATTGTCATCCATTACATACTTGGTAACAATCGAAGGCCACTTGCCATATAACTATCAATGGTATCTACACTGATCAGTTCAGCAGAATATTTACTTTTACTTTTGGCAAAGGCGCTGAAATGCAAGAATGTTAACAGACTGGTATTTCCACATACTGTACGTTATGCGTTACATACAGTAGTAAGCATTCTGAAAGTAAACTCGAATGGCCGCTGTCTGTAAATCATACTTGCCCACTTTATGTTTTTCTTCTTCGGGAGATGCCCATAGAGGTGACCATGCCCATCACATAGAAATCACCATGATCTATCTATCTTTATATCTATCCTCCATGCAATAGCACATGACCATAGGTCTCTGCCACCTTAAAAATTACTTGTGTTCTGTTCCCTGATGCAACTGTCTTTATTTGCTATGTACTTGTTGTAAATTGCCTTGTGGAGTTGTCGTTTTGTTTATTGCTCATTTATGTATTGTAAGGCTCCGCAGAACCCTTATGGCGCCATATAAAGAAATGATAGTAATAATATATACTTCTTTATTCTGCACAATTTACTAAGAAGGGGGCAGAATGTGGGAGGGGTGCCTACTCTTCAGGGGCTGAGTGAGACTACCCCGAAAACTGTGTCTCCCATAGATCCCAGAGGGTAGGCAAGTGTACTGTAAATATTGCCAGCATGTTAGTTTGTTTACCATGTGCTTTGTACTACTTTATATACAAAACAAGAGAGAACCTTTTGTTATCAGCAGTGCTACTAATAATATTAATATAAATTCCTAGTATACGCAAGTATACCTGGCCAATAAAGCTGATTCTGAGTCTGATATACAGTACTAGAAATCCGTATATCTAGCAAATAAAAGCATTGGGGATTTTGAGCAAAACATTTAAGCTTGCAGCCCTTCGTCAAGGGACCCCAATCTCCTTCACTAGCCTCTATGCCTAGCATGCCATTACATTGCATGGAACAAGAAAGGCTGAGTGATTTAAGAATATTGAGACTGATATTTGCACGTTCGTTACATACAGCATTATGAAAGTAAACTTGAATGACCGCTGTCTGTAAGTATGTCAGGATGTTGGTTTGTTTTAGGTTGTCCTTTGTACTACATTTATACAGCCTTTAATAAACATATAAAAAAGTATGTGACTAAAACTATTTGCTCATTGTAGAAAAACACATCTGGTCACTTCTAACCTTTATATAAGTGTGTAATTCAAAGCAAGGACTATTTTTTAAACTGTATTTCTGAGACTTAAGGCCCCCATACACTAGTCCGACTTGTCCTGAGCTCCCCCGGCAGGGGGCTCAATTACGATTTGGCCACTTTTATATGCGATAAATTGCATGCGATTTATCGAATGTAAAACTCCTGAGGAGCTGCAGTAGCGGTGGGGTGCAGGAGAGCCAGGCAGCGGTAAGATGCGGATGCGGGGTTGATATCAGTGGGTGCCGGGCAGCTGGCAGTGGCAGGTGTACCGGGTGGCAGGGCAGGAAGTGGCAGCAGAATTAAAAAAAATAAAACTTTTAAAAGACAGGCTGGCTGCTGATTGGCTGAGATAATCCTCTCAGCCAATCAGTGGCCACCCAGATGGGAGGCCACTGATTGGCTGAGAGATTTGTCACAGCCAATCAGCGGGCAGCCAGTCTTTTGTAAGTATTTTTTTCAATTCTGCTGTCACTTCCCATCCCACTGCCTGGCACCTGCTGCTCACCACTGCCCAGCACCCGCAGCTGCACGCCCCACTGCCCACCGCTGCCCAGAACCCATCACTGCCCACCCCGATGCTTACCGCTGCCCGACATTAGCCGCTGACCGCTGCCGGCCCTGTGAATATTTTTTTTTACATTCGAATATACTGTCCAATGGATAAAAAGAACCCCTGATGAAGTTTTCTTTAAAAGCACAAATGTGTTCGGCATATAATTTAGAATCCACTTCAAGAATACATCTGAATAATCACCTGTGTCAAATCAAGATTATCCCTGAAGGGGGGAAAAAATATATATTCCGGTGTGGAGCTCTGTACATTTTATCTTCAATGAAAATTTATGTTATGTAATGACATTGTTTTATTAAATTATGTATTGATTTATTTTAAAACTGTTGCTTTAAAGGTATATCTCAAAAACATTACATTAGAGCCAGTGGTCAAAGAAGGGTTTATAACAATAATACATAAGTACTTAGTGTATATATAATTTTTTTTAGCACCGCCTCAATACCTAACTTTGAACCGTGAATATATAACTGGTGTGGGCAATATGTATAGGCAGCGCTACTGCTGCCGGCAAATGGTGAGGACATTATGTATAGGCAGTGATACTGCTGTCAGCAACTGGTGTGGGCATATGTATAGGCAGTGCTACTGCTGTAGGCAACTGGTGTGGGCATATTTATAGGCAGACATTACTATTTGGGTGGGCTTGAGCGCTGCCTGTGTACGTAGTAAGTGCTTGATTTTGGTGTGGAAATTGATGGAAATGAGAAAAGAGGGTTTATATATATGATTGCTTTTTATTTTTACAATATGATGTGCTGAATTTACTACACAAAGTCAGACCTCTCCTGCACCAACAGGAAGAAGGTCCACAATGCATACAGCCGGACACAGAGCTCCCCGGCAAAGCTCCGAGTACCAGGTGATGTCATCAGCAGGCGCAGAAGCTCCGGCGGCAGGGACACTGCAGCTTCCCTAGAAACGAGCACTGGCACAACACAGAGAAACGGCCCAGCTAAATGTGTCACGCGCCGCCGCGGCGGTACACGGCGGGTCCTGTACTCACCCGTCCGTGTCCGCAGTCGGCTGGCGTGTGTCGGCCTCCATGTCAGGTGAGGCGGCAGGCAAAGGTCCGGCAGTGTTGGAGGGCAGCATGGAAGTCTGCAGCGTGGTCTCACTCTAGGCTATGGGTGCCGTGAGACCAGCGCCGCCATCTTGCTTAAGGGCAAACAGGGGATTGGGCCAGGTCAGAGCTGCACACCTGTTCCACTGTGATAGCCAATGGCAGCCGCCTTCTATGCATATAGAGGATCTGCCCAGGTAACTCAGTGTCAGTGCAAAGAGTCTTCTGTGCCGTGCACTTCCTGGAAGGCTCCTGACTCATTGTGTCCTTGCTATCCCAGCTGTGTCCGTCAGCTCGCTTTGGCTTCAGATCCAGTGCTCCTTTCCAGTCACGCTGGTCGCCAGCTTCTCTCTGGTACCCTTGGGTGCTTCCTCCTGGATTTCCCAAAGACCTCCTCTTCAGCTACCTCCAGCCGCAGTCACCTCCCATCTTCTTCCAGTTCCGGATCCTCTATTTGCCACCATCTTTTCATCTCTTCATCAGGATTTTCTTCTTCATTGTCTTCTGGACATTCATCCTCATTGTCTTCTGGACATTCATCCTCATTGTCTTCTGGACATTTATCGTTTGCCATTTACTTTGATTCCTATTACAGTTGTTCTCAAAGAAGTATTTGAGTCCTGTATGACAGCCTTTATTAAACCTGCTCGTTTTAACCCTACTACTGCCTCCTCCTCAGTCCCTGAGCACCACACGACCTCATCAGAATCTTCGGCCGTGACAGTTTGCACTGACCCGATGGAGTCGGGTGAAAATCAGGGATCTCTGGCAAACGTATTGCAAGGCATTATGGGCCGCCTGGAAAAAGTGGAGTCTTCACAGCGGCAAGTGGCGCAATTTTTACAATCACTGACTTCCTCACAAACCACCCCTCCAGCGGCTACAGCAACATCTTCAGTATCCTCGGGAGGAGTTTCCGCCACGCCACCAGTCGGGTCCATTATTCCCCCTCGGTTACATTTGCCAACCCCCAGCAAGTATGATGGGTCTCCTAAAGGATGTCGCGGGTTTTTGAATCAGTGCGATGTGCACTTCACTCTCCAAGCCTCCAACTTTCCAACTGACAAGGCGCGTGTAGCCTACATTGTCTCCCTCCTCTCGGGATCTGCCCTAGAGTGGGTTTCGCCTCTGTGGGAGAGAGCAGATCCTCTACTAAACAACTACGATGATTTCATTGCCTCCTTCCGACGAATCTTTGACGAACCAGGTCGAGTGTCATCAGCCGCTGCAGAGATTCTGAGAATTCGACAAGGTAGCAGATCGGTGGGCCAATATGTGGTGCAGTTCCAGACACTAGCATCGGAGTTGGAGTGGAATGAAGAGGCTCTCGTCGCCGCGTTCTGGAATGGTCTTTCCAGCCGTCTCAAGGACGAACTAGCTACCCGTGACACCCCTTCCACTCTGACAGCGCTAATCTCCTTGTGCAATAAAGTTGATCTGCGGCTTCACGAGCGACAACTGGAAAGGACTCGTTCTGAACGTTTTCGACCTCGTTCTTCTTCTGTGGTTACTTCTCCTGTAAAGATTGGATCATCTACTCCTTCTGCCACAGAAGAACCAATGCAAATAAATCGGTCCCGTCTCTCTCTCGAAGAAAAGAACCGACGTCGCAGAGATAATCTCTGTATGTACTGCGCTTCATCTTCTCATCTTCTGATCTCTTGTCCTCTTCGCCCGGGAAACGACCGCTCCTAATCTCCACGAGGGAGGCTAGATTAGGAGTGTTATCGCCTGCTCCCTCCACCATAGACTCTACCATCTCAGTCACCCTGAGTACTCCTCAGGGACAAACGTCCATGCAAGCTCTACTGGACTCAGGTGCGGCTGGGAACTTCATCTCGGCCGACATGGCTGCACAACTCTCCATACCTCTCCAACCACTGGAACAACCTCTGGTCCTGACAGCCGTCGATGGCAGCCACATCTCCAGTGGCCATGTCACCTCACAGACGGTACCGATCCATCTTCAAGTTGGAGCCCTGCACCAAGAGAAGTTAGAGTTTTTGGTTCTCCCTCAGTCCTCTCACCCTGTAGTCCTAGGGATGCCGTGGCTTACCAAGCATAACCCCCATGTCGACTGGCTAACTATGGAGATTAAGGCCTGGAGTAAGGACTGCTTTTCTTCTTGCTTATCTCCTGTTATTCCTATTCTTCTGAGCAAACCTCAAGCATTTTCTCCCCAGCCTCCTGCCTCCACCATACCCGCACCATACTCGTCTTTTTCAGATGTCTTTAGTAAAGGAGGTGCCGATACATTGCCGCCCCACCGGCCATGGGATTGTCCCATTGATCTCATTCCAGGCAAGACACCACCACGGGGAAGAACGTACCCTTTATCGTTGCCTGAGACCGAGGCCATGTCGGCATACATCCAGGAGAATCTGGAGAAGGGATTTATCCGGCCATCCACCTCTCCGGCAGGAGCAGGCTTCTTCTTCGTCAAGAAGAAAGATGGCAGCCTGAGACCGTGTATCGATTATCGGGGGTTGAATGACATCACCGTTAAAAATCGCTATCCGCTGCCCCTCATCACTGAATTGTTCGACCGAGTTAAGGGGGCCACGGTCTTCACCAAACTAGACTTGAGGGGAGCATATAACCTGATCCGTATCCGCCAGGGGGACGAATGGAAAACGGCCTTCAATACCCGAGATGGACATTATGAATACCTCGTTATGCCGTTTGGTCTGTGTAATGCTCCAGCCGTTTTCCAGCAATTCGTGAATGACATCTTTCGGGACTTGTTATATATTTCCATTGTTGTCTATTTAGATGACATCCTCATCTTCTCGTCCAATCTCAGCACTCACCGGCACACCGTTCGGGAGGTGTTAAGCCGTCTTCGCCAGAACCAGCTTTTCTGTAAGCTCGAAAAGTGTGCCTTCGAAGTCTCGTCAATTCCCTTCCTGGGTCATATTCTTTCAAGTACTGGGCTGGAGATGGATCCTGAAAAAGTCCGCGCTATTCAAGATTGGACACCCCCAACCACTCTCAAAGGTTTGCAAAGATTCCTCGGCTTTTCCAACTACTACCGCCGCTTCATCCGCAATTTCTCCTCCATAGCAGCACCTCTGACGGCTCTTACCCAAAAAGGGGCCAATCCTGCCCAATGGCCGTCCGCAGCTACCAAGGCTTTCCAACTACTGAAACAGGCGTTTATCACCGCTCCAATTCTTCTTCAACCTGATGTGAACCGACCCTTCATCCTGGAGGTTGACGCCTCTTCTGACGGAGTAGGAGCAGTTCTTTCGCAAAAAGGAGAGGATGCAGAGCTTCACCCTTGCGCATACTTTTCCAAGAAATTTCTCCCGGCAGAAAAGAACTACCCTATTGGAGAACAGGAGCTGCTCGCTGTTAAGTTAGCCTTCGAGGAGTGGCGGTATCTGTTAGAGGGGGCTCGTCACCAGATCACAGTTTTTTCCGACCACAAAAATCTTTCTTTCTTAAGACAAGCACAATGTCTCACTTCACGCCAGGCTCGTTGGGCTATGTTCTTCGAACGCTTCAATTTCCAAATCAAGTATCGTCCAGGTGTTTTAAACAATAAAGCTGATGCCTTGTCTCGGTCCTTCAATCCCAGCTCAGATTCTGAACCACTTAAACAGTCCATCCTGAACCCTGTCGTTTTTGCTCATGTCTCTCCTCACCCTACACCACCTGCAGGCAAGTCCTTTGTGCCGCCCAATTTACGCAAGAAGCTGTTGACGTGGGGCCACGCCTCCCGCTTTGCTGGACATTCCGGGGTACAAAAAACTTTACAATTTCTCCTACGATCATATTGGTGGCCAACCATTCGACAGGATGTAAAACACTTTGTATCTTCATGTGTCAAGTGCGCCCAACACAAGACGTCTCGGACTCCCCCAGCTGGGGCTTTGCTACCACTGTCCATCCCAACGGAACCATGGACTCATCTGTCGATGGACTTCATTTCTGAATTACCCTCCTCTAGCGGTTACACTGTTATCTGGGTGATAGTCGACCGATTTTCCAAAATGGCCCACTTCGTGCCCCTAAAATCATTACCTTCGGCTCCAGTACTAGCCCAACTCTTCATATCCACCATCTTCAGGCTTCATGGGTTGCCCAAAGAGATCATATCCGATAGGGGTGTGCAGTTTGTCGCCAAGTTCTGGAGAGCTCTGTGTACTGCCGTTCAGGTGAAATTAAAATTCTCCACCGCCTTCCATCCTCAGACTAACGGGCAAACCGAACGTGTCAACCAAGACCTAGAGACATTTATTCGACTTTTTGTGTCCTCCTCTCAAGATGAATGGAAGGATCTATTACCCTGGGCGGAGTATGCACACAACAACTCTTATCACTCCTCTTCAGGTACTACACCCTTCTTCACAGTCTACGGCAAACATCCACGGTCCCCTGATTTCTCAAGTTTGCCGTCTCCGGAGGTTCCGGCAGCTTCCATGTCTCTTCATCGTTTCAAAAAGATATGGGCTGAAGTTCACAAAGCTCTTCTTCAAGCTTCTGCCAGATATAAGAAAGCAGCTGATAAGCGAAGAAAGGCAGTTCCACCATTTAAAGTAGGGGATCGAGTGTGGCTGTCTACCCGCAATCTTCGACTTCGCGTACCCTCGATGAAACTTGCCCCTCGTTTTATTGGTCCATTCCCCATCACCCAAGTCATCAACCCGGTGTCCTACAGATTGCAGCTTCCATCTTCTATGAAGGTATCTAATTCGTTTCATATATCTCTTCTCAAACCATTGAAATTAAGCATCTTCCAAAAGAAAGTACCCCGACCCTCAAAGGTCAATACCGAGAAGGATGCTGAGTTTGAGGTCAGACGAATCATAGACTCTCGTTATCGCAACTCTCGACATCAATTTCTGGTGGAGTGGGCTGGTTTCGGACCGGAGGAGAACTCCTGGGTGGATCAAGCTGATTTACATGCCCCAAGTCTCGTTAAGCGCTTTTTTCAGAAGAATCCTCACAAGAAGCGCAAATGTCCTGAGGTTACCCGAAAAGGGGGGGGTACTGTCACGCGCCGCCGCGGCGGTACACGGCGGGTCCTGTACTCACCCGTCCGTGTCCGCAGTCGGCTGGCGTGTGTCGGCCTCCATGTCAGGTGAGGCGGCAGGCAAAGGTCCGGCAGTGTTGGAGGGCAGCATGGAAGTCTGCAGCGTGGTCTCACTCTAGGCTATGGGTGCCGTGAGACCAGCGCCGCCATCTTGCTTAAGGGCAAACAGGGGATTGGGCCAGGTCAGAGCTGCACACCTGTTCCACTGTGATAGCCAATGGCAGCCGCCTTCTATGCATATAGAGGATCTGCCCAGGTAACTCAGTGTCAGTGCAAAGAGTCTTCTGTGCCGTGCACTTCCTGGAAGGCTCCTGACTCATTGTGTCCTTGCTATCCCAGCTGTGTCCGTCAGCTCGCTTTGGCTTCAGATCCAGTGCTCCTTTCCAGTCACGCTGGTCGCCAGCTTCTCTCTGGTACCCTTGGGTGCTTCCTCCTGGATTTCCCAAAGACCTCCTCTTCAGCTACCTCCAGCCGCAGTCACCTCCCATCTTCTTCCAGTTCCGGATCCTCTATTTGCCACCATCTTTTCATCTCTTCATCAGGATTTTCTTCTTCATTGTCTTCTGGACATTCATCCTCATTGTCTTCTGGACATTCATCCTCATTGTCTTCTGGACATTTATCGTTTGCCATTTACTTTGATTCCTATTACAGTTGTTCTCAAAGAAGTATTTGAGTCCTGTATGACAGCCTTTATTAAACCTGCTCGTTTTAACCCTACTACTGCCTCCTCCTCAGTCCCTGAGCACCACACGACCTCATCAGAATCTTCGGCCGTGACATAAATGTGAGTGTGTCCCCAAAACTGAAACTGCATTTACGACCCTGGCTGAGACGCATACATTACTGGGACACAAACTGAGGAGGAGAGCACATAGGTATACACCTATGAGATTGTAAAGGGGTCTACCAGATCGCCTGAAGCTTACATAGGCTCTCTCCATAGTATTTACCCAAACCACAACCCAGTGGAGACAGTACTTATACAACAAGCCTACGCACACGGAGGAGAGAATGGACATAGGCTATAGCCTATGAGATTGTAAAGGAGTTTTTTGAACTGCCTTAAGCCCACACAGGCTCCGTTCTGAACCACAAACCAGACAACATTTTTCTATGCACATCACCCGGAGAGACCGTAGCCAAATAAGGGACCTACGGAGGTTAAAGGAACCCCTAAGGGTGAAACGGATCTGAAAAAATTCCCGCAACAGGGGACCCCTTTAGGTGTACAGCACAAACACCAAGTAAATGAAACCCCCAACTATTTTATTATTACCCCACATCATATTGTAAAAATAAAAAGCAATAATTTATATAAACCCTCTTTTCTGATTTCTCATTTCCATCAATTTCCACACCAAAATCAAGCACTTACTATGTACACAAGCAGTGCTCAAGCCCACCCAAATAGTAATGTCTAAAGTAACAAAAAGGGATTGGGAAACCCTTATTGGCCAGAGCAGCGCCTCTTAGACATACGAACACCAGAGTGAGCACAGTAGATCACCCTCCTTTTTCTAAAAACATATTTATAGGCAGAACTACTGCTGTCGCCAACTGGTGTGGGCATATGTATAGGCAGCACTACTACTGTCGGCAATTGGTGTGGGCATATGTATAGGTAGCTCTACTGCTGTTGGCAATTGGTGTGGGCATTTGTATAGGCAGCGCTACTACTGTTGGCAACTGGTGTGGGCATATATATATATATAGGTAGCGCTACTTCTGTCGGCATATGCATAGGTAGCACTACTACTTTCGGCAACTGGTGTGGGCGTTACGAACAGGCAGCGCTTCTACTGTCAGCAACTGGTGTGAGTGTTATGTATAGGCAGTGCTATTAATGTCGGCAATTGGTGTGAGGGCGTTACGTATAGGCAGCGCTACTACTGTCAGCAACTGGTGTGGGCATATGTACAGGCAGCGCTACTACTGTTCGGCAACTGGTGTGGGCATAGGTATAGGTAGCTCTACTACTGTTGGCAACTGGTGTGGGCATAGATATAGGTAGCTCTACTACTGTCGGCAACTGGTGCGGGCATTACGAACAAGCAGCGCTACTACTGTCAGCAACTGGTGTGAGTGTTATGTATAGGCAGCACTACTACTGGCAGCAACTGGTGGGAGCGTTATGTATAGGCAGCACTACTAGTGTCAGCAACTGGTGTGAGTGTTATGTATAGGCAGTGCTATTACTGTCGGCAAATGGTGTGGGGGCGTTATGTATAGGCAGCACTATTACTGTCGGTGACTGATGTGGGCCTATGTATAGGCAGCACTACTACTGTTGGCAACTGGTATGGGAGTTACGTATCAGCAGTGCTACTACTGTCGGCAACTGGTGTGGGCGTTACGTATAAGCAGCGCTACTACTGTCAGCAACTTGTGGGTGTTATCTATAGGCATATGTATAGGCAGCTCGACAATTGTCTGCAACTGGTGTGGGCATATGTATAGGCAGCGCTACTGCTGTCAGCATATGTATAGGTAGCGCTAGTACTGTCGGCAACTGGTGTGGGAGTGTTAGTATAGGCAGCGCTATTACTGTCAGAAACAGGTGTGAGTGTTAGTATAGGCCAGGGCTGGGCAACACCGGCCCTCCAGATGTTGATGAACTACACATCCCAGCATGCCTTGCATCTGTTTCAGCATGGCCACATAGCAAAACTAATGCAAATCATCCAAAGCTTTTACTGTCGCAACTGGTAATGGCATTACGAATAGACAACGATTCGACTGTTGGCAACTGGTGTGCGCATTACGTATAAGCAGCTCTACTACTGTCAGCAACTGGTGTGGGCATTATGTACAGTATAAGTCATGGGTCCTCAAACTGCAGCCCTCCAGATGTTGTGAAACTACAATTCCCAGCATGCCTTGCCACAGTTTTAACACTCCCTTATAGGAAAACTGCGGCAAGGCATGCTGGGATTTTTAGTTTCACCACATCTGGAGGGCCGCAGTTTGAGGACCCATGGTATAAGTTGTGCTACTACTGTCAACATTATGTACAGTATAAGTTGCACTACTACATTCATTAACTGTATCAATGTCATATGGGCATTATGGTGTGTGCCATATTGTGTAAGGGGCATTACGGTGTGTGACACAATGTGTAAGGGGCATCATGATGTGTGGCATAATGTATAAAGGGCATTACTGTGTGTAAGGGGCATCATGATGTGTGGCATAATGTATAAAGGGCATTACTGTGTATGGTATAATGTGTTATGGGCATTACAGTGTTATTGGTACTTTTATATGGCCACTCCCCTTCCCCATGAAGCCACGCTCCTACATTTTTTTTGCGCTCCTTCGATATGCACTCTCACAATTTTGCCAGTGGTGATGTGGTAGTCACCAATTCCCTTTCTGGCACAGGGCACCAAAATGGCTAGTTACGGGACTGGTGCTGTGTAAGGTGAATAAGATTGTGCTACTGTGTTATGTAATTTTGAAAGGGAGTACTATTGTGTGGCCATGCCCCTTCCTTGTGAGACCACATGTCATTTTTTCGGTGTGCACTGTCTTTGTAAAGTTTGGGAGTGCGCAAATGTATAGTTTGCAGGAGGGCGCCGAACACCCTAACACCGGCCCTGCCAATGGTTCAGAAATTAATATAAGGCTTGGCAGATTGCAGAAAGCAGGACCAAGCCTCATCCCAAATGACAAGTTGCTCTAATATCAATCATATTGAAATGCTCATACAGTACTTCCAAACAATGCCCTGTATAGCATTCATGCCCAGGGCTTGTGTGTTTGTAGCCCTACCGCCATGAAAGTTTAATAACATTTTTTTAACAAACAGGTTATATGGGTTATTTCTATGTTTAGACATTTCAGAAATTTTAAACAGATAACTAGTAGATTTTATGACGAAAAACACGTGAGATTCTTGAACGCACGAACATGTGAAATGGCTTCTAAACAGACTGAACCTGACTTTAGTGTTTTTTTCTATCTGCGAAGACTTGTATAGGGATTGTTTTTTTTTACAACTGAAATACATTGTTTGCCATGCCCCCTATGTCTTGTCAGCAGTAGAAGGATTGGGATCCATAAGCTGTAAGCACTCATTGGCTTCTCGCGCTGCACTATCCTTTCCCCCGGAGCTCATCGAGTTATATTAAATGGCTGTGATCCCTTATGTTTGCCTTCCTAATGCATAATGTCAGTGAGTGCTATTTTTTTGTGTCTCAGTAATGGGCTAGTGCATCAAAGGTTAAAAAGAAGGAGCAGACTAGATGGTCCAAGTGGTTCTTATTTGTTGTCAAATTCTATGGGCGGTATTCAATGCCACCGGTGAGGGTTTCTACAGTGAGGGTGGCTTGTTTTCGGCGAGGATTGCCGAAAACAAGTCATCCTTGCCATATACCCCCTCATCTAACCCCCTCATAGAATAGGCTGCTCACCCTATTCTATGTTCCGGGGGGAATCCTAGCTGTCAGAGGACGGCAAGGATTCGCCTGAATGGCGAGGATCGCTGCCCGCTGCAATTTTGATGTCCGCACTCGCCATTTCCACCTCGCTGGAAAAACCCAGCGAGGTGGAAATGGTGAGTGCAGGGGGGTCAGTTGAATACTGACCTACGAGCTGTGCGGTGAGCGATCAGCACTGCTCGCCATCACAGCTTGCCAAAGGGCATTGAATATATCCCTATGTCTCTATGTCAAATTCTATGTTTATATGTTATAGAGTGAAAAGAGTGGAGACATGGACCAGTGGATAATTCACCTTTAGCAACCAATCAGCTTCCACCTGCCATTTTATAGAATGAACTTTATAAATGCCACCTCAAAGCTGATTGGTTGCTATGGACAACTTTTCCACTAGTCAGCATCTCCACTCTTTTCACTGCCTAAATACATCAACCACTAAGTGACATATGTTATTTGCAGCTGTAATTTGCTGCTGCTGAGTCGGTGGGGGCTATCCTAGCTCTGATTCCAGTGTTCTGATCCACCGGCACTTATCGGGGATTATGCTTAGGAATTTTTCAGCCAAAAGTAAAATGGCTTTAATAGCATCGGCCCGATAATCAACGCCGGGCTAAAATAGCTATATTTGGATGTTTTTTAGGCTGAAAAGTAACTGTGGTAAACGGATACCTGCCCAAGTTGTATTACCATCTCACTGTTTTTTTTTTCTGTTTGAATAACTAGATTATATTGGGTTTGATTCTGCAAATCTTGATGACAGCTAAATGCTTTTTATCTGCATCTTTCATGCCTAAGCAGCTTACTGTAATCATTAGCATTCAGGGGCACCAAGAGGGGGAGAGGGGTACTTGGTAGTTAACTTGGCTCAGGGTGGGACCAAGTGGGGGCCCTGGATCTCCCCCATTACCTCGAAGGAGGAACTGCACCAGCTCTTCTCCTCAACCCAGCAGTCTGTGCAGTATGGCCAGGGATGAGCTTAAAGTACAATTTTTTTCTAAATTTTATTTTAAGGGTACCTGGCCAAGCCCCCAGAGAAATACCTGGGCCTCACGAGGAGGAGGCTCCCTATTGCCTTGTTAGCACTGGCACTTACCCTTCCCATGTGTTTTGTGCAAGTGACCTGTCTAGCACAGGTATCCCTTCATCATATTTATGCAGGAGAACAGCATGGAACTCTGGCGAAACACCCAATAGTCCCAGAAAATGCTTCTATTGGGTGCATCTGCAAAGTATCTGCCTATGTAACAACCAGAAGTACCCATCACATGGTCTTAGCAATACGACCAAGATCTGACTCAAAATTAATTTGTTACCATCCAAGTGCGGATTGCAAACATTACAGAGCGGCATTTGACTCAGAATTAGGTGCATTGTATTAACACTGGGGAACAATAATTTTTTTTAAGCTCGTTGTCAAATTAATGAAAAATTATCAAATTAAATTATTTTCTCCCTTTGAAGTACCTATTCTAGACTACTGTACTTAACATAAATATGTTTTTGCTTTTTTAATAACTACCTACTTTTAACAATAACAAGAATTTGTTTTAATTGTGATAATTGAGACACATAACACATTAATGTCTCCTCACTAACACTGAGAGGAGGCATGGCAGTGCACTGCTGAGCCTGCTGGGACATCCTTAGACCATGGATAAGCCTCCTCCCAGCATACAGAGAGGGGCAATGGAGAGGACAGAGTGATACAGTTCTTTTGTTTAGCCCTCTCCCTGTCCTACCACAACCAATTTCCTGCAGGTGGGCTTGTTTTGTTCAGTACGTCCTCTGCTTTTTGTTTGGCGTTTGCACTGAAATTGTGTAACACAACATTTTTCACTGTAAAAATAAGTTCTTGTTGGAGAGGGTGTGATAACAACCCTAGTGTTTTTTGTTATATATATGTGACAAATATAGTGTTGCAAAAGAAAGAAATATAACTGTATTCTTAAAACAAAAAAAACACATAAGCCAGCAAAACAAGAACTGGGTACCTCACAAAGTTTGTAAAAGCTGCATGGAATTAGGCATGAGCTCGTTCGGATCCTAGAGATCAGACGCACCTGAACTTACTTGATCCAATTGCTTCTGTCCCGCCATTTTTCCGCGCAGAAAACAAGGCAGAATGTCATCTTCCCACTGTCGTATTCTTGCGAGACCCGGAATCTATAAAAGTACAGGAGATTAGTGCCATCTTCAGTCCGCATGTGAAATTCAGACAGCATAGTTGCATCTGTGCTGTCTGCGGAGCTGCCTTACTTAATGGGGGTTGCTTAAGGGGGACAACTACAGATCGGGAATCTAAAGGGTAAAACTACTAATGGAGGAACTAATGGTGCAGGAATTTGTACATCTACTAAGGGGGAAATACTGTGGGCGAAACTACTAAGTGGAAAACTACTGAGGGTACAACTACTAAGGCTACTATTATGGTGACACTATTAACCGGGGATGTTATATTTGACTGATGTGGGGGAACAACTAAGGGGCTCTCTGAATTTTTTTTTTTAATACAGGGCTTCCCTGTATCAGTCCAGCTGTGCTGCCCAATGTCCTGTATCAGTCCAGCTGTTTTAGCCCCCTTTTTTTTAAAATTTAAATGCAAAAGGTTTTATTTTTTAACTGCGAGAGCTGTTAAGTGTGCAATATCATACCAGGGGTGCTGTATCAGTCTAGGTTTGAGTCAAGTGTGCCGTATAATTTATGGGTTGCTGCTAAGTCTGCTGTATCAGTCCTGGGGTGCTACCCTTTTCTTTTTAAATAAAAGAAAAAAAGTTTTTTTTACTACACTGTTAAGTATGCCATATCAGTCCAGCGGTGCTTCCCAATGTCCCGAATCTATGCAGCTGTGCTGCCCAGTTACAGTCCAGGGGAGCTGCCCCCCTTTTATCAAGATAAAAGTAAAAAAATATATTTTTTTTTCCTGCAAGGACTGTATATATATATATATATTGGAATTGGAGCCAGCAATCAGCAGTTAGTGAAAGAAAAATAGTGTTTTAATGCAAAGACATACTGTAGTTGCAATGGTGACAACTGTTATCCTGAAAGCTGTTTCAACTGCTGTTTTCATCAGAGGTGCCAAGGAGCAGTTGAAACAGCTGTCAGGATAACAGCTGTCACCATTGCAACTATATATATATATATATATATATATATATATATCAGGGGTGCTGTATCAGTCCAGGGGTGAGCCTAGTGTGCGGTATAAGTCTTGGGGACAGCCAAGTGTGTCATATAATTTCTGGGGTAAGCCAAATGTATCATATAATTCCTGGGGGGGAGTCAAGTGTGTCATAATTTCTGGGGTGAGCCAAGTGTGTCATATAATTTCTCAAGTGCTGCTGAATCAGCCATATTCTGCGGAGCTGCCCTTTTTAGTAAAAGAATAAAATTTTTTTTTTTTTTTTACTGCAGGATTGCTGTCATGTGTGCCATATAATTCCATGTGTGCCACCATGTGTGTTGTATCAGTCCAGGGGTGCCACTGTCTGTGCCATATAATTCCATGTGGGCCGCCATGTGTGCTGTATCAGGTCAGGGGTGCTGCCATCTGTGACAAATAATTCCTGGGGTGAGCCAAGTCTGCTGTATAATTCATGGGATGCTGCCAAGTGTGCCATATCAGTTCAGAGGTGATGCTAACTGTACCGTATCATCCCAGGGGTGATGCTAAATGTGCCATAACAGTCCAGACAATAGCCCTTAAAATGGCTAAGGATAATACAAGGCACAGTTGCTAATATTTCAATATGCATTACATAATGTGACACACACGGAGCACCAAACTTCTATAAAGCCGGGTATGCGACTAGTCAGTTTGCGGTAGTCACCCTGCCAAACTGCTATAAAGCCGGGTATGCGACTAGTCAGTTTGCGGTAGTCACCCTGCCAAACTGCTATAAAGCCGGGTATGCGAGTATAGTCAGTTTGCGGTAGTCACCCTGTAGTCGCATACCCGGCTTTATAGCAGTTTGGCAGGGTGACTACCGCATATATATCAGAATCAGCTTTATTGGCCAGGTACAGGTATACAGTACTTGCGTATACTAGGAATTTGATTTTCATTGATGTGCAACAGCCAGATTAGGTACAGTTCAACAGTGACGGTACATATATACATAACACATATAGGCTAGATGAGCCTTGGGGGATAAAAGACACAGGGGACATATATTCACTGAGCAGCACAGCGCCTAGGCAGCCATCAGGAGCACCACTGGTCACCGCAACAGCCAGGCAGGCAACAATACCAGCAGAGACAGTACCGTTATCACCAGTGGCGGGCTGGGCAGGGTGCCATCTGCCCCCCCGGGGCCAGTACCATGCGGCTGTTGGGGGCCGTAGGCATGCTGCACTTGCTCATAGATTGCAGCCGGGAGACACACATAGCGCTCTTCCAGCAGCTCTGAACCTCTGCCTAGCATATCCACAGATGCAGAGGTTCAGGGCTGGAGCAATCAGGTCAGAGTCACACACACACACTCACTCACAGTTCCTGATCTACTCAGTCAGCTGCTGTCCGACATGATTACTGGAGCCAGCCAGTCCCCTGGGACCAGCTGCCAATCCGCTAAGCTCATCTACATGCTGGCCCCTCCTCTCCTGTCTCCCAGCCTTCTCTCTTATACAGCACTCGTCTCCTCCTGGCCAGCAACCACCCAGCCTCCTGCCAGCTCCACCCTTTTAGAAGTGCCATTCATAGGGGGGAATAATTATATGTTCAGTGTGGCTATGGCACTAATTTGAGTGTTATTTATTTGTGTGGTGTGTACAGTATGTGGGGGCTGTTTTTTATCAATTATATTTGTGTTTATGGACTGTGTTTATATGTGAGTGTATGGAAAATATGTGTATGGGGGTTGGGGGGCTAAGTATGTGAATAGAATGCACCTTTTTTTAATGGAGAGCCCATAGATTTGTTGTATATAGTTCCAAAAGAACCAGCATATCTAAAGTATTCATGCAAAAAAAGACTTTAGCAAAAACATATACAAAGTTTAGCAGCAAAACCTAAAGTGCATGTACTGCATAACCCATCATCTACAGATGTAGCCACGCGACACGGGCACACGTGGTAATACACAGCTGTGTCTAGCCTTAGCCAAATGTAGTATGGAGTTTTGTGTATATTAGCCACTACTAGGGCGCTCAGTGGCAAAGCGTAGTGTCGCTGCATCTGTACATAGACCCGAGGTATCAATGGGAAATAATTAGCATATACATCAGTGTGGTCAGTGCAAAAAGCTCATCATCGTGAAAAAAAAAAAGTTGACAGTTGTTTCAGTGCTGTTAGCGAACATTCATCATGGGCCTCTGCCTCAATGAAATGAGGCACCATTATCTGAATGATGTTGTTTCTGTCTTCGGACCTCTGGGTCCATACTGGAACACATCTGCAGTGTGGTTGGTGAGATACAGGTGAGTTTAATTTCTGCATTCATATATGTATAAATGGTGCCACATATAATTGAGTCAGTGGTCCATGACGAAGGTGCTGCACTGAAACAGCTGTCAACCAGACACTATTTGTCTGCAGGATGATGATCTTTTTGATTTGATCATACTGACATATATGCACAAGGAATTCTGCTTTGATAGTTTATCGGTGTGTGCCATTACTCCTTGAGATATATATATATAATAAAAAATATCTATCTATCTATTTGCCCGTCACTTAGCACGAAGGCTGGGTCACCCCATGTGCATCTAGTTAGGCACAGATCGCTCAGCACACAGCGATGCAGCCGCAATGTGTGCTGAGCGATCGGTCACTGCCAGTGTTCTCTGGTAAGAGAACACTGGTGATGACTAGATTTATACTGCATGCAGTATAAATCTAGTCAGGTGATGGTGACGCACGGGACCACACATCGCTGTCATTGGGGTTATCACGTGGGCATTCCCCTATGCAATAAGTGAAGGTATCTGACCTGTATCCTCCCTCTTCGCTTAGTCCTGCTTTGCCCCCCCCCTCACCCACCCTGTTGCTCCTTACCAACATTAAGCAAACCATGCCTCCAGAATTGTGATGCCCATATTCCCAATACATGTTCTAGCAGAAGAAGAGGGGCCACTTGCTCGTGTGTGCCCCCAAGGCTGAAAGTTGCCAGCCAGCCCCTGGTTATCACACAGGGAACATATATCCGCTGAGCTGCACAGCACTTAGGCAGCCAAATGCGACGCCACTGGTCGCCGCAACAGCCAGGCAGGCAACAATATAAGCAGAGACAGTACAGTTATCACACAGGGAACACATATCCGCTGAGCTGCACAGCGCTTAGGCAGCCATCAGTGGCGCCACTGGTCGCCGCAACAGCCAGGCAGGTAACAATACAAGCAGAGACAGTATAGTTATCACACAAAGGGGAGACATATTTGGCTGAGCTGCACAGCTCCTAGGCAGTCTTCAGTGGAGCCACCTTGGTTAAAGTTACTTCCAGTTCAGCAGCAGGGCCTGAACAGGCAATTTTCTTGTTTCATGGTGTTTTTATGGCTGAGTTCTAATCACTTGGAAGCTGGGGGCCTTGGTTGGGGGCCGCGGCTGAGCAATAGGCCAGTGTATGTGTGTGTGTGTGGTGGGTGGGGGTGTGGGAGGGGGTGAGGCAAGGGGGCCAAGGCCGGGCCTGCAGGGAAGGTAGCTACTGCTGGTGTCTCCTGGGGGCAGAATCCTCCTCTCCTACCGTCTTGCTCATGGGGATGAGCTTGCGAGGGGGTGAGCCAGCGAGTCAGGGGCCATGACTTGTCCAGCGCTGGGTAGGTTGACTGCTGTTGGTGCCTTCAGACACATCCTCCTCACATATACTGTATAGGGCAGTGATTTTCAGATTGCAGCACAGCAAACAACACAGCAAACAACACACACACATCATACTTGCCTACCTGACCCTCTCTATGAGAGGGGGGGGGGGGGGGGGCAGATGTAACATATGCAGAGAGTTACATTTGGGTGAGTTTGTTTGTTTCTGTTAAGGGAAAATACTGACTGCTTTATTTTTACACTGCAATATCATACTTGCCTACTTTCGAAAACTAGTTCCAGGGAGATTATAGTTGGTAGAATTTTGCACAGTGCCCCATTGAGGGGGTGTGTCATGCTCCTCCCAAAGGGCGTGTCTAGTTTCATATATAGAGAGATTGTGAACGTGGCACCTAGAAGCGTGGGTGTGTACTGCTACATCTCAGAGGAATCTATTAAAATTACTTATATCCAAATATAGATGGCCCCTAAAGCAGTTAGTAAGAGATACAATACTGTACTTGGTAAAGTGCTGGGAAATGGTGCTGACGATTCAATATAAATGTATTTATCTTTTATTCCTTTTTTCCCCAATAATGTAACAGTGTAATATGGGCTAGGTGAAATGAGGGAGATTGCTAGACTAATGAGGGAGAGAGGGAGATTGCTGCTATTTCAGGGAGTCTCCTGCAGAATGCAGGAGGGTAGGCAGCTATGTGCAATATAGATCTCACTGAAGCAAAACCCCACCCTAATCTAATTCTCTCTGCACAAATTACATTTGCCCCACCTGCAGTGCACATGGGCCCTTATTCTGGTTGGTGCGATAATATCCGCGTGCGTTCGTGCCGCCGATGTTTTGTGTCTACGCATGTGCAGAGGTGTCTCTGCGCATGTGCGAGCGGGACGCACGGCCACATTCCGCATGAAATGTGTACACTACGAACAGGGGGTGGAGAGGGGTGTGAAGGGCTGTTTGGGCTCATTACCATATGTTTACACCCCGCGTTTCATGGGCGTTCCCATGCAAACGCTGGGCGTACGTATGGTAATGCGGCCGTGACGCACGTGTAGGGGGCGGACATATGACATTGCACGGATGTCAGCTGCCCGCCCAGATCCCTGCTTTTGCATGGAGAAGTGCCCGTGTGGTCTGAGGTTGCGGGAGCTGCCTGGCCACTCGGTCCTGCATTCGATGGTCTGCGACCATCGAATGATGGGGGAGGTTCCCTGAGATGGAGGAGGTGTATTCATGAGAAATACACGTGCGGTCCGTTCGGACAGCTTCTTACCGCGTTCGGACAGAGTTGGCGATCCGTATGGAAGGCGGGGTTTAGGACGCACGGTGCTGGCCACATATTCGGATCCAGCTGCACTAATCAGAATAAGGGCCATGGTTTTGTCCATTTGAGAAGGAATTTGCCTTTGCAAGTGAACCAGCATAAGGGCCACACCCACTGTGGTCCCCACAGTAATTAAACAAACACACAATAATGCAGACAAATTGGCCCACAGTTATACAAACCCATACCTCCCAACTTCTGTGATGATGAAATAGGGACACTCGCGAAAAGGGGGTGGGGCATATGCAAATGAGGGTGCGGCTTATGCTAATTAGCCACAACCTTATTTTCATACGAGAATAGACGCTGTGCGCGTGTGCACAGCGTCTATTCTATTAAATTGGGGGGTCTCCCAACTGCCACCCCCCGCAGCGGGACAATGCCTGCCACGGGTAGGACAGCGGGACAGGACCTGAAAATCGGGACTGTCCCGCTGTAATCGTGACAGTTGGGAGGTATGCAAACCAATACTGTACATGTAATTAAACATATACACTGTCATCCACAGTAGTACAAACACCCTGGCCCCACAGCAATAAAACATATCGGCCCCCATTAATACAACATCAACCTAATGACTACATCCCCAATAGTACTGTCACACATATTTGTTTTCTTATACTGATAAGTGTGCTGCAAAAAACTTGGCATACAGGTGGATATCCACAAGTGTGCGCATTGCTCAAAAAACAAAATGTTTATTTTTATGTAATTTACATTGCTCTATTTTGTTTGATGTTATGTAATATAATGCATTATCTTATTTAGCCATGAATGCTATAAGTGAACAATTGACCAGTATGAAAAATTCTGAAATGAAAGAAAACCCATAGATACATCGCAGACACCACTGTCTTCTACTTCAGTTTACTTTTCAAGTTCCCCAGACCAGAAACTCCATATTTCTTTACATAATTTAACAAGTACCCTTGAGCTCCTGAAAAGGGAGAATTTGAAAAGACAGATCCAAACAAAACAGCTTAGAATTGGGATAAAAGCTGTGTATGACTGCAGCTGCAGGAGGCGGAGATGTGTGAGAGGTGCATGGATTACACGTGCAAAGAGTTGAATGATAAAGAAAATAGCGGAATCAGTGCTGATAATAAACGGAAAGAGCTAAATCAGCAATGATGGGAATATGGTGAATTGTAGTAACAAACCAGGTGGAATGCAGACAGTGAATACATTTATTGGAGACTGCGTGGAATGGGTGTTGAACGTTAGAAGAATAAAATAGATATATGATTTCTGTGCACAATCTGTTATTTTTCTATAAATCTATAGTATCACAGTAAAATAATCTTATTTTTTAGGGCCCCGCGCCCTTGTCCCGTAGTAGTGTTAGGGACTTGTCTGATAGAGGTGACCTAGACGTGGTGGACAAGTCCATAATAATGGGCATCATTATGCTAAGAATCTCTGAAATGCAATATAGCAATGTTATTAATAGGTTTAGCATTTATATTTAGTGTGCAACTGCAATCTCCTCCTACTTGCTGCACCACAAGTCTCAGCAGGTAGCACCTCACATATCCAGGGTGTGCAGTCTAGGGCCCCTCCCCCTATGTAACCCTATAGAAGCCTATGGGCTTCCCTTCGCATCCCCCACCGCTCAGCGCGACCCCCGCTGCCCGGGCCAGTGACCTCCTCCTCCCAGCACCTCTTCCAGGTGCAGGGAGAGGAGGAGGCGGAGCCTGGCAGCCCCTGCAGCCATCTGAGCAGGGAGCTGCAGGGCAGGAGAAGGGGGGAGAGCCGCCGGGGAATGCTCAAACGTCGCCGGGCACATCGCAAAAGGCAGCTCTTAATGCAAGAGCTGTCCTTTGTAATAATTCTGGCATATGTTAGTGCATACGCGATAATTATCTTTGCAGTAACCGGCGATGTGTGGTGGAATGGGGCCGCGGATGTTATTGCATCCCGCCCAGTATGAGTCATAAATGCCGTAATACAACATAAATAATGGCACTGTATGCTCTATGTAGGGCAAAAATGAATAGGGCCTACACACATGCCAATATTAAGGCATTTTCTAAGTGACTTTGGTTAGTTTGGTAATGCCCCTACATAGGTGTGCATGCCCGCGCATCGCTGTCCCTGCGTGACGCTGTCCCTGCGTGATGCTGTCACTGGCCGAGATTGATGGTCCGTGACCATCGATCTTGCTGATCACCAGTGTTTTACACCGGAGAACACTGGCGCTGTCAGCTTGCTCAGCACACAGCGCTTATAGCTGGAGCTGAGTGTGGGCTGTCAGTGATGTGTGCTGAGTGACAGTGTTGCAGTATTGCCCGTCCTTGCATAGCTAGGTCACCCTACACACATCGCTATGTCTGGAAGGCCCATTACTGTGCAGACCCTGGCTAGCATGCAGTGATACTGCTAGTCTCATTTAGCAGTACTGTGGTGTTATGTCTTGTAGAAAGCAGAAAGGCACGTGCCCACTTTCCAGAAACAGAAGTAAGGTCTCTTTCACCTTTTATACTGAATAATAACAACACTGGGGCACCTCTCATCTGGGATAGAAAGAAAAAGAGTGTGATTTATTTTAGTACCTCTCTTCCACCATTGAATACTGCTTATTCCATCTTTAACACTAGGCTTAGAGGACTGAGCTGCTGGTTGATATGGTACCAGAAAGGAATAAGCCTATAATGGTAATATATAATCATTCCAAGAGCAAGCCCTCGCATGAGTCATTGATCTGGATTCCCGTCACCATGGGAGTTTTTTAAGAAGCATGTGGTGCTGATACATGTGTTCATTTCCTAACTGAGGACCTGATTCAGTGGTGGATTATAATTATCTCGGTGCTGCAATTTTGTATGCAGTAGACCTGTTTGGTTGCTCAGAATGTCCATTGCAACTGAAGCACTGGGGCCAGAGGCAGGTGCTGAAGGAAAAGTCAGTGGCAGCGAAATGCCTGCATTTTAGATGCCACTCTCCACGACCTCCCATTAGCAGTCATGGACTGTCAATCAAACTGCGACAAAAGGGAACTGCAACCATTGCGACATATGCACCATGCAGCAAATCGCATGCACAGAAAATAAATCATCAGAAGATTGTGACTGTATCAAAATCCGACCCTAAAACCACTAACCACAGGATGCTCAATAAACGAGAGATATTACTGTTATGAACCATTATTAGATAAGACTTTATACTGCTCTTCCTGTATAATAATACGAGGACACCACAGGCTGCTCCCCCTGCATAATAATACCAGGACACCACAGGCTGCTCCCCCTGCATAATATCAGGACACCACAGGCTGCTCCCCCTGCATAATAACAGGACACCACAGGCTGCTCCCCCTGCATAATAACAGGACACCACAGGCTGCTCCCCATGTATAATAAAACCAGCAGGACACCACAGGCTGCTCCTCCTGCATAATAACAGGATGACACCACAGGCTGCTCCCCCTGCATAATAGCAGGACACCACAGGCTGCTCCCCATGTATAATAAAACCAGCAGGACACCACAGGCTGCTCCTCCTGTATAATAATACCAGGACACCACAGGCTGCTCCCCCTGCATAATAACAGGACACCACAGGCTGCTCCCCATGTATAATAAACCAGCAGGACACCACAGGCTGCTCCTCCTGTATAATAATACCAGGACGACACCACAGGCTGCTCCTCCTGCATAATAACAGGAGGACACAACAGGCTGCTTCTCCTGCATAATAACAGGAGGACACCACAGGCTGCTCCCCCTGTATAATAACAGGACACCACAGGCTTCTCCCCCTGCACGATAACAGGACATCACAGTCTGCACCCCATGCATAATACCAGGACTGAGGAGTCAGGACACCCCAGGCTTGAGAAGCCTGGGGTGTCCTGACTCCTCAGTCCTGTTCTCCCCCTGTACTGATGCTATTGCTTGAGGCAGTGAGGCTGATCTCGATGCCGCCTCTGGACGGACAACGAGGCTGCAGGCCTGCAGCACTAGAAAGGGGGAAGTAAGGTAGAACGTTATGCATGCAGTGGCCGGCCACCGGAAGTAGGGTGCAGTGTTATGATCAGCACAGGCAGGCTGCGCTGCTTTCTGGTGTCTGCTCTGGCCCCTCATCCCATGTCACAGTCCTGCCCTCTGTAGCGGCCTCCTTAACCCACGGCTGCCGCCAACAGGAGGGGGTGGACAATACTCATTGGACCACCAGGTGGCCTATAGCACTAATTGATAAAGTGGCCAAGGTGGCACATGGCCCCCTGCTCCCCAGCCCAGCCAGCCACTGAGTGGAGCAGACACTGACTCCTTTGGAGTACCTGGCCAGTATCAGTAGAATTGGCCAGTATCAGTAGAACTTTGCATACAAGTCCCTGGACCACAAGGGAAACTGTGCTTCTGGGTAAAATAGCCACAGACCTGCTTGTCTAGCTGGGTATCTCTCTCCCAGAGGCGGTGCACGTCTCACCCTCCCTTTCCCGGACATTGTATAGTCCGGGCACGCCACCCTACCGGACTCCGGGTTTAATAACTGGACTGTCAGGAGTAATCACACACCTGTGGTAACACTACCTGCTCCACATTGGACGCGTCCTACGACCTTTTCATACCCCCACTATCCACGTCGGCGTTGAGTTGATTTTATATAGTGTGGCAAGCGCAGCGCGCCCCGCGAGGGGACGCAGAATACATGTAAAGTAATACGCGTCCCCTTCGGGCTTGGTGGCACTATATAAAATCAACTCCACGCCGACGTGGATAGTGGAGCTATGAAAAGGTCGTAGGACGCGTACCGCCACCCCTCGTGGGCTCGCTGCGCTCGCCACGCTTCGGGTTCACGTTCATAGTGGGGTTGGCGTGGGGGTGCATTTAACATTGTAAGCCCCCATTAGGGTGCTTATACAATTTTAAATCGCATACCATTGTATATGCGATACAATGGCATACAATACCATACAATTCGATGGTATAAAATTTAAAATTGTATTACATCGGCTGCCATCGCATACCATCGCATGCCTTATGGTCTGCGATGCGATGGGCGCCGTGCTAGTACACAAGTACCATTATCTCTTTCCTGGCTCTGTAACCTCTGTCTTAAACCTCTCCCTCTCACCTCTATGCAGACCTATTCATGTCTGTCCTGCCCTCTCCGTCCTGTCCTGTCCCATGTTTCCTAGTTCTGCAATGTCCTGTAGCTGTTACTCCTTTCTCCTAGCCTCTCTGTTCTGTTCTGGTCCTGTCACCTCTGTACTAGCCCTGTCACCCCTCTCTCCCACCCCCTCTGTTCTATCCTATAACTGTCACCTCTGGCATGTCCCTGTCACCGATCTCTCCCTTCCCCTCTGTTCTATACCGTACCTGTCACCTCCGGCCTGTTCATGTCACCCCTCTCTCCCACCCCCTCTGTTCTATCCTATCACTGTCACCTCTGGCATGTCCCTGTCACAGATCTCTCCCTTCCCCTCTGTTCTATCCTGTACCTGTCACCTCCGGGCTGTTCATGTCACCCCTCTCTCCTGGTCCTATCCTATTGTTACTAGCCATTTGCAGTAAGTCTGTGTACTATGCACCTCAGCTGCTGTATAATTAGCAGTTTGCCTCTGGCGTCTCGCTGTGCAGGTGCATTGTGTCTCCTCATCAAGATCTTGGTTCCTCTTGCTGTTCTGATTGGAACAGTCTCCCTTTATGCCAGGTATGAGGAACCTTTGGCCATCCAGCTGTTGTTGAACTACACATCCCAGCATGCCCTGCTACAGTTTTGCTATGTGGCCAAGCTAAAACTTGGCCACATAGCCATATTCGCTGCAGTGGTCCCGGCTCCCCTACTGGCTTCATTTTGATGCTATGGAGACGGACTATCATAAAATGTGACCGGCAGGGGGGGACGCTTAAAATATAGTTACGCCACTGGTTGCAGGGCATGTTGGGATGTGTAGTTCAACAACAGCTGGAGGGCCAAAGGTTCCCCATCCCTGCTTTATGCACAGTCTGCCCTTTACCTGATGCCAATTATAGGTTCTTCTTGCCTCTCCCTGGTCTGTGCTGCAGTGTCTGGCATCCTGAACTCCTGCCGAGTCCTAGTTCATCCAATAGGTACCCTTGCCTGTGTTCCTGGCAGTCAGGTTAAGCTAAGATTCTGGGACCTTTTATTGTGCTATAATATACCATCCTGTGCATTGCTGCACCTGCCAGTATTTTTTGTGCTATTGCTGTATATACTGTATCATCCTGTGCATTGTTGCCCATGCTTGCATATACTGTACTGTGTAATTAACTTATTACCATCCTGTGCATTGTTGCACATGGACCTAATCCACAGATGAATGGTGGCTATTATCGGTGAAGGTCTAGCTTGTGGACCGCTGTGCACGAGTAACCACCCAGCGCCACCCAAGTACTTCCTGGTGATCCTAACACTTATATATGTACTTTTTTTCATATGGGAGCTAATGTGTGTGTGTATATGTGTGTGTTTTTTGTTTTACTGCACAGTGCCAATGAAAGGGGGGGAGGGGCTGTGTCTTTCAAGATTTTGACATTGGACCCCCCCTTCACTTACCGCCCGACTCAGCAGGTCCAGAAACTTTCAGTGTTTCTTGCTGCCTACCCTTACCACCTTCAGCCCCAGTAACGCACCTGTTTGCTGAAAGATCAAAGCCCCCCATCCTCTCCCCTCCCTCCTTCCCTCCCTTCACTTACTGACCAACTCAGCAGTTCCCGAAGCACAGGCTTCTTCAATGTAGGATGTTGGCGGACAATTAAAATACAGCACCGGCTGTGGGCCAATCAGAGCTTGTGTACCGGCAGCTGCTCTGATTGGCTAACGGTACACGAGCTCTGCCTCACAAGTCGTTGCAGCATTTTAATTGGCCGCTGGCGTCCTGCATGTCCTGCATTGAAGAAGCCTGTGTTTCGGGACCTGCTGAGTCCCGAGGACCGAATGCAGCACAGCACATAGCACAGCACATAGGCACTCAGCACAGTGGAGAGTTGCAGTGGGCAAAATGAGCTGTCCGGGCCCTTCCAGAGGCAGGTTTTTGGGACAGCTGTACTCACAGAACCCCCCTGTCGGCAGCCCGGTCTAGCATACTCCATCTTGGCTATTCGGTGGTCTTACAGCCATGATCAGGCAGTTGTGGGCTCCACCAGGGGACTAGACTTTTATGTGTGCTTTGTACAGTAACCAGTGTGTCAAGGCTGCCTCAGGGACCACGTTTCCAGCAGTGGCATAACTACCGGAGGTGCAGCTGCTATGGGGTCTGAGCTGTTCCCAGGGCCTGCTGCTCCCCCTGCACCAATTAATAGCTGCCCCCAAAGTCTTCCGGCCACCTTTCCCAGTGCTTGCAGTTGGCTGCCGTGGCGACTGATTCCAGTCCACCCACGCCTGCACAGGGCTGGCTGCCATACAGTGACAAACCTTGAAGGGCAGTATATCCTGGGCTTCACCGCCGGCCCGATGTAAAGCAGTGCTTCCAGGCCCACTGAGGTGTGAAAGCACCACTCCGTATGCTGGAAATGTAGGTACTTGCCTGAGGAAGGTAGATTGTGTACACGCATTTGATCCCTGGTCAAAGTATGTATATGTGTGTCAGTGGGCCCCAAGTCCCTGTGCAATGCGTGTTTGTCAGTGGGCCCCAGATCCCTGCATACACTCCAACATGACCCATTGCATTCGCTACACAATGCTCTGTTCCTGGAAGTCCCTGGTAATGTATGATTGTCATCACCTGTGTTGAAACACCCTTCTCTTTAATTACCTAGTTCCACACAGGTGCTGGCAATCATACATTACCAGGGAAGTCCAGGAGCAGAGCATTGTGTACCCAATGCAATGGGTCATGTTGGCATGTTGGAGGGTATGTCCCTGTACAATGTGTGCAGTGGTGGTTTTTACCTATGGGCTGCATGGCTGCAGTCCCCCCCCCCCCCCAGGTAAAATCCGCCACTCTCTCTGCCTAAAGTGAAGCCAGATGCAGTCTGTGAGACTGCACTGGCTTCACTGTGACTGGCAGTGACTTCCTAATGGAAGTCCGACCTGCCAGTCACTCAAGGAATCCCATTGGGAGGTGTTCTCTCCCTCCGGGATACCTCTCTCTGCGCAAATGCGCAGCATGCGCCAGAACCCAGGGACCCGATCAAGCCTCCGCGGGCTGTTGCAAAGGCAGCCCCCGGAGGCTTGGGCCAGCGCATGCGCAGTATGTATGAAGTTACTGCGCATGCGCTGGCCCTGTGCAGGCAGGGGACTCATGAGCACGCGCGGCCGGGGAACACGGCGATGGACGGGGACGGCAGCAGTGGCAGCAGAGGGGAGAGGATGCGGCATTGCGGCAGCCCCCCTCCTCTATACTGGTAAGAGCCACAACTGCATGTGTGTGTGTCAGTGGGCCCCAGGTCCCTGTGCAATGTGTGTATGTGTTAATGTGCTCCTGATCCCTGTGCAATATATCGGTGTGTCTGTTCCCTGTGCAATGAACAGATGGAACCGCGCTTATTCAACCTCCTGGCTCACCAGTGTTCCGTCTTACGCCGAGAATGGGACACGTGTGTGAGAAGCTTGCTCACCTCATTCGCAGCAATGGGACACGTGTGAAACACTTGCATCACCCCTTCTTGGCAAACATCTCGCTGAGACGGAATGCTCTGGTGTGCCAGGGGGTTGTATAAGCGTGGCTCCATATGTATGTATGTATGTATGTATGTGTGTTTCGGTGTGCACCTGGTCCCTTTGATATGTGTATGTCATTGTGCCTTTGGTTCCTGTGGAGGGGGCCCCATAGTAAGATTTTTATATGGGGCTCACAAGGTTCCTGTTAGGCCACTGGTTTCCAGCTAGTGTTCTCAGTGCTTTTGTGCTGGCTGTAGGTCCTGGAACCCTGCACCCCATGTCTCTCATGACATCTGCTATCAAGTTGTCTGGGCCACTACTCCATTGGTCATTATTATGATGTCCAGAACTTTATTTTCCCTATATCTGCAATATTGGACTTTTTAAATTCACCTTCTTGGTAACCTGCAATTACCAGTACAACCTGGAGTCTTATCAATATTGCTATCCAAAGTGTTTGCCAAGTCCTATTCCTTAAGAAATTTCAGTGCCTTCTAGATCACCTGCACTGATCTGCAGCATTCATTTTCATTGCCCCCAATCACCTGCCCTCACCTCTGCATTCTTCTGTACCAAGTTCCTAGAATACCTGCACTTATCAGTACTATCTGGACATTACAAGGTAACAGTTATTTAAATTAATCACTACTATCCAGAACATTACTACAGTGCATTTACTCACTAGTTCTATATAAACTTTGATACCTGTAGTTATCTACCAGCTTAAGAAGCTGGAGTCGGTATTCTGGCCATTGACATAACTCGCCACAAAAATTTGGTGATGCATGGTAGCAAATCACAATCTGGAAAACAGACAATGGTTGGTTACACAAATCAGTTTGTCTTTGTACGTATTCCAGCATTTGGGAGCAAATGGTTTATTGGCATATGCCATATATTAAAACGGAATGTAGAATGGGGGTAGTTAAGAAACCACCTACCAACAGGGCTGGACTGGCCATCTGGCACTTCTGGCAAATGCCAGAAGGGCAGATGGCCTTGTGGGACGATTTTGTGCAGCCAGTTCTGATAACTTTCAGCAGCAGCACTAAGCTGAGGCAAGCCCACTGCCTCCTGGGCGTCACTGTGCTCAGCGTTGCTGCGTGTAGTGTCATTTTCATATGACGTCATGACGCGGCTGCACCTGAGCCACTTCCACTGGTGCTACCAGCATCCAGTCTGAGCAGCCAGCGCGGGTGGGGGGAGCTGAGGGGGCTGGGGCCGTTCACGTGTAGTCAGATCCATCCATGCTAAGCCACAGTGCAAGTAAGTGTCCTGCTTTTTTTTTGTCTAGTTCTGAGTCCTGCCCCTACCCCTACCATGCACACCTCTGACTTATCTCTGCTGCCTGTGGCTGACACAAGGTAAATTTGCACCTAGCCTCCAGCCAGCAGGAATAATTGTCATGGCCCATAATAATGTGTCATGGGCATAAGGATTGTGTTATATTCTGTAATGGGCGTTACAGTGTGTGTGTCATAATGGGGGAAATTTACCAATATGAAAAACCTAGTTTTTCGTATTGGTATTTTCCCTACGGTTGCATACGACTGTTTAAGTCGTATGCAAACTCGTGTTCCGGAGGGTCAGTTACAAAGCAGTCAGATACGACTGCTTTGTAACCCTCCGATGGTGTAACCATCCGTATTAGCGGCCGTATATACGGCTGCTAATACGAATTATTTCTAGCAGTCTGCACGGATCAGTCAGATCCGTGCAGGCTGCAAGGTGTAAAAAAAATAGAAAAATAAATAAATAAAAAAAACGGCGTGGGGTCCCCCCCACAGCCGAAACCAGCACCAGGCTGACAGAGCCTGGAGCCGGTAATTAAAAATCAGGGAACCCGACAAATAGGGGTTCCCTGATTTTTAACAACCAGCCCCAGGCTCCTGCTCTGGGGCTGGTTCCCAAAATACGGGGGACAAAATGACTAGGGGTCCCCCGTATTTTAAGAACCAGCCCCAGGCAAAACCAGCCAGCAGGGTAATGCCACAGCCGGGGGGAGACTTTTTATGCAAGTCCCCCCGGCCAAAGCATTAACCCTACCGACCAGTCAGCCTGGCCAGGGGCCCTGGGGGAGTGGCGACCCCCCCAATAAAGGGGTCCCCCCCCTCCAGGACTTACCTGACCAGGCTGAAGCCTGGTGCTGTCCTCGATGCCCCTGAGCGGTGGGCATCGAGCTGATAGCGGTGTAAAAAATAGAACAAACAATTGTTTTTTACTGTGGCACTACAAGTGCCAGCAAGCCTCCCCAGCAAGCTGGGACTTAGAGAACCACAAGTCCCAGCCTGCTGGGCATTAAAGGGCCCGCTGGATCTTGTAGTGCCACAGTAAAAAAAATAGTTAAATAAAACACACTGACACCCATTTTAAATAAAAGTTTAATACACACATTACACACATACTGATACTTACCTATCTTGATCCCGTTGGTAGGTCGCTGGCTCCGGTGTCGGCGGCTCCGTGTCGGCGGCTCCGTGTCGGCGGCTCCGGGGACGGTGTCCTGTCCGAGGATAATCCATGTTGGACCTGTGGAAGGAAATCCTACTCACCCAGGTCCTGCATGGATGATCTTCTTTCTTCATCTGTCGACATCCAGGTCTTCTGACAGCTGCTGACGACTTCCAGCAGCTGTCGGCATCTTCCGCGACGCTCCCCGGCTTTTAGAGGCGGAGAGAACCTTCCTCTTCGGCGTCTGGGCTCAGAATGAATTCTGGCCAATCAGGAGCCGCCTAGCCGCCTAGCGGCCAATCAGGAAAGGTCTTTTCTGATTGGCCGCTAGGCGGCTAGGCGGCTCCTGATTGGCCAGAATTCATTCTGAGCCCAGACGCCGAAGAGGAAGGTTCTCTCCGCCTCTGAAAGCCGGGGAGCGTCGCGGAAGATGCTGACAGCTGCTGGAAGTCGTCAGCAGCTGTCAGAAGACCTGGATGTCGACAGATGAAGAAAGAAGACCATCCATGCAGGACCTGGGTGAGTAGGATTTCCTTCCACAGGTCCAACATGGATTATCCTCGGACAGGACGCCGTCCCCGGAGCCGCCGACACGGAGCCGCCGACACGGAGCCGCCGACACCGGAGCCAGCAACCTACCAACGGGATCAAGATAGGTAAGTATCAGTATGTGTGTAATGTGTGTAATGTGTGTATTAAACTTTTATTTAAAATGGGTGTCAGTGTGTTTTATTTAACTATTTTTTTTACTGTGGCACTACAAGACCCAGCGGGCCCTTTAATGCCCAGCAGGCTGGGACTTGTGGTTCTCCAAGTCCCAGCTTGCTGGCACTTGTAGTGCCACAGTAAAAAACAATCGTTTGTTCTATTTTTTACACCGCTATCAGCTCGATGCCCACCGCCCAGGGGCATCGAGGACAGCTCCAGGCTTCAGCCTGGTCAGGTAAGTCCTGGAGGGGGGGACCCCTTTATTGGGGGGGTCCCCACTCCCCCAGGGCCCCTGGCCAGGCTGACTGGTCGGTAGGGTTAATGCTTTGGCCGGGGGGACTTGCATAAAAAGTCTCCCCCCGGCTGTGGCATTACCCTGCTGGCTGGTTTTGCCTGGGGCTGGTTCTTAAAATACGGGGGACCCCTAGTCATTTTGTCCCCCGTATTTTGGGAACCAGCCCCAGAGCAGGAGCCTGGGGCTGGTTGTTAAAAATCAGGGAACCCCTATTTGTCGGGTTCCCTGATTTTTAATTACCGGCTCCAGGCTCTGTCAGCCTGGTGCTGGTTTCGGCTGTGGGGGGGACCCCACGCCGTTTTTTTTTTAATTTATTTAATTTTTCTATTTTTTTATACTGAAGCCTGCACGGATCTGACTGATCCGTGCAGGCTAAAACGCAAATAGAACAGGAAAATGGTGTTCTATTTTCCTGTCGTATTTGCGTGGGTGTTTTACACCACTAAGCAGCCGTATTGTCAGTACGGCTGCTTAGTAAATCAGAAACCACCATTCTTTTGAATGGTGATTTCTGTCGTATCCTATCGATGGTGTAGGACATTCGTATTTGTAAATACAAATACGAATGTTCCATCTTTAGGACTACGAATTGTTGTATTTTTGGGATTGTAAATCCCGAAAATAAAAATTCGTAAAAAAAAGGTGTATTTCTCCCTACGAATACACCTTTTTTCTACGAATCCATTTTGGTAAATGTCCCCCAATGTGTCATGGGCACAACGGATTGTGTCATATTTTGTAATGGGCATTACGATGTGTGTGTCATAATGTGTAATGGGCATAACAGATTGCATCATAGTCTTTAATGGGCATAATGGTGTGTTCGATAATGTGTAATGGGCATTACAGTGTGTTCCATAATGTGTAATGCCTGTCCATGAGACCACGCCCCCTTTTCACAGCGCGGCTATGCCGCGCAAGGGTCCCGCCTACTACAGGTGGGCCTGTGTGTTCAAAATGCCAGGGCCGATTTCTGGTCCCAGTCTGGCCCCGCCTACCAAGCTACTGCTGCTGCAAGTGTTTAGTGAGTTAGCCGGAACTCACACAAAAATTGAAAGAAAAAAGAGGATTTCAACACTATGCGCTGCTAGGTGGATATAATGCTCTCGGTATACCCCGCTGAATAAATGTTCACTGGACACACTGCATAGGTTTACATTTTTATCAGTAAAAAAGCATATGATTATTCAATCATCAAACTAGACATTTAAAAAATCATGGATAATTAAAAAAATGTAGACAAAAATATATATTATAAATAAAACATAAAAACACATAGGTTCAAATAGCAAGTTTGTAAAGATGGCTCCGTAAATAGGTCTGGAAAAGTCAGTCAGTGTAGGATTACATCCAAACACTGGTAGAGTGAGTGGTGTTACAGTTAAATGCCAAGAGGGATAAAAGCAGCAAACGCATGTAGCAGTCAGCTGGCAGTTTTTTAAAGTCAAAGCAGCATTTTGCCGTTTATGCTTATCGGTAGGTTGGTGGTGCTCCCAAGTCAAGTATTACACGTACACCGACAAGGGGAAAGTAGACTCTAGGAGCTGGGCACTCTGAAATCATTAAAATTTAACTTTTATTAATGTATTAAAAAATATGGGGCCTTATTCTGGTCTGTGCGGCCGGAGCCGAATATGCGGCCAGGACCGTGCGTCCTAAACCCCGCCTTCCGTACGGATCGCTCACTCCGTCCGAATGCGGTAAGCCGCTGACCGCACGGAGCACGAGTGGATTTCTCATGTATACACCTCCTCCATCTCTGGGAACCTCCCCCATCATTCGATGGTCGCATACCATCGAATGCAGGACCGAGTGGTCAGGCAGCTCCCGCGAGCGCAGACCACTCGGGCATTTCTCCGTGCAAAAGCAGGGATCTGGGCGGGCAGCTGACATCCGGCAATGTCATATGTCCGCCCCCTACACGTGCGTCACGGCCGCATTACCATACGTACGCCCAGCGTTTTCATGGGAACGCCCATGAAACGCGGGGCGTATGCATATGTTAATGAGGCCAAACAGCCCTTCACGCCCCTCTCCTCCCCCTGTTCGTAGTGTAAACAATTCATGCGGAATTTGGACGTATGTCCCTTTCGCACATGCGCAGATATGCCTCTGCACATGCGCAAACACAAAACATCGGCGGAACGAACGCATGCGGACATATCCGCACCAACCAGAATAAGGGCCATGGTGTCTCAGTTCAACTCACATGGGGAAAGGAAAGGTCTATATACACATGGCATGTCACACATAAATAAACATTGTAGCAGCCTGATGCCCCTTTCCCACTGCAGCCTTAAAACGGTATATTGCTGATTTTTGAGGGCAAAATACCGTTTAAGGCTGCAGTGGGAAAGCGCCAGAGTTGAAATACCGTTTAAAGTTAAACGGTATTTCAACCCGTTTTCAAAGCAGTGTTTTAAACGGTAATCTACCGTTTAAGAGGCAATGGGAATACATCTTAAACGGTATTCTTACACACTTGACGATTTTCAGCTGAAAATCGCCTAGTGTGTATGCCTCAGAGATTGCCGACTAGCGATGATGCGCGCTCCCGCATCATCGCTAGCAAAGTGGGCAGTCTGCTGGTTTTACCAGCACATCTAGCGATGATGGCTGGTTTTTCTGCCATCATCGCTAGGTGTGTACGGCCGCCGGGCTGAAAGATAAGAGACTTTCAGCCCAGCTGACCGCCCTGCACACTCCCTCCCTCCCTCCCCCTGCTCCATACTCAACGCCGCTCACCAGCGCCGCCCCGCTCGTCCGCACCGCCCCGCTCCCTCCCTCTGCCTATACTCACCCAGCCCCGCTCCAACGCTGTCTGCTCTGGCTCACACTGCTGCACGGAGAGCAGGCATCTGACAGGACGCCCCGGACATGGCACACATCTGACAGGTCGCCCCGCCCCCTTGCTGACTGGCCGCTCCCTCCTCCTCCCTGCTGAGTATAGACACAGCCACTGCCCACCAATGTTTTTTAAGGCAGTAATATATACATTGCTGGCACATGCCAGCATTGTATATATTACTAAAACAACATTATTAATAAGCCACTGCCCACCAATGTAATGTATATGCCAGTAATGTATACATTGCTGGCACATGCCAGCAATGTATATATAACTGGCACCACTGCCCACCAACGTTATGTATAAGCCAGTAATGTATAGTAATGCAGATTTTGGCCCATTAAAGCCCATTAAAGTCACAGGCACTCATTTGTGCTGTAAAAACGTTTTGAAGAGCTAAAACGTTTTACCTGCAATGGGAATGGTACTTAAATGGCATTTAAAACTGTAATCTGCTGCAGTGGGAAGTCTAAATACCGTTTAAGATTACCTGTAACTCAAAACGGATCTGCAGTGGGAAAGCAGCATGAGTTTGTGTGGTCACAATCAGATGAACAATATATCTTGTGAACCACAGTGTTCGAATGGCTGTTTTAATGGCCGGATTTGGACGAATATTCTGGCATCATATAGGCAAATGTAATACAATGATACTAGTGAAGGAATACAGTCAATATAAGAACAAAGTAAGTTTTTAGTAGATGCTGGGGACCCACAATATGTTTGTCAAATTTGAAGGCTCTATGGGCCTTATTTTAGTCGCCTCATTCCCCCATGGGAGCAATGTTTTTGGTCAGCGCATACGCTGGGTGCGAGGGTGCACGGCGAACTGCTAGTTTGCCATCCTGTTCTGATCTACCAGTTGGGGCATGGATCAGTGGCAATGGGCTGTGCCCATTTGATTAGAAGAATGGCTTGAATAAATAAGGATGAGAATTTGTGAATAGTGTACTACATACCCTCCAACATGACCCATTCCATTAGGTACAAAATGCTCTGTTTCTGGACTTCCCTGCCAGTGGCAGTTGCAGCTGTCAGGCTGCACCACAGTCCAATATTCAAAAAGGGGAGCCACACCTAATGCCACTCCAAACATCATTGTCCTGGACTTACTGGCAGTTGATGTGACCCCCCCTCTTTGAATACTGGACTGTGCTAGAGTCCAAGCTCTGTAACTGCCACTGGCAGGGAAGTCCAGGAACAGAGCATTTTGTACCTAATGGAATGGGTCATGTTGGAGGGTATGGTACTAGTGTGAGATGGACAGATGATATAGGTTAAAGTGTGTATATAGATCAGTGTGAGAAGGAGTGGTGAATCTAGTTAGACTGTACATGCATAAGTATTTCTGTGCATATGCAGCCGCTGGGCCAGATACACTAAGCTTCAAAAGTGATAAAATGGAGAATGATAAACAGCCAGCCAATAACCTGCTAACTGACATGTCACAAGCTGGGTTTGAAAAATGTCAGGCAGGAGCTGATTGGTTGGTTATTTATCACTTAGTGCATCTGGCCCTCTGTGTGAGAGCGGGCACGGCAAATTGATTATTTGCCGGCTGCTCGCACACAGCAGTGTGGAAGGGGGAGGTGGGACAGCGTGCCCATGGGAACGCCTAGCGTTTCATGGTGGTTCCCATGAAAATGCTGGGCATTCCCATGGAATTTCTCCAGTGACGCAGGTGGACAGTGAATGTCAGCCGCCCGCACGCATCCTGCACATGGCCCTCACAGATGTAAGACGCCACAGAGGTGTCTTACATCTGTGTGCGCTTGCAAAATCATTCAATGGTCGCCATGTGAGGCGGGAGTTCGTGCGGGCTCCAGGCAGCATTTAGATGACCCGCAAAACTGCAAATTATGCAGCTTTGTGGGTCAACAAGAATCAGGCACATAATGTGGGAAAACAAATGACATGGATGAATGGAACCAAAGCTCGCAGCTTACTGAGTAATTGTAACGCTACCCGCAGTAAATGCATGCCCCCACCGCCATTTCCCCTTGTCATGAAGAAACATACCCTTGCATGTGGTTTGGCCTGGGGCTGGTTCTTAAAATACGGGGGACCCCTAATCATTTTGTCCCCCGTATTTTGGGAACCAGCCCCGGACCTGGAGCCTGGGGCTGGTTGTTAAAAATCGGGGACCCCTATTTGTCGGGTTCCCTGATTTTTAATTACCGGCCCCGGCTCTTTCAGCCTGGTGCTGGTTTCAGCTGTGGGGGGAACCCCACGCCGTTTTTTTAAATTTTTTTATTTATTTTACAATTTTTTTTTACACCTTGCAGCCTGCACGGATCTGACTGATCCGTGCAGGCTGCCTACACTAATTCGTATTAGCGGCCGTATATACGGCCGTTAATACAAATTAATATGACATCGGCAGTCGTATTTGACTGCTTTGTAAATCCCCCTCCGGAACATGACTTGGCATACAATGAATGCAGTCGCATTCATTCGTATTAAGAATACGAATGCAACTTTTTGCATTCGCATTCTTAGTAAATTTCCCCCCTAACCTCCACCCCTTGGTCACACCCCTCCAGGTTCACAGGTCCTCCCATTTCCTAGCAACAGGATACAATAAATTAGCATGTCACTCCATCTGGACCACCTGATGTACACTATCACTTCTAGCGCTTCTCTATAAGCTCCAAGCAGCATCACTTATATATATATATATATACACATATATATATTTCTAAGACCCTGGCCCATGCCCCTATTCATTACCACCCATGCTCTGTCACACCATTGGATCTTTATCTACCCAAACTGTAAGCTATTGTTACCCTGTTACAGGTCCTACTTCCTACAAATGGACCAATGCATCCGCAACTAACATTACTTCCTCAGGTACTTAAAAAAACAACAGGACACCCCACCAGATATCTGGTGATCAAGCTCAAATGAATGAAATGCATGTCCAGAACAGGTGGTAGGGACCCTCCCTCTGGTAAACAGAGTATTTTTCTGTGACACCAATTATGGCATTATTGTACTGTATATATGTCTACTAACCTTCTGGTACCACTATAAGGGTACAGATTCCCTTCATTATTATTATTATTATTTGATTGATAACTAATTCTGTACAGTCTGCAGTGTCACCGTTGTTGTTCGTTCATTCTCTATACCTACGATATTTTGCTTTACCTTTACTGTACCATATATTCAGAATTAAGCTGCCTGCAGCGCCACATATTCTGCTGATTATTGTACAGATTCCCGGCATTCTTACCATCTGATTGTGACACTCAGCTAATAACTAATAATGTATAGTCTGTAGTGCCACCGCTGCTGTACGCTCATATTGCATACCAATGCTATTCTGCCTATTTGTCAGTGCTATATACTTAGAATGAATCTGGGAAATCTAACTTCATATGCACCACTTGTGATATCCAGCTCATACTAAGCATGGTGTAGCCTGCAGCGCCACATATTTATTATATCTCATCTCAGATCAGTGTCAATCTAATTAGCCTTTATATTGAGATCTAACCCTATAATGGCTGGTTACACACTGCTTAATATATTTTAAAAGTACATCCCCAGAGCCTGCTATATCAGCGTGACTTTGAGATTCTCACACACCCACAGTTTTACCCTATGGGATGGGACCAAGCTCATTTGATTTTGGCAGAAAAACCATTGAGAGCCTGACCAGTACCCGAGTGGGCAACCCCTAGTGAAGATCAGGTGCTATAGGTGACTATTTCTCCCACGCGACTCACAGAGCAGAGGCGTAACTCTGGGAGGCAATGGAGTCATCTGCCGCCGGGCTCCTGCTTCCAAGGCGGCACCTCTCCTCCTCAGTGAGTTCGAATCAGTTAATTTAAAGCTGTCAATATAATTTCTGTGGCTGTCTCCCCCTCCTAACATCATTTTTGCAATTGTCAAACCTTGTGATAAAACCTATGACCTGTCTTACTGGAGACAGATACCTTACTGATTAAGCTATTTGGGGGCACCAATATTTATCTTGCCTCCGGGCAACTGGGACGAACCTACGCCACTGTCACAGAGAATGCACTTCCTCACCCTCAGGCTCTCATTGGCATTATATCGCCTTCTGCCCCCCTGCTCTGGCACGTTCCATCAGGTACATCAGGTAGGACCTGGATGTACTTGTCAACAGCAGATCTGCACTTATACTTACATTCATCTTACCTGTTGTATCTATCAGGCTCTCATTAGCAGATCATCTCATGACCATCCTCTATTTAAAATGCACACAAAGGGGTTCAGTATATGGTTACCGACAACAGCAGACCTGAACTATCACTCCTACAGGCAGAGACTCTCACACTCTACCCACCGTTCACTGCCAGGGCACACAGAGATAGAGTAGCTACCCAGGGGGGAGACTCCTGGCTCTTCTTATTTATCCTATCCCATTTCACACTCTGACCACTATAAGGATACTATCACACTAGTCAGCCCGCTCAAAGCAAATGCTTCTTTGAAAGCTAGTCTGCTACCTCTGTGTCTGTGCATGTGTGAGAGAAAGAGATGCAGTTTACTCGCTGCCAACAGATGGCAGTGTTTAGGAGACGCACAAATGGACACTATACACACACATACAGGCAGGATGGCGTGCACTTCATATGGACATGATGAGGTGTTATGGCACTAATGTACATGTTTCTGGCTGTCTACAAGTCTTGACAAAGGCTCTGATATCAGCCAAAATTTTGACCTATGATGTGGCAGCGTGATTGAATAAAAAGCACAGATTTAATATCTTCAGACTTATTTTACTCACATATATACAAGCCGCCGCTAGGAATCGCGGGGCCCAGAACTGACCTTCAGTCAGGGTTCCCCCCAGTATCATTACGGACCTAGCTGCGGTGGCGCATCTCCTTGGCAGTGCATGCTGCACAGTGCAGCCTGAAGAGCGCCGAGCCCCTCTGTGTCCTAGGCTCGGCGTTCTGCAGGATGCACTGTGTATTGTGCGTGCCTAGCTGGGGGGCTGAGGCTTTGTGCGGGGGTGGGGGGTGGTGGTTTTTGGTGGCACCATGCCGCTGTGGGCAGCTGCCCGGGCCCCTCCAGAGACCAGGGCCTGGGACAGCTGTACCCACAGCACCCCATGTGTTGGCGGCCTGAATATATATATATATATATATTCCCATAAAACCCTTGTTCATGCCTGCATTTTTTTTCAACACTCCCATGACCACCCCCAAACTTTCAATCACCTTGCAAATGGCCAGAAATCAAAAAAGATTTTTTTGCTGGATGGCATCGCACACGTGCATTGCGGCCCAGATACACGTGCAGTCTATCGATAATTATCCGCTGCACACCAGCGATCAGCTCTGATTTAGGCCCAAGGTTTGGCGAAGCGCACAAGCTGAGAAAATCTGTATAGCACAAAAATGTATTATCACACTTCCCCCATTTCCTGGTATTGTGAAGGGAACTACATTCACCTTTACAAAGCAAATCCCTCTTTGAGGTGCTGTAGTTGGGTTTATAAATTGAAATTATGTTAAAAAAAAGAAGAGGGAAAAAAAACAACTATTCTTGTAACACACTTATGATACAAATATTTTAAATAAAACATAACTTTTGTAAGTCATCCTAGAATAAATTGTTTAAGATTGTTACTATATTAAAACCAGGTAAAAACATAGTGTAGTAAAGAAACTAAATAAATGACTTATTTTGTAATCTCTACATAATTTGTGACATACTAGTCTCTGGTGCTTTTATGTAAGGTAATAATAACTAATTAGTATGATCATGTAAGAAATTGGTTCTGTGTTTTTGTACAGCCTTTTCAATACAATAATATCAGTTTATGGAGTCACTGTGCACATTAGAGGTAAATGCCTCTAATGACATTTTCTGTAGTTTACCCGCTTTTTCGCATATGTATAGGCTCTGAGAGCAGATGTGGTGGTGCCAGCAGCTGTTCACAACAATTGAATTGCTCTGTTGGGCGCCAGGCAATGAAAACCATTTTAATTCACCCCATTATGTTAAGTACTGCTAGTAATGAATAACTAGATGTGTTGGTTGCTGGTAGGAATATTTGACCCCTTTTCACCCCCTTAAGATTGGTTACGCTTAGGAGGGGCGACTCAACATTTATTAAATTTTTTAAAATTCTTTCTTTAACTTTTACATACAGAAGCATCATACGGATCTCAGAGATCCATACGTGCTTCATGTTGGGAAGTTTGGCTGCCTGAAAACTAGGCAGCCAAACACGTATCACTTCACCATCGGAAAATATGAATCCTAAGAACACAGCAGCATATTAAAGAAGCTGCTTTTCTTGACACAAAACAGGCCAAACCGCATTTGTAACCAGCTTGGTTGGAACATGGCAGCATTTATCCCTTTCACACAGCCTAAATTCCCGGGAATTACTGTAGCTCTGGTGTGTAAGGTTCCTGGGCAAAAATCCTGGCAATATTTGCCAGGATTTCAACCCTGCTATTGAGCAGGGTTGTTCCCGGGTTCAACCCGGGGTCTTGGTCGGTGTGAAAGGGGTAGGGGTACTCCCCTGGGTTGCCAGTCCTCCGTGCGGTCAGGCCAGGGTTACACACAGGCGCAGATGAAGGCGGATGAAGATGGCGCAGATCTCCAGCGCCCTCACTGCAGCCGGAAAGCTGCGTCATCTGTGCCCACTGTCTAACTGGTCATCTGTACCAGCCACCTGTGTGGATCCCCGGCCAGCACTAAGGACCAGCATCCCGGGGTGAGTACTCTCCACCAAAATCCCACCTCCTGCCTGCCTTTGCTGCCATTCTGCCGCCTGCCCGCCTCCTCTCCGCCTCCTGCTCGCCTCCTCATTTTCTGGTGTGAGGGGTATAAGTAAACTTAACCCAGAGAGCAGGGTTTTTTTTTTAAATACATTTTTTTCAAGGAAGATTTTGAGGTAGGCACACACAATTCACTTTAGGTCCAACAAGCAGACATGTGCACCAATATGATTGCATCATTTTTTTTAAAATCAGCAGTTAATTTTATTATGTAGATTGTATTTTTTCCTGCTCTGTTACATAGCATTTTTTCCCTTTATATTGCCTGTGCATTCGAGTGTGACTTTTTCCCTCCTTCTTTTTTATAATATATTTTATTTTTAGTTGTGGATAATGTTGTATTGTTTTCATTGGTTGATTTACAATATCGTTTGTGTTTTATTCATGAGGTGCTAATGGTAGAAAGTATGTAATATTCTGTAATGTAATGAAAACACTAAACCCTCCCACCATTTTCAGTTACTTCTATAGAGCGAAGTACACACTTACAGTTTCCAAAACTGTTTTATCCCATACTTTTTCTATAACGCCTCAAGATGGAAACACAGACACCTGATAATCAACCAATAATACAATCACAACATTATCCAAAAACAAACATACTGTAATACTGTAAATAGCAGATGGGGTGTTATAAAGAAGACGTAATAGATGGGATATTTCATAGATGGTGAAGAAGATGGAGTAGGGCACTGACAACAGGCTTGTTCCTCAGGACCTCACATCATGTTTCCCAGGTCATCTGACAGGAGCACTGTGTATCAATAACTGTCACATTTCAAAAGTCCACAGGTGAGTTGGGATACATGAGGGGCCCTGAGGGCCGAGTTTGAGAGCCTCTTGAGTAGTGCATCCAAATTCTTACACTTTCAATTACTACTTGAGGACACAAACAACTACATTCCCCATCCTTTCTGATAGACACCCTACTACACTTTCCATCTGCAAGACACTCCAGCTACTACACTCCTCATCTCTGCTTCTGACACCCAATCAGGAACAATATATAATGTTGTAGTCTGAACATTTTTTAGTATTGAAACTGCCAACAGCTGTCCAGAAAGTGGATCGTATATGAAGTCAAGGCTAAACCGAATCTTTGCGGTAAATCCATCCATAGAATGGTGAGAACTAGGTGTGATCAAAGCCACCAATTCGGTTCTAGAACGATGAACGCAAGCTGGGATCAAAGATTGTAAATAGTGGGGAAAGCAAGTCACAGTGAAAGCCAATACATTATTCTGTGGATAATAAGAAAAATTGTAAAAAAAAAAAAAAAATTCCTAGAGATTTCCTAAAAACAGGGCTACAAACTCCGTCAGTATCGATACAATAAGCAGGAAGCAGGAGTGACATTATCAGCATCACATATACTGGTTCTAGATAAAGTAAACAAATGACTAAAACCTGATAGCTGTATCATGTGATCTATTTGGCAGGACAAAAACAATCAGCCAGTCTTGACGTTCCAGGTTGTCTTCGGGATTCTTAGAACAAATGTTTTTATTTTATTTTATCAGGAGTTTTTTTTTAGAATGTGTTCATTCTAGGGACACTACTGTAGATTTGGCCGGTTTGTATAATTCCAACTTCAGTTTTCAAATGTTCTGCTACCTACCTAATGTGATAACTTATTTGGCAGAAGCGTGTTTGGCATGGTCCAAGTGGCACAGAGCTTAACCCCTTGAGTGCCTAATTTGCTGTGAGAGATCCTCAAAATATATGCTAAAAATGCCAGCGCTGCTCACAGCGACTGTTCTTAAAAACAGTAGCTGTGAGCGACGCTGGCATTTTTTGTGGATATTTTGAGGAGCTCTCACAGTAAATTTGGAACTAAAAGTATTAATAACTAGAGGGGTGTTCATATTACTTATTAGAAGTAATAGAATTTTTTTTTTTTTTAACCAAATTCTGACCATGGCCGTTCTGATGGTTTGCAGCAGCGTTGATACGCCATTCTATGGGACACTTACACTGTATTTCCCTGGGGATCCCTTCATGCTCTAGTTTGACATTGTAAAACAAATTAATTTATTATTTCTTTGTAATGGCCGGTTAAGCAGTTCAGTTATTTACAGTTTCAGAACTTTTACAGAGTATTGTACTATGACAATCCGTGCCAGGTATGTGTAAGGGAGGGTTCCTTATAATGGTAATTGTAAGCATGACATTGTGTAAATATATCTGGTTCTAACCATGTTTCATCAGTGTGTGTTTACAGTCATATTGTATAAGGGTAAACAAAACAAAATTCCGAGCTGAATCTGCTCATAGACTGCAGATTGTGTCTCTACTCTCTAGGTTCCTAATTTGCGTTACGTGAGTGTCTCAGACAGATAGAAGTGGTGCTTCACTCTGTAAATATCACTCAAAATAAAATGTCAGTGGAGAAGAAGTACCGGTAGCTTAGCATAAGATTAAAGTGTCTGAGGCCCACAGTGCGAGGCATGAGCATAGACAGTGGGGCCTCGTTCTGTATTGCCCACCTGCTGATCACCATTCTTCACCGCTGGCTGCATCCTGACAACACATTTCCCCCAGTTCCTGCTTTTGTATTGGGGAGGCTGGAGCTGGCTTTGTAAATCCAAATATCTTCAAAAAGCAGAAGAGAAGATAAACCCTATTCTTATAACACACCGATAATAGGAACATTGCAATGAAATATAACTTGTTTCTGCCATCTTAAAATAATTGCATGTAAACTATAGCTGCATTAAAGCAATAATCACAATTTATAGACCCATTGTGCCTATTACAGTAATTGGATTACAAAAAAGCATATTATTATATAAGACCACGGTAAACATTAAATTTTATAAAGGTGTATACCTCCCAGAGGCATTGGAGACTACTGCATCCGGGCTCTAAGCCCTGAATGCAGAGGCGTAACTAGAACTCTTTGGACCCCATAGCAAAAATTTGAAAAATGATGCGGGAGAGTGTAGCAGCGCTCACCGCTTATCGCCGGGGCATACACACTGGGCGGCTTTGAGCTAAAAGCCGCTCAAACAGGCTGTTTTGAGCGACTTTCAGCTCAAAGTTGCCCAGTGTGTGTGGGCCTTTACACACCAAAAACCTTACGTTCTATTCTGTCACCTTTTTAGTGCTTTGTTTTATTTATTTTTTACATTTACTTGTATTACAGGTTGAGTCTCCCATATTCAACAGCATTACTGAGATTGTGTTAGTGTTTGCTTTCTGATGGCTCAGTGTACACAAACTTTGTTTAATACTCAAAATTCTTAAATGCATTATACTCTTATCTTCAGGCTGCGTGCAAAAGGTGTATATAATACATAAACATCTATGTACACTGTACAGTACTTTGTTTACTGCACAAAATTATAAAAAATATTGCAAAAATTTCCTTCAGACTATGTTCCTCATTCATGTGAATGTGGGTGAGATTCCTGTTGTTATCTTTTGGCATCTGCAAGTGTGAGTATATGCTAATATGTCCAGAAGCTAACTTAAGCATAGAGACTCCCACTGTTGCCTCCTTATTTTCTGTCCTACAGTGTGCCATTGCTAAAACATCGATACTATCGCATATTGAGTCATCATGCAGATTCTGAGTGCCTCTGAAGACAGGGCCGTCTTAACAGTATTGTAGGCCATGCCCAAAGCAGTGCACTGTGGCCCTACACACTCATTAATGTCAATTTATTTAAAAATAAATCAAAATATGCCTCTCCGGCAGTCCTGTACCATCTCTTGCCATGCTTCCATACAATGAATAGCTGTCAGCACTCTGATTGGTAGATAACTCCCCCAATCAGCATGCTGAAAGCCATTCACTGTCTGGCTGCAGGCTGGGAAGCAGGAAGAGAATGCAGACTGGCTGCTCTGATTCTCTACTGCCTCCCAAGAATCTCAGGAGGCAGTTGCTCACAATCTTCCCCTGCTCGAAGGCCCCTAGATTTGGGGGGCCCATGCGCAGTTGCCCATTAAGCCAGTCCATTTAGATGGCCCTGCCTTAACACTCTCACAGTTTAGTGTCCGCTCGCCATACATCGAGCACACTATTACTGTATATTCTAAGTCTATGCCCACTTGGATGGTAAAGTGTGAATCAGGTCGGGCTTGTGTCTAACTTCAGTTACTCTCGCTCTAGAAGTTGTCAGGTATCTAACCAGGAGTGGTCGACCACATGATTGTCAATGTAGACTCCGTCTATCCGCTATACCAGAACCGACCAGAAGATTATTATACCCTCTGCTAAATAGTTCAAACAAGATAAAAAAAAATTTCGTCCATAGACGATAGTATATTCAGTACTTACACAAGCTGTGTCATACATTAATAACCCTGAGGGCATAGTATTTCATCAAATGGTTTATGTGTAAACTTCATTATGCATAAGTCTGTTCGTCTGGATTGTCTTTGCTAATTTGCAGAGAAACAACTTGCAATTATGGAATTTGAATATGGAAAAAGTAATCAAAATAAATAAGGATAGAGAGGCTGTGTCTGCTGCACAGCATGTGTGGTTACAGAGGGCCTAATTCAGACTTGATTGCTGCTGAGCAATGGCCTGGTACATGCTGCCCCTCTATAGTGAAATCCCTCCTTGCAAATTAATGGGGGGGGGGGGGGGGGGGGCGGCGGATCGCCTCTCACCTGCTGCTGCTTTTTCTGCTGGCCGGGCAGAGGGGGAACTGGAGCTAGGAGCCTTGGAGGTGCTGTGCACGAATGCTCAGCTGCCCTCCCGTGGCCATTTTGGATTTGGGCAAAGTGCTGAGGCCGCTGCCCGCGGCCCAGCCAGCCCAGGGGGAGCGCGGCCGGCCCCTTTTTAATGAGATTTGGGCCGGCCCACCGGGGAATGGCCCGGTTTCCCGGTGGGCCAATCCGCCCCTGTTCCTGTCAATCACCTTGCAAACGGCTAATGAACTAAGCGCTTTATTCTGGTTCACTCTTAGAGGAAAATTCCTTCTCAAATGGACAAAACCATGTGCACTGCAGGTGGGGTTGATGTAACATGTGCAGAGAGAATTAGATTTGGGTGGGTTTTTACTTCAAAGTGAGATCTATATTGCAGTGTAGAAATAAAGCAGCCAGTATTTTCCCTGCACAGAAACAAAATAATTTACCCAAATCTTATTCTCTCTGCACATTTTACATCTGCCCCACCTGCAGTGCACATGGTTTTGTCCATTTGAGAAGGAATTTGCCTCTAAGAGTGAACCAGAATAAGGCCCTAAAAAATGTAGCAGGATTCCTTTGTTAGCAGGTGTGGCACAGGCACATTGCAGCTCATTCACACACCAGTGATCATGTCTGAATTACCCCCATAGTGTTAGGCATAGGAGCTACAATAGGCTTCTTTTAAAGGTAATATATAAAATACATGCCTCTCAATGGTAAAATAAATCTTGTATATAACTATGAAACCTATTTTCCTTTCAAGGCTACATGTCACCAAGACTAGCCTGATGTTCTCATTGAGGAATGCACTCATACTTACTCCATTAGGATAGTTATTTACTGCTAACATGATTCACATCCGCCCCTCATGTAGAAGCCTACTGTAGCTACTGTTCAGTCTAGACTGCAGATTTCAAGTATGGTGTTGTCTGCTAATAAATGCATTATCCTTACAGGTTGCTTAGAAACCTACTTTACTGATTTATAAAAGTCACCTCTTATATTGTAGACAATTAGTTATTATGAGACAAGTGATCAACAAGGAGCAGAACAGACTGAGAAGTCACCGTTCATTAAATTACTAGCTACCAGCCCATCCAAATGAAGGAACAACGTGTCAGCACCAGAGGCTGTGCATGACCTACATCGAGTAACAATAGATTTGCTCCATTGGGCACCATCCAGTGACCGCTGGTGTGCAAAACACTTGAATCCCCCCATAGAGGTGAGGTGCAGAATTTGCTTTTTTAAATTATTATTTAGGATATTTTAGCATTGGCGGATGGCCTCACGACAGTTGGAATTCAGACAGTCAGTAGACCATTGTCGATATCCCAACTGTTAAATGCCCAACAGCTGGGATTCTGACTTGCAGGGGCTATGCCCCCTCATGGGGGTCCACGACCCCTATATAGGGAGAATCGAACCTGTGGTGAGCGCAACAAGCCACAGAGCCTGCAAGGAGCTTCGGAGTGCTAACCTCTCTGTCGGCGTCCCAGCAGTCTGGCTTCTGACATCAGTCCTAATGGCCGTCGGAATCATTCCTGTCGGAAGCTCATACCACACCCATCCACAGAAAAAGCCATCTTTTATGCTGGAGGATATATGATGGATCTATACAAATAACACATAATAACACTGTATAGGAGATTATACTAGTTTGTTTCCAGTTTAAAGCCCCGTACACATTAGACGACCCATACTGCAGCTGATATCGTTAACGATATCTGTCGCAGGTGGACGAATTGAGCATGCACACTGAACTACTGTATATCGGTAAATGATATTGTTCAGAGATATCACCAGATTGTTAACGATGTGCAGCAGCGAGCGCAGTGATAATGGTATTGAGTGTACACACTACCCATTCATTCAAAAAGATATCTCTCGGAGTCGGAAGGGTCCTTCAGAGTGATATATTTTCAAAAATTGTGTAGTGTGTATGAGGTTTAACAGGTTCTCATTGTCAGTCTAAAACAGTGAAAGTGGAAATGAATTGTAAACATTTAACATGTGTTCTTTTAAGCATGTTCTGTTAACACTATACTCAGGGCTGAAACTAGGATTACTGGTGCCCGGGTCAAGGCTAGTAAGCTAGCTCCCTCCTAGTTATGACTATACGGGAGCACTGTATACGGCAATCACAAAAGTAAATGCAAATAGAGTTTAAATAGTAAAACATTATTTTATTAACATGAACACAAAATACAATTCATATGCTGGTACTATCAAAATTGCTAACATTATTATAAATTATTATTATAATAAGTTATATTTGTATAATTGTTTGTACAATTGCTACTGCAATGATGTGGATCCCCTACTCTTCTGCTAATCAATAACACAACCACTTCAAGTTCAGGCCTGCTTCAGGATAGATCTTTCTCTGTCAGAAGATCCCCAGAAAGGATATAGATTTTAGCTACCATGGTAAAGGGCTGCCACTGAGGGAAAACCTTTATGTGAACTTATGCCCTTTTAAGTTTGTATGATCAATTTTATTCTTTATCAAGCCAAATGCTCACTATAACCATCTAAAGTGGTGTTTTGTTGTTGCTATGGTACTGTTGATCATGTCCGTGTTCTTGAAAAAATAAATACAAGCTTGGAATAGTTCTGTTTCCAAAAATCAATGCTTATCCCTCATATATTGGAGTTTGAGTCCTTCTGAACTGAATAGATAATAAATTGCATGGCAGAAACAGCTATCCTAGCTCTGCCCTATTATAAAATATTCAGTTCCATTTTCCTGACATGCTGGATAGAGAGAAAACCTCCCCAAATTTTACATAATATTGTTGGAAAAAGTTGCTTTTGGCTCAAGAAGAAGACTTTCTGGCTATTGTTGCTCATGTCATTCTGGGAGGAGGAGAATATCTATAAAGAAGAGAGGCAGTCTACTCATTTAATAAAGTAGAAGAGATGCATCAAGGATGTGATTATAATATGGGAAGGCGATGAAAAGACATTACAATAATTAATTTCAACACTTAATGAAAATAACGTTAACTTAAAGTACACGTTTCACACCAGTTTCGAAGAAATTTTTTTCCTAGATCTAACCATCTACATCAATGACCATAAAATTCATATATAGATATATACAGACAGAGATAGATATAGACAGATATAGAGAAAGACAGAGATAGAGAAATATACAGTCAGACAGTGGGATATAGATATAGACAGACAGAGATATAGACAGACAGGCAGACAAAAACAAACTCACATAAGCCAGTTTCTCATTAGCCGGGTCCCGGGCAGAGAGCTCCACAGTGGGATCAGCAGGGGGCATCTAGTGGCTCCTGGGAGTACTGCAGTCAGCAGTAACTCTAGAGCCATCCTCTGCAGATCTCATCACGTCTCTGCCTCCCCCGACCCTCACCCTCCTGCATGCAGGACATCAGCAGTGGGTAAGTGCCTCATGTTGCCGGTGCCGCTGTCTGTCATGCAGTAGGACAGGCAGCGGCAGCCAGCAGGAGCAGGGTGCAGAGCAGGGAGGAAAGAGCGCCTCTACTGGCTGGCGCCACCCTGCTTTGCATCCCTCGCTGATTGGTATATCCTGCAAAAGGATTTGACCTTGAAAGACTTCTTGCCGCCAAAACCAAACTTTATATATAGAAAGTCACGCAATTTAAAGGACCACTTAGTAAAAGGTACACTGCCAGAGGAAAGGCAGTCGATAATAAGAACAAAAGGCTTCCACCGATGTGGTTTTTGCCAAGGGTGTAGACAAATACCAGCCTCGGAGTCTAAATCCACCTCCATCCTGATTAATGGTGTCAACATAAAAATACAAAAATTCATAACCTGTCAAACACCAAATATCATATATGCGATAGAATGCACCTGTGGGCTGTTCTATATAGGGAAAACCACAAGATCTTTAAAAATCTGGATAGGTGAACACCTCAGAAACATCAAACGGGGCCTCCAAACTCATCATCTGTCGAACCATTTCAAAGAAACACATATGTGCTTGGTGAAAGATATCAGAAGATTCCTGGGCATAAAGAAGATCGTTCCAACATGGAAAGACCGGAACATTAAAACCAATCTGGCAAAAGACGAGATTAAATTAATATACCAACTTAAAACCTTGGCCCCACATGGTCTTAACCAGGACTTCAAGATCAAGTGGTTCCTCTAAAAATCACCTAATAAAAAACAAACAAACAAACAAAAAATTTATATCAACATAAACCCCTCCTTTCCATACCTGCATCCTTCAGATGCTGTATTCATTGATATACAGAAACCCATTTTTTCACACCTGCCATCATCCCTTCCCACAAGAAGTTTCAGAGACGTATAAAATTTTATTTATTATTTAATGTTTTTTTATACATAATTTTTTACATTTCTTACATATATGTTTGCTGATATATACCTTTTCTTATCAATTAAAGGTCAACAAAATAGCAGCTTTATTTTATGGAAAAATGAACATTTATATATGGCCAATATCGTCCAGAAATACCATTAAATATATGTCCCTATAACTACTATCACATCAAGCAGTGAGTGGCAAAAATAGATTACGTGCTTCAGGCAACAATAACAAGGAGTTCCTGCCACGCTTAATGATACATGCGGCAGCCGGGAAGATCTCAGCTTCCGGCAGAAGCCATCCGAACTTCCGGTCACGTGTTGCGGCTCGACACCGCACACGTGCTCCATTTATAAGAGAAAGCGCACATATACGATTTAACACTTGGATATTTGGGATGGTTGTCTTAGTTTGCCAGCATTTCTAAGTCACACACAAATCCACTGGTTTACGAATACCGGAAGTATGTTCAGAGAAGGATATATAAACCCATTCAGCTCAATAGTCACTCCCACCTTGAAAAAGGGACAGAAGGTCCCAAAAATGTTGGTTTGAGGAGCTGACTATTGTTTTTATAAACCACAGGGGAGGTCCAGAGGTAAGATCTGTGGTGTAACTGTCATTTCCAGTGTTGGTTCTTGTGCGGATCTTGTCCGGTTCTTGTCCGGATCCAGTGCATAATTGCCGACTTTTTGGTTGCCCTCTCCGGGAAAGGGCAGCCAGCTCGGTAAAGCAGGGGGGCGGGGCCATCTCCAGGAGGGGAAAGGGGCGTTTCGAGGGCGGAGCCACATGGCTGGCTGTCCTATTAGGGGCGTGTTCATAGTGATCTCATCATTTTAGCCCCACCCCCTGCCGTGTTATGCCTTTATTTCAGGCATTGCACGGCAGGGGGCGGGGCTAAAAAGCCGCGATCGCGTCATTTAACCTGGGGACCCCCCGTCGGGTGGGGGTGTCCGGCGGTGATGAAGGGCAATGCGGGAGGGTTACCCCCCTTTCCGGGGGGCCGTGAGGGGACCAGATTTTCGGGACCCTCCCGGCCATTCCGGGAGGGTAGGCAACCCGGTTCTTGTCTGGTTCTTGTTCAGCCACCACAGGACCCTGCTTTTTGTTCCTACACCCTATTTTTATTGTTACCTGTGTTCCTGCAAATAAATTCTTTTTATACAATCAAACCAGAAAGATACCTTTATGCGATTGGAGCACTACATCACACCGTGAGTACGGGTACACCACCCACACCTTTTCTTCAAAAGATACCATTATATGTTTGATCGTACCTTATACTGTGTAAGTGAGGTACGCACCTCAAAAGCATGAACCTTGCCTATATGAGAAGATAATTGGCATATATACACATTGTTGTCTTTTCGCCTTTTTTTATCCACATATTCTGTGGATTGAGATCTCGAGAATACGTTAGGGAGAACTGGAAGAACCACAACTCCAGATACTCTCAAAAGGAAGTATTATTTTATTCATTCATTAATACACTGGGTGTCCACACAAGGTGGGCGCTAAGTCCGGTGTACCTTTTCTCTTTCCCCAATATTATTACACGTCCAGAATGCCAGAATGCTAGTTACATCCAGGAGAGAACAACTCAGCTGGAGACCTAACACATACAGCTATATGTTAGTCCAGAGTGGATGGATTCTGAGGGATATACATTAATCTGGTGGTCTGGAAAGGGCACAAGTGCAATGGGTAGGAGAAAGTAGTCTAGTGAAGGACAAAGCTGAAGTTGATAAACAGGTTAACAAAAAAATAAAACGCCTTGAGGGAAACACAGAAAAAGCAAATGCAAACTTTGTTTTTCCAAAACTGGGTTGGAATTTTATAAAAGCTGCATGTTAGGTCTGTAGCAGATAGTAAGATTTGTGTTTTCTATAAACAAGACAGATTTATTAATATGATAAATAAAGCACAAACAGATGACTCAAGTCAAGGTAATTAACAGCAATGATTAAAGTCCAGTATCATCCGATAACTCTGATGGACCCAGAAGCCCTCAGCAATGTCCCATGATGCAAAGTAGGTCTACACTCCTCATTAGGGAAGCATAGAAATGTATTTCAATATTAAAGGGAAGCATAGAAATACATTTCCATATAAAAGTATTTAGTCAGGGCAATGTACAGAGTCCAGAATACACTAGAACCTGAGAAAGGGCAAAAGCCCTAATCATCATAACCAGATCTTAAGAACATTTACAAAATTCTTACTAGACTAGGTGGATTGTGTGGAGCAGGGATGTGTGGATTTGTCATCAGTGCCACGTGGTCAGTTGGACCCTTATGCTACTGTAAGAGTATTATTGGCAGTCTTCTATCTTGATCATCTGAATTTGCGAAGGTACAGTACTGATAGAGACGGCCCTATGTAAACTGCGTGCACTGGATCCTTGGGACAAAATGTGTCAAACTAGAGACTGGCCATATGGCTAGTATTCTGCACACCCACTGAGGAATAAAAGGGTAAATTGATACTAAACCACTGAAAAATCTTTTTTTCAAAATGATAACACATTTCAGGTTTATAAGACTACAAAAAGGCACACGCATTAAACTGTGGTTTTGCAAATTGCCACAAATATAAGCAGGTAAAACCAGCACGGATGGTGTAATGGTTAGCATTACTGCCTCACAGCTTATCGGCTGGTGGGGGTTAATACATATGGCAGTAACGGGTGCCCGCTTCTCCACGTTATGCAGGAGAAGCGGGACCCGTTATTTTAAAACTGTTTGGGGTAGATTAATACATCTGGAGAAGCCCGGAGATGAGTGAAAGGGGGGCGGGCGAGGCTACGTTTTGTGGTCGGGGCGAGGCTGACGTCACCAAGTCCCGCCCCCATAACTGACAGCACCATCAATTTGCAGGTCCGCGGACAGGGGAGGGGCTAAAATGACGTGATTCGCGTCATTTTAGCCTGACCCCTGCCCGCGGACCCGCAAAATTCTGAGTTTATCACTGCGGGGAAGGGGGAAGCCAGGGCTGCGAAAATGCGGGAGACTTGCCCACCTTCCCAGGGGGCCTGGGAGGATTTGCGGGACCCTCCCGGCCATTCTGAGAGGGTAGGCAAGTATGCTGTGTGTATTGAATGGTTTATTGAAAAGGCAATCTGTCACATTATCACTATTACAAGGTGAGACAGTCATTGAGGAATCTATTTATATCTAAATATTTATATAAAACAACATAAATATTTGGCACAGATGGTATGTGGCACGCCATTGTAGCTGCTACAAACTGTAGCATGACTTTTGTGCCCCTTCCTGTGCTGAATGCATCCCTGGCTGGACACTGTTATACTTGCAGCAGGTATAGGGTAAAATGTGCCCTCAGTGCTGTGACTGGCATGGAGACAGTGTCCAATCAGCAAGAGGCATATAGAACTCAGGGGTAGATTTATTAAGCTCGGTAAAGTGATAAAGTGTCTGTTTTTTATCGCAGGCCAATCCGCTCCTACCTGTCATTTTTCAAACCAAGGGGGAGATTCTCTGAGCGAAAAATGCGTTATCGGGGTTTTTACCGCATTTTGGGATGCTGTAAGCATCCCCCGCCGGGTTACCGCGGCGGGGGGCATCGCCAGAAAAATCTGGCGATGCCCCATAGAAGCCAATGGGCTTCTACCGCAACCCTCTGCCACCCCGCGCCGACCCCCCGCCACCCCGCATCGCCCCCTCACCTGTGTCCGGGCAGCACAGAGCTGTGCTGCCCGGACCTGTGACCTCCTCCCTGCACTGATCCTCTTCCGGATGCAGGGAGGAGGAGAGCCCAGCGCAGCAGCAGCAGCGCCGGGTGTGCGAGGGAGGGGGAGCCGCCGGGACCTGCCGGCACCGCAAAGGACAGCTCTTAACGCAAGAGCTGTCCTTTGCCTTAATTATCGCATATGTTACAACATATGCGATAATTATAAATGCAATGGGCGACGTAGGGGGGCGGAGATTCTTAGAAAATCTCCCCCCAAGCCTGTAACTTCACAGTTAGAAGCTGATTGGCCGGTGATGAAAACCAGACACTTTATCACTTCACCGAGCTTAATAAATCTGCCCCTGAGAGAAAGAGACTGCTTGTGCTGTGTCAGTTACAGTGATTTATTGGGACAGTTGTTGGTTGGGTGACGGCCATCTTAGGAGGCCACTCAGCAGCTAGTGGTGGCTGAGGGGAGCACTGAGGTAAATAGATGTGGAAGCCACACTGTGAGACTTACTGCATTTCTGACAGACTTAAGGCCCATACAGACACTACGATGATGCCAAATGATGATGAACGACCCCATTATAAATCACCTCCTGAACAACTCAGAACGACTTTGTTCAGGGTCGTTCAGGAGGTGAATCTTTCAACATTGTCTAGTGTTTATGCTGTGAATGATGGACGATTACAAACGATGCGCGTACCCGTGGGTCGTTAAAGACCATAGCCATCGTCAATGCATGCAGGTCAATTTGGCTATGGTCGTTAACATTGTTTGTTTTTTCAATAGAAAAAGGACCTGCATCGTTTGTGGTCGTTTGTCATCTGTCGTGCACCAGCGATCACCTGCAATGCTGAGGTCGTTCATTTTCACTTCAAGGGTGAAAATGAACGATGGTAGTTAAGATGTGACACATCGTAGTGTCTGTATGGGCCTTAAGTGGGCACTGTGTGAGAGACATCGCCGAATTCCTGGAGATTGATACCTACAAATGGGCGAGGCAGACCTGAGCCCTCCCACTGCAGGCTGACAGGAGAGATATATGTAAGTGAACACCCCAAGCGGAGCTGAGAGATAAGTGCTGACATTACCTTACTGCTTTGAGAGCGGAAGGAGGTCATGGAAGCAGTAGCGATGCTCACTCTATCCACATCTGAATAAGGCCCAGTGAGTGGTCACTGTCTTTGAACATTGGCACCTAATATGTTCTAAAGGAAGGAATTGTTTTACAGTGCTTGTTCATCCATAGAAACTATATTAATTTTGCAATGGTTGGCTACCTGTTTGACACTGCTCTCCTCTTTTCTGACATCTTCCCCTTCACTCACCTTTTATACAGTGGAGAACTTTTTCTAACATGTCTGTCTACACCTACTGTCTGTTACCACGAACCTGCCATATTCTGTCTCCCAGTGGCTGAGCGTGACATCACACAACTACCCCAAACCACCCAGAAACAGTCCGGCCATATCTGTGCTGTCCGGACCACACCCACATAACGCCGCCTTATCTCCACCCTCTGCTGACACTGAAACTTTGGTCACATCCTTTAGGGATGTGACCACACGTTGAGCATTTGTGCCATACTTGCCTACATTTGAAAACTAGTTTCAGGGAGATTATAATTGGTAGTAAAATTTTGCACAGCGCCCCATTGAGGGTGTGTGTCATGCTCCACCCAAAGGGCATGTCTAGTTCCATATATGGAGAGATTGTGAAAAGAGATTGTGAATGTGGTACCTAGAAGCGTGGGTGTGTACTGCTACATCTGAGAGGAATCTTTTAAAATTACTTATATCCAAATGTAGATGATCCCCAAAGCAGTTAGCAAGAGTTACTATACTTGCTAAAGTGCTGGGAAATGGTGCTGATGGTTCAATGTAAATGTATCCATCTCTCATTCCTTTTTTCACCAAAATTGTAACAGTGTAAGGTGGGCTAGGTGACATGAGGGAGATTGCTAGACTAATGAGGGAGAGAGGGAGATCGCTGCTATTTCAGGGAGTCTCCTGCAGAATGCAGGAGGGTAGGCAACTATTATCTGCGCATGCATGTTGCGTGCACTGCGCATTTGCAGAAGTGTGAAAATCAACTGTCAACAATCTAGTGCTGACATAATGAATGTCAACATGAGAAAATATACAGAACCCCAGGGTATTTTGAACCATATCCAAGCTGAGGTGTAAATTTGTCTATCATTATCTATGATTCAGTAGAGAATGATAGCTAGAATCTGATGGTTGCTAAACGCAACATCAACACTTTCCACTTTTAGAATCCCTAGAGCTATTAATGCTTCATTTGTAAAGGGGCCTACACACGGGGAGATTTGCCGATTGTTCTAAAGGATGATAGATCGCTCAGAATGCTCATCAAAATCACTCAGCACATGCCTCACTATCGCTATGGCCCCTACACACAGAGTGATGTAGGGGCATTTGAAAATGCCCTGAACTCACCCCATGTAGTTTGAACAGGCAGATCTCACCAGAATCTACCAAATCACTGAATTAGCATGTTAATCAGATCATAGAGTAGCACAGCACAACGAGCCATAATGACTGTTTCCTAGTCTAGAAACATTTGGCCTACCACAAAATAAATGGACATTGGAAACCGCAAATTGTACCTATAAATCTTCCAAACACATAAAATTACTAACAGCAACAGATAAAAACATATTTTTCCTTTAAAATGCAATGATTATCGTTTTGACAAAATTGATCAGTACATTAAAACCTGTATTCCAGAAAATCCTAGCTAATAATTCAGTATAAAATGCAGTACATTATGTTTATGAACTTCCACTATAATTCACACTGTACTATCTTTAGTAACCTTTCCCACTTTCTAAAGCCTAATAAATAAGTACAATGTCTATGTGCTGGGCTAGGTGCATATAAACTTTACAACACCGTAAATTACAGTGGCGTTAGTGTGTAAAATCTATTGTTAAAAATAAGAGAGACTTTAGGGAAAAGCAAATTGAGCCTAATTGGATATTTTACAGCAATCCGTATTTTCACAGACAGCCACGGCAATGTTTTCTGCTGAAAACATTGTAGTAATTCTACGTTAACAAATCAGGGCCACTTCTTTTATTCTCTCCCATTGGAATTATATGCTGATATTCAGGGGTGCTGACAGGTCGGCTGGACCTCAGTAAAATTAAGGGGAGTGGTCAACAGATGGGGTGTGTTTGCCAGGAAGGGGTGTGGCCAAGCTCCTGCGGAGAAATTTTTTTGTTAATGTGGGCGGCAAGGTGCGGTGGGGGTGCGGGGAGAGAAGACGGGCTGCCGCTGCCTCTCTCTCCCCAGCTCAGCATACAGCACTGAGCAGCTGAGCTGGGGAGAGAGGCTGTGCTGCAGTGGCATGCTGTCATCACTCTATCCACTACCCGGCTCATTGCAACAGGGGAAGCGGGACCTGGGCTCCTTTATCAGACCCAGGTCAGGGTAAAGAGTACCCACTCCCCCCACCCTCTCTCAGCACAACTGGTGATATTCTGTATGGGATGCAGCTATCTGCATTGCATGTAATATGTAATATTGGGATGTGCTCATTAGGTCAACAGTGTCTAGGTCGACAGTCAAAAGTTTGACCACTCTTGGTGAACACATGAAAAACATTGACATGCTTTAGGTCAATGTGTTCAAAAGGTCGACACAAGCAAAAAGGCATTCATGGAAAAGGGTCGACATGAGTTTTTCATGATTTTTTTTAAACCGACATGTTCATACTTCCCTCTCCCAGTGGGCATAGAGGAAGAATGAAATAGTGTGCCCAAAGCACGACGAGTGCAGCACTGCAGAGGCTCTGTCACACTGGGAACATTCCTCACATGCACAGAATGGATCCTGCGCACGTGAAGTTCACACACCGAACTCACCATCAGACTCCACGTGGATGGTAAAGTAAAAAAAAGTTCCAAAAGTTTAAAGAGAAAAAAATCATGAGAAATTAATTTCAACCTTTTCATGTGTCGACCGATTGACTAGTGACCTATTATCTGTATTCCAGGTGTTTTACTATACATGTCTGACAAGTTCCGAGTACTCGAGTCTTGGGTCTATTGGAGAATGCAGGACAGGAAGAGATCACTTTTTATCCTGGAGTCTCTACAAAACGGCCTGCTCATGCCATATGATCGTGTTGAATATATATTATAGATAAGTTTCCCATAATGTCCCTTTAATCTGGCACCTATGATTTACACAGATTCTGTGGCTGATAAGAAACAGATGATTGCCAGCCACAGAACCTGCGTAAATTATAGGTGCCCCATGGGAATGCAGTTTGCATCCCGGTGGCTGGATACTGGCAGTTAGAATAATGATGCTAGTATCCCGTCTAGCGTCCAGAAGACCGTTGCATGATGCTGACATAAAAGAGGATGCTGACGCAATGAGGATGCAAAAATGGGGGCATGGCCTCTCGTGAGTGACGCAATTTGAAGGCCACACCCCGTCACTGCAAAGCCACGCCCCAAATTTTGTCCCTCTTTGTCATCATAGAAAGTTGAGAGGTATGGTATTGATGGATAACATATACAAGACACTGCTAGTTATTGGTAATGGGATCCTTTCTTTCCTGCACTAGCATTGTGGGTACACTGGTAGTAATATTCTATTTGTGCACAGGTTGGCATGTGTAGTCACGGCTGGTAATATGCTATGGAAGAGTTTCCCAAACCCCACCATTACAGACTAGGTTTTAAGGATATCCATGCTTGCATAATTGCTGGTTCCTGACACTTGGCCATGGCTCTTAGCACTTGAACAAATCTGTCCAGGCTTGCTGTAAAATGTATGTAGTCGCATTCCGGAGGTGATTCAGGTTTGTTTGCAAAAGCAAACTCCTTTAATAAACAAAACCATGTGAACTGCAGGTGGGGCAGATGTAACATGTGCAGAGAGTTAGATTTGGACGAGTTATTTTGTTTCTGTGCAGAGCAAATACTGGCTGCTCTATTTTTACACAGCAATATACATTTCCACTTGAACACACCCCACCCAAATGTAACTCTCTCTGCACATATTCCAACTGCCCCCCCTTGCAGTGTACAGGTTTGTCCTGCCCAAGAAATACTCACCACAGAAGGGTTAGCTGCTGCCTTCTGCAGTAGCCCCTGCTCCCCTGTCAAAGGCCACGGCATTGACATGTCAGCCATAATTGTTCCTGCATTGTGTGTACAGAACAAGATATTCACCTATAGTCCAGACACCCCTCCCCCCCCCCCAGCCGCCAATTTCCCTTGGTAACATGTGAGGGGATCGTTAACGGGAACACATCTCCTTGCAGCGACCATCAAAACATTTCTCCTGCCTTCGCAAATAGAAGTCAGACTTTTATTTGTGACCGATACGATGAAGATTGGGTGGGCGGCTGGGGTCCGGTGAAGTCAACTGCCTGCCCCCAGTAAGCATAGGTACACCTGCGTACCCATGGGAAACCGCCCATAAAATGCTGGCCGTTCCCATGGTCCACCACCATCACCGCTTCCATCCGCCGCCAGCCCTCCCTGCAATGAATGGCCCGGCGAGAGTGTAACTCGATGAAGCCTTTCATTGCCGGGGTCTGCACATTCGAACTACACACCTGCAACAGCTCTGTCCTTGGTGCTAAAGAGATCTGAAGATCTCAATATTTATGTTTCTTTGCACAACTGTGCATAGCCCGCAATTCTGTCATTACGCCCTCACTAAATATTGCCTACGTGAATACACCCTGTAACAACCCAGTTTTTCCCCATTCTAAAAAAACAAAAAAAACTGTTGAACTGGAATCACCCTTTAACTGAAAAGACCTAAAGCGTTGTTCATTCTTCCCTCTTTATTTTAAGAAGGTAAAAGTTTGAGCTGGCAGATCTTACCAGAATTTACCAGCACAATACTTTTATTAGCATTCTAATCAGATCTAGCATAGTGCAGCATAATAAACTTGAATAGTTTACTATTTTTTTATTTTATTTAATGACCTCAGTGGTTCCCAAACTTCCCAAACACCAGAGAATAAGTTTTTTGTTAAAGCACCCATAGGCCATCAGTTTCTTATTGAGAAATTCAGAAAAAACTATTAAGTAAGTTGTGCTTAAATCTCATCCACAGTTAAAATGTGCTTCTGCTTGTCCACATATTTTATGATTGGAATCCACAAGCACTGCTTTGCCTATTACATTGACCAGGGTTGCCTACCCTCCCAGAATGGCCAGGAGGGTCCCCCTCCCAGCCCCCCTGAAAAGGGGTCAAGCCTCCCAGAAATCTGGCAGTCTCCCGCAACCCCCTCCTAGGCAGGGGGTCCATGGGACCTAAAGATGCAAATTGCGTCATTGTAGCCCTGCCCACCAATGTGCAATGTCTGAAATACCGGCATTGCATGGCGGGGGCGTGGCCATGAAGACACAATCTCTCTGTCCATGCCAAACAGGAAGTTCCATCCATGGCAAAAGCCCCGCCCCCTGCCTTACTCAGCTGGCTGCCCTCTCCCAGAGAGGGCAGCCAGAAAGTAGGCAAGCCTGCATTGACCATAAAAATTTGACCTGGTTTTAGACCTCCAACCCGAGGTACCTCTGCAAGTGTCCCAAGGCACCCCAGGGTGCCACGGCGCACAGTTTTGGAATAACTAGACTACACTGAGAAAAATCTGCATGCATTTATGCACAACATAATCATCACAACCATCAGAGAAACATTCATAAATTTTAAATTTGGCAGCTGAGTAAAATAATTTGGTGGTAGAAGAAAGGTGTCGATCAAAGGGTCGACAGTGTCCTGTTGACAACATGAACTAGGTTGACATTGGGAAAGTTTGTTACAAGCAAAATGTCCACATGGAAAAGGTCAATGAGTTCTTCACTTTTTTGTTTTAATGTCGACACCTGAGCAGGTGAACCCTCAATTAATGTAACATGTATCCATGCTTGGCCTGCTTCAGCCACCATTCTTCAGGCATCAGGTGTCGCTGCACTCAATCGGAACACTTTACTATTCCCAATCTGAGTCCTCATGGATGTTAAAGTATAATAAAGTAAAAAAAAAAACAGAAAAATCATGTCGAACTTTCCATGTGTTGACCATTGCCATGTCGATCTTTGGCTTGTGTCAACTTTTTGACAATGTTGATGTAGTGCATGTTGACCTTTTGTCAATGTCAACCTTGTGCATATTGATCTTTTGTTGATGACCTATCGTTCGGATACACAAGAATCGGGAACTACTAGTTGTGTCGGCAACTACTTGACTTTTACAAGTTCATTTTGAACAACATCTGCATGGACCAATTTCCCTAACAACAAAGGCAGAGACGTGAGATGTCTTTGACTTCCATACCAATAATACATGGTGGTGTTGCTGATCCCAGTATGGAGAAAGTAGACTACCCAGTGTATTGAAGGGAAGAGCACCAAACAGTCACCACACATTATCCACAACATGCGGGCCATAATCTGTTATGTCACAGCCCAGTGGTTTAAAAGCCATTATACAGTACTTAATTCAGCTGTGTATTTTTTTTCACTAAGAACCAAACACTTGTTATTCAGTTAAATAAATTATACCCCATTCACACCAGTCTTTTTCCCCGGGTTGACCCAGGGAACAACTCGGGTGTAGTGCTGGTGTGAATGGGTCCCGGGCCTAAATCTTGGGATCAATGCCTTGGCATTTCAACCCTGGGTTGCTCCCTTGATCTTCCTGGGGCATGGTGCAGTCTGAATGGGTAACCCGGTCGAGCCCGTTTAATGTATGGAGACAGGGCTGTAAGCAACAAGCGCTGCCTCCTCCCTGCCCCTCGACGACACACTGTCGCTCCGTTCCCAATAAACTTGCATACCACAAATGGCATGGACGCTCCTGGAATGAACCCGTGTCCTTATCCCAGGAGTGACCCCAGCATTTGCGGTGTGACCGTGGTATAAGGTGAATACTATTCTGAGCCCTGGAAGATTGCCTCATTGTCGCCCTGTTACAGTTTAGTACCATTTTCTTTGTGCAATGTTTTATTACAGTGGAGGCAGATTTAGTGATTTTATTTAATCTTTTCTTTACAATAATGTCATGGTCTTGTTGTACTTGCAGGCAAATTACATCTGTCAATGTTAAGAAAAGTTATGGCATTTTGATCATTATTTAGTTTAAAAGAGCAGCAGGTTTGGAAATGGTAATAAATCAGTATAAGAATGTCTGACGTCTGTTCTCAAATATGTGGATCTTGGCATTGGTCTTTGTTTTTTAATGTATTTTATACTGCATCTGGAAAATGAGGCTAGTTGTGTGTCCTCTGTCTACTTTCAATAACTCTTCTAATAAAATTTTAGTCCCTACAATAACATGACCAGACACTGGGTCTGATTCAGTCCCATTCATATGGGTCCAAATTTGGACCCTTTTTGGATGGTGGAGGACCCCCTGTGCAAACCAAACGCCTTCAGCGAGTATGATAGGGGGTGACATTAGGGGAACGCTGGGAATGCAGGTGGGTCGATGCCTGCACAGGAGGATGGCTGACGTCAAATGATGGTAGGTCAGCGCTATACTGAGGGTTTGAATTGGATCTGAATGGATCTCACATAGGGCCTTATTTTGGTTCACTCTTTCTGACAAAATACTTCTTAGATGGAAAAAACCATGTGCACTGCAGGGGGGCAGATGTAACATGTTCAGAGAGAATAAGATTTGGGTGAGTAATTTTGTTTCTGTGCAGGGAAAATACTGGCTGCTTTATTTTTACACTTCAATATAGATCTCACTTTGAAGTAACACCCCACCCAAATCTAACTCTCTCTGCACATTTTGCATATGCTCCCCTGCAGTGCACATGGTTTTGTCCATCTAAGAAGGATTTTGTCAGAAAGAGTGAACCAAAATAAGGCCCATAAGCTGATCTCCTGTTCCAAAAGTTCACAATCCCAGTTATTCTTCCTTCCAGATGTTCCCGAAAACATGTAAACATAAAATTGAAAGTACATATGGTGAAGTATGTCCAAACAATCGGGATCAACAAAGGTGGGATATTCTAAAGTCCTTTCTTGTAACCCGTGTGTGGATATCTTCTTTATAGGATCACCATGTGTGTTGATTTAGAATGTGGCTTACAATGTAGATTACATTAAGGAGTTATTACCCCCACATATAAAGGTTTCTTTAATCTTGTACAAAACTGTCATGGAATCGGCAATGCAGATAAATGATGCTCACTTGTATGCTTACATGTATAGATGTCTTTCCACTCGCATCAAGGTTTCTTTTGAAAAAACGGCTTCTCAAATGTATTGAGTTAAAATCCAAAAGATATTTATGTACATTTAATAAGAAAAAACGGTACTTGTTTCCTAGCACGGCCACCACGATTTCTATCGTGGTGGTCGTGTCGGAAAAAATTGTGTCGGTTGCGTCGGGTGCATACCAAAACGCACACGACGCGACCGACGCGATGTACCCGATTTCTCCATAGGCTTCAATGTTAAAATAATTTAACATTAAATTATTTTAACCCCTTCCTGACAGAGCCAGTTTTTGCGTTCCTGACAGAGCCCTTTTTTTCAAATCTGACATGTCTCACTTAAGTGGGGATAACTTTTTTTTGCTTTTACTTATCCCAGTGGTTTTGAGACTGTTTTTTCGTGACACATTGTACTTCAAATTAGTGGTAAATTTGGGTCGATACAGTCTGTGTTTTTTTGTGAAAAATACCAAAATATCGTGAAAAAATGGAAAATTTAGCGATTTGCAAAATGTTAAATTTTCTGCTTGTGAGACAAATAATCTTACCACTCAAAATAGTGAATAACTAACATAGACCATATGTCTACTTTATGTTGACATCATTATTTCAACTTCCTTTTAATTTTTTGGGACACTAGGAGGCTTACAATATGAATAGCAAATTCTCAAATTTTCAAGAAAATTTCAAACACTGATTTTTTTAGGGACCAGTTCAGTTCTGATGTGACTTTGAGGGACTTGTATGTGAGACACCCCCATAAATGATGCCATTTCAAAAACTGCACCCCTCACAGTATTCAAAACAGCATTTTGGAAGTTTGTTAACCCTTTAGGTGTTTCACAGGAATTAAAACAAAGTGTAGGTGAAATTTCAAAATTTCTTTTTTTTTGCAGATTTGCAATTTTAATACATTTTTATAAGGAACACAGTACATTTTACTAGAGAAATGTGACTAAAAATTGATTCCCCCAATTCTTTTGTTTTCATAAATATCCTATATGTGGCCCTAGTGTGCACGGTGACCAAACCACAGGCTTCATAATAGAAGGAGCACCTACTTGATTTTGGAGCCTCCTTTTTATGAGATTATTTTTTAGGCACCATGTAGGTTTCAAGGCACCATAAGATGCTAAAAGTTAGGAACCCCCCCACAAGTGACCCCATTTTGCAAACTACACCCCTCAGGGAATTCATCTAGGGGTATAGTGTACATTTCAAACCCCCAGGGGTTTCACCAATTGTGGTACAACTGGGCAGTGAAAATGAAAATTTTTTTTTTTTACACAAAAATGCAGTTCTGGCTCCAAATTTGTCATTTTCAGAAGGTATGAAGGAGACAAAGCACCCCAAAATCTGTGCCCCAATTTCTCCCGAGTATGGCAATGCCTCACATGTGACCAAAAAATACCAGTTGGGTGCATGGCAGGACTCAGAAGGGAAGGAGTGATTTTTGGATTTTGCAGCTCAGATTCTGGTGGAATTTTGGTGGGTGCTATGTCGCATTAGCAAGACCCCCCAAGCACCAATACAGTGGAACCCCCCCACAAGTCACCCCATTTTGCAAACTACACCCCTCAGGGAATTCATCTAGGGGTATAGTGTACATTTCAAACCCCCAGGGGTTTCACCAATTTTGATACAAGTGGGCAGTGAAAATGAAAAATTACATTTTTTTACACAAAAATGCAGTTCTGGCTCAAAATTTTTCATTTTCAGAAGGTATGAAGGAGAAAAAGCACCCCAAAATCTGTGCCCCAATTTCTCCCGAGTACGGCAATGCCTCACATGTGACCAAAAAATACCAGTTGGGTGCATGGCAGGACTCAGAAGGGAAGGAGTGATTTTTGGATTTTGCAGCACAGATTCTGGTGGAATGAATGGTGGGTGCTATGTTGCACCAATACAGTGGAACCCCCCCACAAGTCACCCCATTTTGCAAAGTACACCCCTCAGGGAATTCATCTAGGGGTATAGTGTACATTTCAAACCCCCAGGGGTTTCACCAATTTTGATACAAGTGGGCAGTGAAAATGAAAAATTACATTTTTTTACACAAAAATGCAGTTCTGGCTCAAAATTTTTCATTTTCAGAAGGTATGAAGGAGAAAAAGCACCCCAAAATATGTGCCCCAATTTCTCCCGAGTACGGAAATGCCTCACATGTGACCAAAAAATACCAGTTGGGTGCATGGCAGGACTCAGAACGGAAGGAGTGATTTTTGGATTTTGCGGCTCAGATTCTGGTGGAATTTTGGTGGGTGCTATGTCGCATTAGCAAGACCCCCCAAGCACCAATACAGTGGAACCCCCCCACAAGTCACCCCATTTTGAAAACTACACCCCTCAGGGAATTCATCTAGGGGTATAGTGTACATTTCAAACCCCCAGGGGTTTCACCAATTTTGATACAAGTGGGCAGTGAAAATGAAAAATTACATTTTTTACACAAAAATGCAGTTCTGGCTCGAAATTTTTCATTTTCAGAAGGTATGAAGGAGAAAAAGCACCCCAAAATCTGTGCCCCAATTTCTCCCGAGTACGGCAATGCCTCACATGTGACCAAAAAATACCAGTTGGGTGCATGGCAGGACTCAGAACGGAAGGAGTGATTTTTGGATTTTGCGGCTCAGATTCTGGTGGAATTTTGGTGGGTGCTATGTCGCATTAGCAAGACCCCCCAAGCACCAATACAGTGGAACCCCCCCACAAGTCACCCCATTTTGAAAACTACACCCCTCAGGGAATTCATCTAGGGGTATAGTGTACATTTCAAACCCCCAGGGGTTTCACCAATTTTGATACAAGTGGGCAGTGAAAATGAAAAATTACATTTTTTTACACAAAAATGCAGTTCTGGCTCAAAATTTTTCATTTTCAGAAGGTATGAAGGAGAAAAAGCACCCCAAAATCTGTGCCCCAATTTCTCCCGAGTACGGCAATGCCTCACATGTGACCAAAAAATACCAGTTGGGTGCATGGCAGGACTCAGAACGGAAGGAGTGATTTTTGGATTTTGAAGCACATATTTTGGTGGAATGAATGGTGGGTGCTATGTTGCACCAATACAGTGGAACCCCCCCACAAGTCACCCCATTTTGCAAAGTACACCCCTCAGGGAATTCATCTAGGGGTATAGTGTACATTTCAAACCCCCAGGGGTTTCACCAATTTTGATACAAGTGGGCAGTGAAAATGAAAAATTACATTTTTTTACACAAAAATGCAGTTCTGGCTCAAAATTTTTCATTTTCAGAAGGTATGAAGGAGACAAAGCACCCCAAAATCTGTGCCCCAATTTCTCCCGAGTACGGCAATGCCTCACATGTGACCAAAAAATACCAGTTGGGTGCATGGCAGGACTCAGAAGGGAAGGAGTGATTTTTGGATTTTGCAGCTCAGATTCTGGTGGAATTTTGGTGGGTGCTATGTTGCATTAGCAAGACCCCCCAAGCACCAATACAGTGGAACCCCCCCACAAGTGACCCCATTTTGCAAACTACACCCCTCAGGGAATTCATCTAGGGGTATAGTGTACATTTCAAACCCCCAGGGGTTTCACCAATTTTGATACAAGTGGGCAGTGAACATGAAAAATTACATTTTTTACACAAAAATGCAGTTCTGGCTCAAAATTTTTCATTTTCAGAAGGTATGAAGGAGAAAAAGCACCCCAAAATCTGTGCCCCAATTTCTCCCGAGTACGGCAATGCCTCACATGTGACCAAAAAATACCAGTTGGGTGCATGGCAGGACTCAAAAGGGAAGGAGTGATTTTTGGATTTTGCAGCTCAGATTCTGGTGGAATTTTGGTGGGTGCTATGTCGCATTAGCAAGACCCCCCAAGCACCAATACAGTGGAACCCCCCCACAAGTGACCCCATTTTGCAAACTACACCCCTCAGGGAATTCATCTAGGGGTATAGTGTACATTTAAAACCCCCAGGGGTTTCACCAATTTTGATACAAGTGGGCAGTGAAAAAGAAAAATTACATTTTTTACACAAAAATGCAGTTCTGGCTCAAAATTTTTCATTTTCAGAAGGTATGAAGGAGAAAAAGCACCCCAAAATCTGTGCCCCAATTTCTCCCGAGTACGGCAATGCCTCACATGTGACCAAAAAATACCAGTTGGGTGCATGGCAGGACTCAGAAGGGAAGGAGTGATTTTTGGATTTTGCAGCACAGATTCTGGTGGAATGAATGGTGGGTGCTATGTTGCACCAATACAGTGGAACCCCCCCACAAGTCACCCCATTTTGCAAACTACACCCCTCAGGGAATTCATCTAGGGGTATAGTGTACATTTCAAACCCCCAGGGGTTTCACCAATTTTGATACAAGTGGGCAGTGAAAATGAAAAATTACATTTTTTTACACAAAAATGCAGTTCTGGCTCAAAATTTTTCATTTTCAGAAGGAATGAAGGAGACAAAGCACCCCAAAATCTGTGCCCCAATTTCTCCCGAGTACGGCAATGCCTCATGTGTGACCAAAAAGTGGCAGGACTCAGAAGGGAAGGAGTGATATTTGGATTTTGCAGCACAAATTCTGGTGGAATGATGGTGGGTGCTATGTCGCATTAGCAAGACCCCCAAAGCACCAATACAGTGGAACCCCCCCACAAGTGACCCCATTTTGCAAACTACACCCCTCAGGGAATTCATCTAGGGGTATAGTGTACATTTCAAACCCCCAGGGGTTTCACCAATTTTGATACAAGTGGGCAGTGAACATGAAAAATTACATTTTTTTACACAAAAATGCAGTTCTGGCTCAAAATTTTTCATTTTCACAAGGAATGAAGGAGACAAAGCACCCCAAAATCTGTGCCCCAATTTCTCCCGAGTACGGCAATGCCTCACATGTGACCAAAAAATACCAGTTGGGTGCATGGCAGGACTCAGAAGGGAAGGAGTGATTTTTGGATTTTGCGGCTCAGATTCTGGTGGAATGAATGGTGGGTGCTATGTGGCATTAGCAAGACCCCCGAAGCACGGTGAAATTATGAACCTAATATTCCATAGATGTGTGGTATATTTTAAAACACTCCTTTATACATAGGCCGGGTTTGTCGGGGCAAGTGTCACACTGGAAAATAGTTTGCTTTCTTATTCCCTTTTTATAGCAAACTTTGCACCTTTTTTGTGTCCTGCCCTTTTTTCCAGTGGAGGGGATTTCATCAGGAAAATGCTGCCCTGGTACAATACGGGGGCCAGTACTAGAAGTACTGGGGCCCTCTGCCTGCTGGTTCCCAAATATTAGGCCCTTTATGACTTCCTCTTGAAAGTGCATAAATGTCCCCCTCTGGCCGGTAGAACGGAATAGCACGTAAGCGTTATACAGTGCCATCTGGATGATATACACGGCCACCTTCTTGTACCAGATTTTTGTTTTCCGCAGGGCACTGTACGGCTTCAGTACCTGATCTGAAAGATCCACTCCGCCCATGTACCTATTGTAATCCAGGATACAATTAGGTTTTGAGGTGTGGGTACTGGTACCTCGTACAGGGACGGAGGTGGTACTGTCTCCGTGAATTGTTGTCAGTATAAGGACATCCCTCTTGTCCTTATATTTGACCAACAACATATTTTCGTTGCATATTCCCCTGCTTTCACCCCTTCTCATTACTTGGGCAATGTGCGTTTTTGGGAGGCCTCTTTGGTTCTTGCGCACAGTACCGCAAGCTGCTGTACCTCTTGAACCAAGGGCCTTAAACAGGGGGATGCTGGTGTAAAAGTTATCCACATAGAGGTGATAACCTTTATCCAGGAAGGGGTGCACTAAATCCCAGACAATTTTCCCACTAACACCTACGAGGGAGGGGGGGCATTCTGGCGGTTCAATTCTTGAATCCTTCCCTTCATAAACCCTAAACCTGTGGGTGTACCCTGAGGTGCTTTCACACAGTTTATACATTTTTATGCCATACCTTGCCCTCTTACTGGGAAGGTACTGGCGGAATTTAACCCTTCCTTTAAAATGTATAAGGGACTCGTCGATACAAATAAATTTTTCAGGGATGTACACCTCTTCAAATTTGGCACTGAAATGATCAATGACCGGCCTGACTTTGAATAGCCGGTCAAAGGTGGGATCATCTCTGGGTGGGCACTGTGCATTATCGGTGTAATGTATAAATTTAAGAATTGTCTCAAATCGAGTCCGGGTCATGGCCATACGGTAAAATGGAGTACTGTACAGAACATCTGTACTCCAATATTGCCTAATTTCTGGCTTTTTTACTATGCCCATATGAAACACCAGACCCCAAAACGTCATCATCTCTACTGCATCTACAGGGGTCCACCTAGCAAATGATGACGTGGGGTTTTGAGCAATAAACTGCTGGGCATATAAATTAGTTTGGTCCACCATTAAATTTATAAAATCATCAGAGAAAAATAATTTGAAAAAGTCAATTTCTCTGAGACCTGTGGAATCAAATTGGATTCCTGGCATGGCCAAAAACTCAGGAACCTGGGGCTCAAAATTGTCTGGTGGTGGGGTCCATACGAGATCAATTATTGGGGGGGGGTCTCAGCTGCTCTACGGGGGCGTCTTTGAGGGGGTCCCTCATCACCAGAGGAGGAAGAGGAGCTTAAGGCGAATCCTTCAAATTCCCCGCTTGCATCACTGGCTGTGTCAGAGTCAGAAGCAAGCATGGCATATGCCTCCTCCACTGAATACATTCTCCTGGATGACTGGGAGGACATTTGGGAGGACATTTGGGAGGACATTTGGGATGCCATTTTTATTTTTGTGTTACTGGTAGTGAAATGTTTCAACACGTGTATAGTGTAGGGGGGGGTACAAACTTTATTTCAATCCGGGGGGTATGTAGTGTGTAGTGTGTATGTGGTGCAGAAAAAAAAAAATACTTTATACCAATAAAAAAAAAAAAAATGAAGGGGTTAAAAATAAAAAATTTAAGGGGTTAAAAAAAAAAAAAAAGGTCCTGCGCCAAAAATTGAGCACAGATGTTGGTCAGTAACGTCTGTCACTGAACAGCGCTCAAAGGCAACAGGAATTTGATCAAAAAAAAAAAAATAGATCAACCCTGTGCCGAAAAAGATGATCAGTGATGTACGTCACTGATCAGCGCACAGCGGCCACAGGACACCCACAAAATCACAGTGTGTGTAAAAAAAAAATTAAAAAAAGACCCCACAGCACACACACAAAAAAAAAAGGTGATCAGTGATGCGACACTGATTACCAGTGAGGTGCAGCAGGTGCACAACCTTTGGTGCAACTGACAGGTATATATAAAAAAAAAAAACCCTCTGTACCCCCAAAAAAGTTGCTGATCACCTCAGATATAGTGATCAGCACAAAAGGCGGGGGCAGCAGACACAAAATTTAGCACTCTCTATCACTCTCTGTCACTATCTCTCTCTATCTCTCTATCTCTCACTATCTATCACTCTATGACACTGCAGCAGCAGCACTGACAGGTATATCTATATATAAAAAAAAACCTGCGCCCCCAAAAAGTTGCTGATCAGTTAATTTATACTGATCAGCACAAAAGGAGGGGGCAGCAGTCAGTTATATAAAAAATATATAGCACAATCTGTCACTATCTCTCTCTATCTCTCTCTCTCTATCTCTCTCTATCTCTCTATAACTATCACACTGCAGCAGCACAAAATATAGCACTCTGTCACTAGGCCTCTCTATCTATCTCTCTCTCTCTATCTCTCTCTCTCTATCTATAACTATATCACACTGCAGCAGCACAAAATATAGCACTCTCTGACACTATCTCTCTCTCTATCTCTCTCTCTCTATCTCTCTCTATCTCTCTATAACTATCACACTGCAGCAGCACAAAATATAGCACTCTGTCACTAGGCCTCTCTATCTATCTCTCTCTCTCTATCTCTCTCTCTCTATCTATAACTATATCACACTGCAGCAGCACAAAATATAGCACTCTCTGACACTATCTCTCTCTCTATCTCTCTCTATCTCTCTCTATCTCTCTCTATCTCTCTCTATCTCTCTATCTCTCTCTATCTCTCTATCTCTCTATCTATCTCTCTATCTAGCTAGTACACTGCAGCAGCACAATTTCACAGGAAGGCACAAGTAGCAACAGGATCCAGGAAGCAGTGATGAAGCAGCGATCAGGTAAGTATGGAGCAAGTATGGAGCAAGGTTCTGGTCAGTATGGCGGCAGGGGGGTACGGTGACCGCACTGCACGCTATTCCAGACCGGAATGGCGTCTGCAGTGCAGTCACCGTTAGTTTAAATCCCCCTCCTTGGCTGTGATTGGTCCGTCGGTCCGACGGACCAATCACGGCCTTTGGGGGCGGGCGGGGTGAGGTGGGGTGACACCAGTGTCACCCTTACACCCCGCGGTGATTGGTGCTGTACTTTACAGCACCAATCACCTCTGATCCCGTGTCACCGGCGAACGTTATTCGCCGGTGACACAGGAAAACGCTGTAATTGGCTGTTCACACTGAACAGCCAATCACAGCGATCGCCGACGGGGGGGCGGCATCGCAGCCCCCCCTGGGCATGCACGGACATGTCTGCTGTCAGGGACAGCAGACATGTTGAAACTGTCACCGCGTCTATAGACGCGGTGACAGTTTAAATCCATGACGTACATTTACGCCATGTGTCGGGAAGTGCTTCCCGACCATGACGTAAATGTACGTCAAATGTCGGGAAGGGGTTAACATTGAAGCCTATGGAGAAATCGGGTCCATCGTGTCCATAGGCTTCAATGTTAAATTTTTTTAACATTGAAACGGAGTCCATTTAACATAGTAAAAAATGGTAAAAGGGCCAATATGGGCCATTTCTCATCTGGTATGGCCCCGTCATGTGTGTAAAAAATAATGGCCCCCATTGTGGCCGCCACCCCCATGATTGACGCGAACCCGAAGCGTGGCGAGTGCAGCGAGCCTGCGAGGGGCGGCGGTGCGCGTCCTCCGACCTTTTCATTCCCCTACTATCCACGTCGGCGTGGAGTTGAGAATAGATTAGTGTGGCGAGCCACCGAGCCCGAAGCATGGCGAGCGCAGCGAGCCCCGTGAGGGGGCGCTGATACCTTCACAGATCCCTGCGTCCCCTCGCGGGCTTCACAGGTATCAGCGTCCGCTCGCCACGCTTCGGGCCCGGTGGCTCGCTGCGCTCGCCACACTAATCTGCTGCGCTATATAAGAAACTGCAAATAAATAAATAATAAATAAATTAGGTGGAATGAACCACCATGATTGGAATTAGTGGAACGCAAATTAATTAGGGCAAATAAGAAAGGATTATTGTAATACATCCCAAATTAATTTTCTGATGTACTATTAGACATATGAGAAAGGGGTATTGTAATATGTACAAAATTTATATTCTGATGTATTTGATTAATACATGTAACAGCGGTGATGTTATATAGTGATGAAAGACAGAAAATGAATAAATAACAGATCTCCAGTGACATTAACTTCGACATATCCTCCAGTGACATAAATTTATGCATATCAAAACTTTTTCTGATGTACCTAACTTGTATAATTAATATCTCAGTTGTGATCTTATATAATGCTCAGGAAATATATAATGAGAGAGCATATCTGGACAGACAACCAACATAAAGTGACATACGAGGATATTTTAAAAGATAAGGGTTTAGGGTTCTACTGGGTTTATTTTATCTTTGTAGTTATAAGAACCACTTCAATTCAAAATCCCCGTTAAGTCCTCTCGGGGCAAGGGTGCTCCTTGCTCATGTTGTATATATACTTCATTTCAGTTTGGGCGAGTATGGTATCGCAGCCCTTCTGACGCCAGTTTCCCCAAACTTTTTTAATTCCTATAACTTTCATGATATCTTCCGTGGAGCAGTGGTGTCTGTTTTTGAAGTGTTCGGAGAGGTGGTGTTTCTCCATGCCTTTTTTGATGTTCCTGGCATGTTCCGCCCATCTTTCACGCATCTTTTTGTATTGATATTGTGTTGACAGGAGGATAACCCCTGTAGGTAGGTAGGCTGCCATTTTATTTGCGCAATAGAAAACATTCCCATTTTTGTTTTTGATGTCAAATGATGTCAGCACTCGCCCTGTTTTTGCCAGGATCAGCATCAGAAATAAGTCAGTTTAGACTGACTTTTATTTCCGATGGGGAGAAAAATCATTTGATGGTCAGCGACCTTCGAATGATTTCTCTCCCCTTCGGCCACGTGCGAGGGGATGTGTTTTTGTACACATCCCCTCACATGCTAGCGAGGGACGCGGGCAGCACTGGGGGTGGTGGCGGGGATGGGCGTTTTGCAGGGTGGTGGGCGTCGCTGATCTGCCTGCTAGGCTGCGAGGGAACGCAGCCTAGCAAACATGTCTGAATCAGGCCCATTGTCGATAATTAATGGAGCAATTTAGTACTACCCCAATGCTCCATAAAGCAGCTGTCCACGTAATTCCTTAACACAGTCATACTCACTAGAGACGGCCCTGCTGATACGAGACCTGAGGTCATACACGTGCACAGCTAAATATCATGCAGTGCGTAAACTCCATAGAACTCAGATCCTGCTTTTCAAGCCTGTACCTCATTCCCATAGGTAGAGGTGGGGCGCTGGGAACCAACACCATCTGTAGATGGCATTTATTCTCGCAAGCAAACTCAGTAAACTATTGGGCCCCTAATAAGGAATGGGCCTGTTACATAAATGGAAACTAGAATTCCTGCATGTGTAACAGGCCTATAACGGATAATGAATGTGTGTGTTTTTTAATTTAATTTGTTCATTTCCTTTTTTTTTTATAAAAATGTATGTCTTTTTCTTGGGGGTGTATGTTGTATCTGGCGGTTTTATAATTAATACATAAGCCATGATTGTTCATTGACATACAGGGGGAAATGTAATAGGAATCAGAAAGTGAGAGAGTTGGTAAGAAATCTCCAGTTTATTTTAAGCGCCAATCATTTACACTGCAAAATCAAACTGATTTTGCAGTGTAAATGATTGCCGCTTTAAAAAAACCAAGAGATTTCTTACCAAATCTCTCACTTTCTGATTCTCTCATCCTATTACATTTCACCCCCAGTTTCAGTTGTTTTCCACATAAGTCATTTTTGAGGAAGGTTAATTTTCCTAAACAATAGCTATTGTTGTATAGTTGACCCTAGGTTGTCAACAGCACGGGATGTGCCCTGCCACACAGCAGTGTTTCTATAGGTTTTCATACCCAAGCAAATAAAAATAAGCTGAAACGACGCGCCAAATCACTTACAAGGCATGGTTTAGCTTTGTAAACGATTGCCCCTTTAAAAAACGTCTGAGTTCGTCCGGCATCCGGCACAGCCGCCGAACTCCTGCGGCATTCCATTTGGCCCATAATAATATTCTGGTTTTATTTTGGGTCAAGTATGGAGTCCTGCAAACCTGAAACATGCCCTTCTAATTATATTCTGATCGCTATCTCTATTTCTAGAGAGGAATCTGGTTTACCCAGCAGGCAATATTATAGCGGTGCCTGCCAATGCTGACATATAAGGAGTGAGATGAACTGAAGTCACCTGTCAACTTCCATTGCTCAGTTTAATACGGTAAAAGGTTGCATATAGTATGCTAGTGAAGAAAACACTTTAGAAGGTCATATACCCAGAAGGAAAATAAAGAACATTTTTCTGAAGCAGACACATTTTTAACTGCATGGATCACTTTTTAAATTAAAAATATAGGTACTCTTTACTTATCACGGCGCCCATCGCGGCCATCGCGGGCATTGAATGCGCTAAAAAATCGGGTGCGACGCGATGCCCGCGATTTCCCATAGGGAACAATGTTAAATGTCTCAATTAACCCGATTTTCATGTTCAATGCTTCAATTGACCCGATTTTTCCATAGGAAACAATGTTAAATGGCCCACAGAGGCCAAATAGGCACCCTGAAGTGTGAAATGGCCCCCACAATTGTTAACGCCACCCCACAATCAACGTGAACCGAAAGCGTAGCGAGCGCAGCGAGCCCGCGATGGGCGGCGGTACGCGTCCTACGACCTTTTCATACCCCCACTATCCACGTCGGCGTGGAGTTGAGAACAGAATAGTGTGGCGAGCGCAGCGAGCCACCGCTTCGGGCTCGGTGGCTCGCTGCGTTAGCCACACTATGCGATGCCCACGATCAAAATCGTGGGCGCCGTGCTAGGTAAAGAGTACCAAAATATATTTACATAAAATTAAAATGGCGTTGTTATGGATTATCCAATACAGAGATGTTTTTCAGAGCATATTCTTTTTAAATAATTGTGTATAATTCAACATGCAGCCCTCCAGCTGCTGTGAGACTATACATCCCAGCATGCCCTGCAACAGTTTTGCTATTAGGTTCTATTAAATCTGTGGCAAGTCAAGGCATGCTGGGATGTGTAGAAATACAGCAGCTGGAGGTATACATGTTGAATACCCCCGCTGTATTATAGGCATAGTTGCCTACCCTCCTGCTTTCTGCAGGAGACTCCCTGAAATAACAGCAATCTCCCTCTCTCCCTCATTAGTCTAGCAATCTCCCTCATTTCCCACAGCCCACATTACACTGTTACATTTTGGGAAAAAAGGAATGAGATACCGATACATTTACATTGAATCATCAGCAGCATTTCCCAGCACTTTACCAAGTATAGTAGCTGTTACTAACTGCTTTGGGGCTCATCTATATTTGGATATAAGTCATTTTAAAAGATTCCTCTCAGATGTAGCAGTACACACCCACGCTTCTAGGTGCCACGTTCACAATCTCTCCATATATGGAACTAGACACGCCCTTTGGGTGGAGCATGACATGCCCCCTCAATGGGGCTCTGTACAAAATTTGGTTACCAACTATAATCTCACTAAAAGTAGTTTTTAAAAGTAAGCAAGTACGATTATAGGAGAGAAAAAATAATAATCATCAAATCTTTGTACCTCAACCCACTGGGTATGGGTTATTAGGCCGACCGCTAAAGGTCGACAGGGCTAAGGTTGACACATAAAATTGGTTGACATAGCTAAGGTTGACAGGGTCATAAGGTCAACACAAGCATTAGGTCGACAATGGTAAGGTTGATAATCAAAAGGGCGGCATGAGTTTTTCACATTTTTTGTCCCGAATTTTGATGTAAATCCACTTGGACACCGTATCAGTGTACTTCGTCCCCAAACATGGCGCGCTGCGCATAGCACACTACTGTATTCTCCCGCCACACACTAGTGGATGGTAGGGTATGAAATACAGCCTGTTTTGGGGGAAAAAAATAAAAATATCATGTCGGCCTTCCCATTGGTGACCTAATGCTTGTGTCCACCTTCCAACACTGTCGACCTTGGCCATGTCGACCTATTCCACGTGTCGAACTAAGCCATGTTGACCTTTGGTGGTCGACATAATCTATGTCCATAATCTATGTCGACCTTCATAGTGTCGGCCTAGTGACCATATCCCTCCACTGATAATGGAATCTCTGCACAGTGGAATCTGTATTATTAGGAAGATTATTATTAACTAGTAAGCCAATGCTTCGAAAGCTAGTCTGCTACCTTGTGATTGCCTCTCTGTTTGTGCATGTGTGAGAGAGAAAGACCTGTCGCATATATATATATATATATATATATATATATAGAAGTAACGGGTGGTGCGGCACTCAGCTGTGTCAACTTACAAAAAAGACGACAGGACACTGTCGGTGTGTCAACGTTTCAGTGCTTTAATCGGCACTATCATCAGGATACAAAGGACATACAGTCAATGTGGGCTTTATATACTATCACTCATGTGTGGGTTGTCCATCCGGCGCCGCCCCCCGCCCTACAGGGGGTGGGTGACGTCACAGAAGCACAGCCGTTTTAAGATTACATTGCACCATTACATTTCTAAAAAAGTCATACTATATAAGCATAATTTCTCATGAATCAATATACAATGTAAATAAGGTGATTTCATACAAAAATACAATAAATATACAAGTGTAAAAAATGTGAAAAAATGCAATAAACAAAAAACAACAAAACGTGCAAAACTATTTTTGTATACATGAAAAAAGTGAACAGTGCTAATGAATTATGTTATACCCAAACCATATATTCGAATCAGATATTAAAGAAAAATATTAAAGAAAATTAAAAATTTAATTTTAAGCTCAGCAGGTTATAATATGGATAGAATTTACACAAAAGAATATATGCAACAAATGTGCAAAAAATAATCTAATGGACGTGATGTTAAAAAGCTGCAAAGGACAAATACTCATTTAACCCCTTAGGGGCCAGCACACCTAAGCGGTAAATCCACTCACTTTCACGTTTTAATAGAGCCCGACATCTATCTCCCCCTCTGTTGGGGCGATCCACTTGATCGATAATGCGATATCGGAGACTGGTTAAGGGATGTTTTTTCTCAAGGAAATGACGCGCCACCGGCTGATCGCTGGACCCTGATGCCAGTGCTGCCCGTATGGTCGAACGATGGCCCGCCATTCTTTCCTTAAATTTACATTGGGTCTTACCAATGTAGGTAAGACCACATGGACAGAGGAGCTGATAAATAACGAACATACTGTCACATGTCAAATGCTGTTTGATATAAATTTTCTTCCCCGAATGGGGGTGATTGAAGCTATTACCGCTGATCATAAATTGACATGTGACACATGTGCACTTGAAACACCCAGGTTGGGCTGACAGAAAGTGTTTTTTGGCTTTATATTTGGTGATATCAGATTTCACCAGCAGATCACGTAGGTTAGGACCTCTGGTATAACACGGCATAACTGCTGTATGCTGAAATGGCAATGTTGTGTCAGTTTTTATAAGTGGCCACTGTTTCTTAATGATTTTGGATATCTCCTCTGACCTATCATTGAAACTGCTCACCCATGGCAATCGCTCATCAACAGTAACTTTCGATTTTTTAGTGAGTAGGTCACTTCGATTCATGATCATCACTTTATCACGGGTTTTTTCGAGAAAGTCCCGATTGTACCCCCGTGCTATGAATCTATCAATGAGTGCATCAATTTGTCTGTGTGCTTCCACCGTCTCAGAGTTGATCCTTCTCACACGGATCATCTGGGAGTATGGAAGACCCATTTTTAAGGACCGTGGGTGGCAGCTATTGATATGTAACCCCGTATTTCGGTCAGTGGGTTTGTGGAACACTGAGGTGGTTAAGCCTGTCTCATTTCTTGATACTGCTACATCGAGGAAGTCAATTTGATCTTTCTCAATGCGCAGAGTAAATTTGACAGGACACAACGTATCATTATGTTTTTCAATTAATTCTAATAATTGGTCTTTGACCCCTGACCACACAAAGAATACATCGTCGATGTATCGAACATATGACGATATATTCACTGAAAACATCGGTTCATCAAAAAATATTTTCTGTTCCATTTGAAACATGTATATATTAGCCAGTGCTGGTGCTACTGCGGCACCCATAGAACAGCCTTTACCCTGCAAATAATATTTACCATTAAACATGTATTCACGTAAGCTCCTCCCCTTTCTATATGCCGGCATCAGGGATTTGTTCCCCAGATTCAATTCAGGATCCGATTTGACTATCGGCCAGAGTTTTTTAACTTTATGGATTTTGTCAGATAAATTTATATGGGTTAATTTATTTACCAATGAATCCCGTGACAAAATCCATAAAGTTAAAAAACTCTGGCCGATAGTCAAATCGGATCCTGAATTGAATCTGGGGAACAAATCCCTGATGCCGGCATATAGAAAGGGGAGGAGCTTACGTGATCATCTGGTAAAAACAGATATCACCAATATGGGTAAAACACCGGTTACCACATTTCTTGGTAAAACAAAGAAAGGTTGTTTTAAATACCCAAACTGCACTTCTTGCAGTTTTATGCAAACCGGTTCTTATATCACCCACCCCTACTCAGGGAGACGTTTTCCCATTAAGCACTTCCTCACTTGCACAACTAAGTTCATTGTCTATATTATCTTTTGCCCGTGCTCCCTGGCCTACATAGGCAAAACAGAGAGACAATTTAAAAAGCGTATGTCCCAACACCGCTCTGCCATCCGGGCTGCAATTAACAAGGGCACCAGTGACCAACCACTGGCTAGACACTATGCCAAGGCCAGACACCCCTTGTCCTCTGTCAAATATATGATTCTTGACCATGTGCCTCCACTGGTGAGAGGGGGTGACAGAGGGAGAAAGCTGTTACAGCTGGAGACCCGCTGGATCCACAAATTGGGAACCATGGCCCCCAAAGGTCTCAACGAACAGTTGGGACTTCACTGGTTCTTGTGATGTTATATATTTATGTTGTCCCTTTGAGAGATGACATCAATTCAGCTGGTGCTAAGTAGAATAGAAGCTAGGTACTTCCATACTATCTACCTTTAGTTTATCATCTTTATTGTGTACAAGACACAGATCGATAGAAGCTCACGAGAAGCTTCAGCATAGCATATTTGAAATTAATTATCTTTATTTATGCAGAATATCCCTGTTATGGTTAACGCTTTTAGAGCAGTTATTGTATTTCAACTAGTACAGTGATCCGGGCTTACATTTCAGATCACTACTATACCAGCATGACAGGTGTTCCAAGTTAGGCTACTTTCTATATAATTAATTAATGTATGTTTTATTTAGCTCTCACACACTGTCATTCATATTAATGTCATTTTTTAGCAACTCTTTAAACATTTATCATAGTCCGCTGTCATTCAGGTTATGTTTCATCACTGTTGTTTTATTTTGTTGTTGTGTTGCAGCACCTGTGTTCTAGGCAGTGACAGCGGTTCACTCATTGACGCATTCAAAAGCATTTTTTCCACCTTTTTTTTCTCTAGTTTCAACAAAACTTTATTATATCTTACTACGAACAGACGCGTTGCCGCGGCAACGGTCTCACTGACAGTGACGTCACTCACACAGCGCCATCGGTGTCCACGAGTGGCCGCGGTCCCTGCTTACAGCACTGATTCTGCACTACTTATAGAGGTAAGCTCACCTTATACATGTATGTAAGCTGTTTTGATAAAAGCCTGTAAGGGCTGAAACGTCACCGCTATTGGCTACTAGTCTTTTATTCATTAAGATAAGTCCTGAGTGCCGCTGCTATCCCCTGTGTATATTTGGGACATCTACCTGCTGTACCCCTGCTGAAGGCACCTGGCTCTGAAAAGCACCAAAAGAGGAGAAGTGCCAGCCTTACACACCATATATATATTATACAGTATATTGCACAAACTCTGGTGCACTTGCAGTCATGTATCATATAGTTCATTGACAAAGTAAGCAGACCTGTATTCTCCAGTTAACTATACCATTATATAATATCCCCTTACAAACCACTAGAGTGTTGTATTGAACCACAATGCACCAGGACTGTGATAAACGCAGTAAGGAAGAAATACGGTAGCTACATTGGACATATCTTTCCATGCACTGCAGTGCCCTGTGCCTTGCTGCTATCTTAAACATGAAAAACACTCAATAATGAAACATTAAATGGAAGCGGCAAGTGCGCTGGGTTTGTGTAACGATAGTTCATGTGCAGTTCATCAGATGCCTTGGGTTATAGCTTGGTGAATATATTCTGATTTCTGCACTTGCTAAGATGTTGGTAATTAGAACTTGCCACCATCACTAATGCTGCAATGTGAAAGGAAAATTAAGATACGGACTATGAAAAGAGCACTTTCTTCTGTGCATATATTAATACTTTGCCCTCATTTATCAATTTGGAATTCAAAATAAACGCAGCGAGTGAAATGACAGATGTTAGAGGGAAATCAGTACCTACACTTTTTGGCCCTTATTCTGGTTCACTCACAAAAGCAAATTCCTTCTCAAATGGACAAAACCATGTGCACTGCAGGTGGGGCAGATGTAACATGTACAGAGAGAATTAGATTTGGGTGGGGTTTTATATCAAAATTAGATGTATATTGCAGTTTAAAATAAAGCAGTCAGTATTTTCCCTGCACAGAAACAAAATAACTCACTCAAATCTAACTCTCTCCACATGTTACATCTACCCCACCTGCAGTGCACATGGTTTTGTCCATTTGAGAAGGAATTTGCCTTTGCGAGTGAACCAGAATAAAGGCCTTTATCTCAAATCCACTGTCTCGGCACATGGAACATACAGTATCAGTGTGATGCACTGCTGATATGATAAAGCTGGGAAATGAAAAGGGAAGGTGGGTACCTTCATGTGACTTCATTTTAAAGTGGAAGTGCCTAACCCAGTGGTGGCTTAGCTGCAATTTTTTGCCAGTAGTGCCGCAGCGGCCGTCTTAAACGAGGACCTCCTTTGTCAGAACATGCTGGACAAGGGTCGATAATGTACATACTCACACCTCCCAACATTTTCCCTTTTGAAAAAAGGACACTCGCGTGGCGGAGCCATCTGCGCATCCAAAAAGGGGATGTGGTCTATGTTAAAGGGGGTGTGGCCTTGTGGGGATGCCATGGACGCAGGCCCCACCCCCATGTTTCATCACTACGGGATCATGGCCAGCACTGTGTAAGCTGCTGTCTATGCCCCTATCTCCTCTGCCTCTCTGAATAGGCATCTATTTCTCGCTGGTAGCGGCAGGCAGGGGGGACTCCCAACTGCCACCCCCACCATCAGCCCTGGGCAGGAAGTGGGACCGCCTCCAAAAAACTGGACGGTCCTGCGGAAACCAGGACAGTTAGGAGCTATGCATACTAGAAAGGACTTTCTGATAGATATCGTTCACTTTACCTTCTAGTGTGAATGGGGTTTTACATTTTACACACCCCACCCAAATTTAACTCTCTCTCTGCACGTTACATTTGCCCCACCTGCAGTGCACATGGTTTTGCCCATTTTGAGAACAAATTTGCCCCATAGTAAATAAACCCCAAAATGTTTCAAAAACACTAAACCAATACAGCACAAGTAGAAATTCAAATGAGTATAGTAACACTAGAATCAGTGCTAACATGTATTTAACAAATGTAAACAGTAAGTGCATGCCAACTTCAACTGAGCATTTACATAGCAGCAACCAACTGCTATACAAATACTAATGTACAACAGACCTTTCATTATACATAGTCTTATGTATAACGTAAACTGGGACAGTAGTACAGTATCAATGTATTATGTCTTACGTCTCATTAATACATTGTTAAGTAAATAATTGCTAAGTGAATCTCCTCTTATTTATTAATCAGACTAAGAGCAATCGATCCAAAACTTTATTAAATCATGGCATCTAAAAGAATCAGCATTTGCTCACACTGCACCCCCCCCCCCCCCTTCTGCATATTGTGTTTTGTTTTATTTTTTATAAGATGGGAGTTCTATTGAAGATGTAATGTTGCCTACAGCAACCAATTAGAATCTATTCATTTATTTAGCACCTTCTAGAACAGGGGTGGGGAACCTTTTTTGTGCCAAGGGCCGTTTGTATGGGGAAAAAATCCTTTGGGTGCCATATGTAAAAATGTCTCTTACAAATTGTCCTGCTGCAGCCGCCCCACGCTTCGGAGGCTGCCGCTGAATAGGACTGACAGTCCCCAGTTGCTGTTGATTAAGAGGAAACTTGCGAGAACTACCGACCTCTCGCAAGAATTCCCCTTTACTTGACTCCCGGCAAAGCTGCCTGGTGGGTGGGAGGGCCACTCAGACGGCTACGGGGGGCGCATACGGCCCCAGGGCCTGAGGTTCCCCACCCCTTCTAGAATCTAGAAGATAATAGATACAATGTGATTGGTCATCTATAGCAACAGCCCATCCTCAATAGAACTCCCATCTTAGTAAATAAAAACTGTTGTGTTTACTTTTCATCCTCATGTAGAAGTGACGCCATATGACGTCAGTGCCTGCCCCCTCATCGGCAGACACCAACGGAAGTAAGTTTACTGACTGACTTTATATTTCTGAAGGGGAGAGAAATCACTGGAAGGTCAGCAACCATCAAATGATTTTTGTTCTCTTCGGCCGCACGCGAGGGGATGTGTTTGCATTCATACCCTCACATGTTATCGAGGGGATTCGGCGGCAGGCGTTCGGCGGGGTGGCGGGCGGCATTAATCTGTATCCAGTGTCCTCCACATTCTATGTACTGTATATGAAGAATCATTGACACTCCGTGGTAACAAACGGAATATTGGTTCAGTGCACAAGATGGCTGCCTTTCGTGACTAGAAAATAATTGCCTTTAATATAATAAAAAATACAAAAATAACATCTTTCCAAACAGGACATTGCAAGAAACACAATTTAGTGTGAGAACATATTAACGGAAACATATTAAACTCCTAATTGCTGCAAAAAATCCTGGTGAATCCATACTATATTATCTAATCTTTAGAAATGAACTCAGATGCCTTTTAGCCATTACAACAATGCTCAGTGGTATACGTACATTAGCAGTGAGATAGCAAAACTAAGGAATGTAAACTGAATGGTCTCCTGCTGTTAGTGCTTACTTCAAACCAGTCTGGTAAGAGGAAGAGGTGTGGCTCAGGATGAGGCGTTTATTGAAGGATCACGACTTTTCACCTGATACAATTTCTTATTCCCACCAAACAGGTCAGGCAACAAGTAGAGTCATCTCTATATATAAGAGTGGAGGATATTATATGAGGACAGAGCTTAGCATCAAGAGCACAGGATATCATCTGTGGAACCGCTAGTCCTATGGTAAGCTAACTAATAAGATAATGGGCTCTGCAGTGCACCACACATATGATATTTATATTAAATACTTTAATAGTTATTTACACTACATGACATGTTATAACTCATATAAAAAAACGTTAAGAATGCATCTTCGGACATTGTCTGAGGACAATTTATTATAATCTAGAAAAAGGTTAGACATACAGTAAATTGTCCATGCATTTTACAGTCAGAACTTTTATTTATCGGAGTGTTAAAAAACGTGATTTGTTTATAACAATTTCTCCAGCACAAATAAAAGTCACCGAAGAAAAAAATCTTTCAAAAAGAACAGATTCGTGATTGATTATATAATTTGCTATAATGGGCAAGCACTGAATGTTCATTCAATTTAGTTTGATTTACAGACATTAGTTCTGATCAGACTATAGGAAAGACCATCAGTTCTAGTCCCTAATGTAGATTTATTTTAGCTGCTGTTGAGCTTCCTTTTAGATAAGAAAATGTCATATAAGGCTTATCAGCATTGCTATATATATGGTCTTAGTATTGGTTGTTCATGTCAGCTGTGTATGGCGTGACAAGCTTAAAGCTTGCCATATGCTCATATAATGATGCACCTGTGAAGCTAGGTGCCCTATAGTAATACTGTGTATAAACATTGTAGTTCTATGTATAGTAAAGAAATCACTTTAATATTAAATAGACTGCTATTGATGTTTTGCTGTATTATGTTGAATATACATTAGATTTTATCTGACGGTTAAATGAATAAGGTTTCATACATCAAATTAGCATGGTTATATTAATGTCTGATTTATAGATTAAATCGAATTAAATCAGTGGTTCCCAAACTTTTTTGAATCATGGCGCCCTAGAATATAAGAATTTTTTTCACGGCGCCCCTAGGTCAAATGTCTCTTATTGAAAAAAAGATTCAAAAAATGAAATTAAGCTAATTGTTTTATATGTCATCCTAAGGGTCAGTTAAGTGGCGATGGACAGGATTCACTTCTGTTTGTCCAAATGTTATCTTTGGAAGCATTTTGACTATTAAGTTGAGCATAAATAATTTGAATTGGTCCTTCGCCACCAACCCAGGGCACCCCTGCAAGTGTCCTGAGGCACCCCGGGGTGCCAGAGCACACAGTTTGGGAACCGCTGGATTAAATGATTGTAATCAGTGTTGTGAGTGATCCAGCTGTTTTTCACTATGCAAGAAAACGGTGTAGAATGCATATTGCCCCTTACATATATGAATACCGCAGCACGTCAGCCTGTCACAGGGCGGACTAGATCTGTCTGTTTGAGAGAGTGGAAATTTGTACTGTGAAAAAGGAATGTGTTGAAAAATGTACACGTATGTATTCACTTTTAAGATGCTGTACACGGAAAGTGTCTATAAATTACTCCTATCCGGGAGCAAAATCAAAATGTTGGTGATGGGCACTGTTTTATTAGATGATTATGCTGTAGTGCCTTCTGGGGGTAGTTCAGACCTGATCACTAGGCTGCATATATTCGGAGCAGGTTAACGCCACCCCGCTGAATGCATTCCCCCCTTCCCCGCTGGCCAGATCCCCTCACTACACTGCGAGAAAATGTGTATGCTTACACACTCGCTCGCAAGCTCCCGCACAGAGCAGGGCCGTCTTAAGAATATAATGGGCCCCTGGGCAAAATAATTTGAGGGCCCCCCTCCCCTCACAACCCCCCTCCTTTCACAACCCCCCTCCCCTCACAAACCCCCTCCCCTCACCTATGTGCAGCAGCAGCAGGTGGCGGGGATCCGGGCAGCGGTGGGTGGAAAGGTCCGTCCAGGAAGCGGCAACTCAGACCTTGATGTAGTGCTTTTTGCCGCCGTGCGGGAAACGCTGCAGATTTTGGAAAGAATGGCTGGGCGCTGATTGGCTGAGCGTCCGGCCAATCAGCATATGGCCAGTCTTTTCAAAATCAGCACAGCAGCGCTTCCTGCCCGGCGGCAGACAGCACTACATCAAGGTCTCCGCTTCCTGGACGGACCCTGCCACACGCTGCTGCCCGGGTCCCCTGCAAACGCCGCCCGCTGCCCGGGTCCCCTGCACACGCCGCCCGCTGCCCGGGTCCCCTGTACACTTCGCCCGCTGCCCGGGTCCCCTGTACACTTCGCCCGCTGCCCGGGTCCCCTGCACATGCCTCCCGCTGCCCGTGTCCCCTGCACACGCCGCCCGCTGCCCGGGTCCCCTGCACACTTCGCCCGCTGCCTGGGTCCCCTCCACCCGCCGCTGCCAGGATCCCCGCTACACACCGCCTGCCGCCTTTCCCTAGGACAATACCATCTTCTCCATTGTGGTGGGCCCCTACTATCCTTGGACCCCTGGGCAACTGCCCATTAAGCCCAATGGGAAAGACGGCCCTGGCACAGAGAAAACATATTTGTTGGTTACTCACCATCTAATTACTATTCCTCTGTTCGCAGCAGAAAGGTAGCCCAGGACTTACTTTTCTGCTGCACGTTGTTGTACGAATTGGGGGCGGGTGCTGTCGTCATGTGACTTCATCCACCCACTCCAATCAGGAAGGGGAATGCCTGCGTGCGCTGGGGCCCGCCCAGCCTTTCAATGGGAGTGCCAATGGTTTTGTGGGCACGCCCATGAAATGTCCACTCCGGTATGACTCCTGAAAATATCACCGATGGCACTCATTGCGGGGGTCTACACATGTGCACTAGCGCTTATGCAAATGCACAGTCCCTCACCATCGGGGGGGGGGGGGGGAGGGGGGGTGTTGGATGAATTTGGACTTGTGCGAGCAGGGCTGAATCGGCCCCTCTGTGCTATCCTAAGGTGAAATCTGTTGCCTATGAAAGTATTGAAGAATAGTTTACGTGCGCAGCTTGTGAAATAAGTCTTTCCATTATGGACGCTATGGAGAAGGGTAGGTTTTGCAGCTTTCACAGATTTACTAGAGGGCTGTGTTTGCTATATATAGGGCAAATATACTATGGGTGAGATTTAATAGGATGAGAAATTCAGAAAGTGAGAGATTTGGGAAGAAGTCTCCAGTTTTTTTAAAGCGGCAATCAGTTACACTTCAAAATCAAACTGGTTTTGCAGTGTAAATGATTGCTGCTTTAAAAAAACCTGGAGATTTCTTCCTAAATCTCTCACTTTCTGAATCTCTCATCCTATTAAATCTCACCCTAAGTCTCTAGTTTGGAGCATATTGGTTAGCACTTTATCTCTCTCCATGTTATCACTCTCCAAGGCTTAATACATCTGCCCCTGTTTATTTACTCATATACCCAGTGGTTTATGCATTAAGACTAATATGGAAAAACACAAGCTGGACATGGAGTCCTGTCGGAGGTAGGGCACATATGATAATTAGACTCCTCATTACCATGTGGCATGTTAAGAGGCGCTCTGTCCTCCGTCACCACTGTGTGGCAGTTGTAATCTTTGCTCTACATAACTTATAATACATAAATATAACAAATGCTATCACTCTGCTTCACAAATGAAGACCTGCAGCTCTATGCACATACATAGGGTAGTCTACATTGACTCAAGCAAAAGGTTGACCATTTCCATCTTTTTCTTGTGTCAACCTTTTGTCTGTTGACCATGTTGACCTAGACACTGTCGACTTTTCATAGCATAACCGTACCGAGAGCACATTGTACCTAATCTCCTATATGTTTTGTGTAATCACTTCTACATAAGAACTGTATAAACAATACTTTGTTATGCAAATATATGTGCAAATATATGCAAATATACTTTAGTGGAGTGAAAATTAAATGTAAGGATATCTGATATCACCAAGTAGTTGTGACGATACAGGAGAAAAAGGCACAGTACAGTCAGTGCGTACTTCCCAACATGACCCATTCCGGGAGGGACAGAATGCTCTGTTCCTGGACGTCCTTCCTAATCTATGACTGCCACCTCCTGCAGTGAAACGCCTTTCTTATCAAACAACTAGTTCATGACAGGTGACGGCAATCAGTAGTAGTAAATCCCTCCTGGACTGGGTCATGTTGGAAGGTATGAATACCATATAAAGCACATTATATGGATTGCTATTGTTATGCACATGCTCTGTACCACTATCCCTAATAGTTATATACTGTTATATTGAGCAGAAATACTTTGTTGTTGGCGTATGCAATACTGTTATAATTGGAGTATGCAAATATTTCTGGCTGATACAAAAACTAGTAATTTAGTATGTTAGTAGTTATGTGCGTGACAAATTTTGCATTATTGGTATTATTATAAAACAATGGATCCCAATTGTGTTGTTTGTTGGTGACACATACCCTGTATCTTTGAGAATTTTTTTTTGTGAGCCACCAGTGTAAAAATGTTGTAATAAATCCAAAATGATTATATTAGAGTATGTTTTGCTACCAGAATGTTGATTTTATTTACATTTTAAATACAGATAATAGCCCAAATTGCATATCTCTAGCAGATGTTGATAATGCATTGTTATCTAGGACATTATTCAGCCTGATTAACATACAAATGTGTACTCACAAAATCACAGTTCTAAAGTAAACTGATTTAACATTGAATTAACTTTAAATAGAAGAGGTGTTTTGCAAAGGTCTGAAATATGTAGTATTGTAATTTATTATGCTAATGCGAAGGTATGTAAAATGTATAAGAAATTAGGTAGTTCTGTAGTTTCATGGCGCCAGTATGGCGCCGTGCGTCTGAGTCCCCTTGTGGGGCTCGCTTTGCTCGCCCACGCTGCGGGCTCGCCACGCTATTTAAAATCAACTCCATGCCAACATGGATAGTGGGGGTATGAACTATCCATGTTGGCATGGAGTTAAGTTACTTTTTTTGACATATTTCGCGGCGAGCGTAGAACCCGGAAGTAGCACGGCGCCATGCTGGCGCCGTGAAACTACAGAAGTACCAGAAATTATTAGTAGTACAGGTTGAGTATCCTTTATCCAAGTATCCGTTACCCAAATTATTCCGAAACCATAGTTTCCAAAATGTAATTTTCTTTTTTTTTGATAAAAACCTACTGGGGACATCTGTAACTGGAACTAAATATGTGCAAGGACATGATTGCTTGGTATTCAAATTCAGTGTCTGAGATAGTACACAAACTTTGTTTCATGTTTTAAAACCTTGTTTCATGCACATATAAAATATATTTGTGTGTATATCATGTGTTTGATGTGTTTATACAACATCAATACAAGATATCTCAAGTTACCTCATTCAAATATAAAAATATTCAAAAATACGGAATAATCCGTTATTCAAAATTCTTCTGGTCCCGAGCATTTTGGATAAGGGATACTCTACCTGTAGTAGTAGTTACAATTGGCAAACGTATAACTGTTTATTCTATGATAGAAAAAATATACATAATGTACAGTTTATTTGTTACCTGCAGTACAGCAATGCAGTTATAGTATGTCTGATCTGGTAACCATGCTCAAAGGTTGATGCACCTATAGAAGCTCAAAAATATATACTGTACCTTTTTCTCTTACACCCTAACAGAAGAATTTGTAATTGTTGGCGTATGGCTGTATAGCCATTTGTGCCAGACCCGCAGTTTAAAGCACAAGTGGAAATTTAAAGCACCCCTGACATTTAGCTATAACCGGGTTGGGATCATTTGGTCTACATCATGATGGTCATCAGTCATTAGGTCCACACCATTAGGTCGACATGGGTCTATGTCGACATGGGAAAAGGTCGACATGGTTTTTGGTCGAAAGGTCATTAGTTCGACAGGCCGTTAGTTCAATAATGTCTAGGTCAACAGTCAAAAGGTCGACATGGGGTTTTTTTTTTTACCTGAATGTCAGCACAGTCGACATGGACAAAGTTTAAAGTGCACCGCATCCCCTCGCTGCACTCGCAATGCGCCGGGTACGGTGCCTCGCTACGCTCGGTACACTATTTTACTCTCCCACCATGCCCTAGTGGATGGTAGGGCATGAAATACCACCTGTCAGCACATGTTGGCTCAAAAAACAGTGAAAAACCCTGTCGACCTTTTGACTGTCGACCTAGACACTGTCAAACTAATGACCTGTCAAACTAATGCCCTTTCAACCTAGAACCATGTCGACCTTTTCCTATGTCGACCTAGACCCATGTCGACCTTTTTCCATGTTGATCTAATGGTGTCGACCTAATGACTGTCTACCATCATGCTGTAGACCAAATGACGGCATCCCCTATAACCTAGCGCTTTTACCTGGTCAGTGGAGATCAATTATTGGCTTTACTGTATTTCATTTGTATTAAGCTCCTTGACTGGAAAAACAGGTATTTGGGAAACCATGCTACAATGTAACAGAGTGCAAGTAAAAACCACAAGTGTGCATGCTGCTATTGAAAGTCTCATTGACATTGCTCTTCTGTCTATTTTCAGATGAACAAGTGTATTTCCACACAATTGACAAATCTTGGCAGTCTGAGTTCTTTAACCCTTGTAATTAAACATTTTCTGATTAAAAACAGGGACAGGGAACCAGCACAAGTTAGTATACAGTAAAAATAAGCGGATTTACTTGGTTCTTTTCCCCAAACTGAACCTCTAGTATACAGGCTCCCAGCAGTATACTGAGAAATGGAAGTGAACAAATAAATAATTGATGATCATGATTTAAGAACAAAATTGAAAATATTTTATTTATCTAAAAAATAAAGCATGAGAGTACAATATGTAAGTTGAAGGGAGACAGTGCATTTGGTTTTTAATAAGTGACTCACAGATTAGATTAGGCACATAGGAGAGTCTGTCTATGTCAAAATTCCAGAGCATTTGTTGCAGTAGCTGAAAGCAAATTGTTTAGCCTTACACCACCTGGTGGCAACTAATGTTTTTTTTAATGATTGACATCAACAGTCTTTTTGTTTTAGTTTAATTCTCCCGTAACTCATGGCATCACTCAGGCACAAGGTGACTAGTCCCCGGAGGGGATTCATTATTAAATCCCGGCAGTCGGTATCCCGGCGTTGAAAATCCCGACGCTGGAATCCTGACCGCCGAAATCCCGATAAGGGGGGGACGTGGATCGCCCCCCCTTGCGGGCTCGCTGCGCTCGCCACGCAGCGGGCCCGGTGCCTCGCTACGCTCGGCACACTAATTTATTCTCCCTCCAAGGGTGTCGGGGACACCCACGGAGGGAGAAAGTGTTGGGATTTCGGCGGTCGGGATTCCGGCGTCGGGATTTTGAACGCCGGGATCCTGACCGCCGGGATTTACGCTGCATCCCCCCAGGGGTACTGATCTTGCACACAGTGGAGAATAGCTACCTCTGCTTTGTGTAGATCCTTTAGGTGGACAAAGTGCTGGAGGGTGTAGGGGGCTTGGTCATGTCCTGAGGTTGACTCCTATTGTGCACATTGGGGTGCATGGTTTCTGTATCAGCAGGGTGTGGTTATGTCTCCGGGCTTCCACCTGCCCTCCCCATCTCCCCAGATGTCAACTGCATAAGGCTGAGGATATGCTACGGTTTCTCTGCTCTGTACTGTCTTAATGTTTTGTAGAGATTATTACCGGTAGTTAAATAATTATCAGACCAAAGTGGTAGGATTGATGTGACAACCAATCAGATTTTATCATTTATCTATTGAATCAATGAATACCATTGATTTTTATGGGCTTTCTTGTGTCCTCTTCAGAGGCTTTAATAACTCTACCTCTCAAAGGACAGGACCCTGGGGGTTATTCAGACCTGATCGCAAAAGTTGCTTTTTTCTAAAATGGACAAAACCATGTTACACTGCAGGTGGGGCAGATGTCACATGTGCAAAGAGAGTTAGTTTTGGGTGGGGTTTATTCAGTACTATTTTTCTGGAAAAATAGGTTCAGGAACTCCAGGTCTGCAGGTGGATCAATTAAATAAAAAAAAACATATATAATAGAGAGAGGGAGGGAGAGATAGATGTATATATTGTATTTGGAAGCAAAGGCACTCACAGGTGACTTTAAAATAAAACTTATCTTATAAAAAGTACATTTTCAGTTCCTGATGATGTCATATTTAATTAGAGGTTCAGGAACTGAGTTCCTGCTGGTTCCTGCTGAAAAATAGCACTGGGTTTATTGAACCTGAAATCTAAATTGCAGTGTGAAAATAAAGCAGCCAGTATTTATCCAGGAACAGAATTGCAATATTATATCATACTGTATACAGCAAAATTAGCATTAGCTGCGCTTGGCTTACTGTGGCAGCCAACCAGTTCTTTAGTCATTTCGCTTTAACAAATGACCCTCAAGATCATGTGTGGCCTTCTTAGCAAACAATTATGTTATGCCAACAGTATTACAATATTTACAGCATTGCACAATGTCGCTAGCGGAGCAAAGTATGGGAAAACGGAGAGAGGTTGCTAGAGCCTTAGCAAGTTTATTACTTTAGGCACCTGTTGTTTCGGATCACTAAGAAGAGATATGCGAACACATAGCCATTTACTTTACATATCATTAACATAGTGGAAAATTTCACAAGCTATTACAAAGCTATAAAACTTGATTCTGTTCTCGCAGGAGATATTTATCAGAATGTACCCTTTACTTACGGACTGCTGTAACCCAATCTCCATTGATGTGAAAAGCTTTTTAATAATTCATTTGATTGAACCAAGGTATAGATTTAGTTGTGAACCTGAAAAATCCCAGAAGAAATCAATTTGGAAGAAAAAGCATTAGTTTTGGCAAAGCAATTTACCATGCTACAGTATCCAGGACTGTTCCCTCTCCTTCCCCTTGCAGAACTTTATTTCTATGCGTAACTAGGGTAAGATGGCTAAGTGTATGGGTTGAAATGTTTTGGAATAATTATTGCTTTATTGTAACTATGACAACAGGCAAACATGTACCGGATGAATAGGTCATGTTGACATCTCTGCTATCATACAAGTATTACATTTTTCAAAGATTGCTTCATTTTTTGCATCACAAAATGAGTTTGTTATAGCATCCAATAAGACATTTATGTTTGTTTATCTGCCTGGAATTAGGTATATGTGCTGTTGGTGGTAATAGCGACTTTAGGTGTAGCCTGTAGGCAGCCATAAGTCTATGTCACAGAGGTAATAGGGTCTGGCTTGATTTGAAAGTGTATTTCTATGTGATTAAAGGGATCGTTTTGAAAATACATTTTGCAAAGTGGAATTAATTCTCCATTAAATATAAGGAAAATAATTTTGCTCTATTTTACATTTGTTCATAAATTGCTGCATTTATAGACTAAACATTGTCTTTCCCTCTTGGTTCATTCTTATTCAAGCAGAACTTTAAAATTACATTTAAAGGCGATGTCCATTTGTTTTCTATTAGCTCATTGTGTTATATTAAGGTCTGAGTACACATTAGAATGATATCGGCACGAATTGCAGTATCAGAAAGACAAATCTTGCATATCATCTAATGTGTATGCACTATTCTGCGCTCCCAATTGATAAAATCATTTGACCACATCATTTGTCAGAGGCCCTTATTCTGGTTCACTTGCAAAGTGAAGAGAATTCATTAACATGCAAAGTGCTGCAAGTGATATGTTTTGATTGATCCTGCAGCACAATCAGGGCCTTATTCTGGTTTACTCACAAAGGCAAATTCCTTCTCAAATGGACAAAACCATGTGCACTGCAGGTGGGGCAGATGTAACATGTACAGAGAGAGTTCGATTTGGGTGAGGTTTTTACTTCAAAGTGAGATCTATATTGCAGTGTAAAAATAAAGCAGTCAGTATTTTCTCTGCACAGAAACAAAATAACTCCCCCAAATCTAATTGTCTCTCTACATGTTACTTCTTCCCCACCTGCAGTGCACATGGTTTTGTCTATTTGAGAAGGAATTTGCCTTTGTGAGTGAACCAGAGTAAGGCCCTGACTGTGCTGCAGGATCAATCAAAACATATTGTCAGAAGCCGCCGCCGCGCATATGTCTCCCCGTCCTCCGGGGTGCGCGGCGGGCGGTTCTCTGACTATCGGGACGTTGCTAGGCAACGTCCCGAGCGTCCGCGACGTCACGTCCGGCGGCCGGGCGTCGGGGCGTTGCCTAGCAACGACATCCCCGCTGCCGCCCGGCAGGTCCCGGCTTCCGCGTCATCATGACGCGTCCCCTCAGCGTGCTGTGCGCACGTTTTTTCCTTTATAATGGGGCCAGCGCTGCCAGGCAGACGCTGGTTATAGCTCTCGTTGGACTCTGTGGTGCTATTCACTGTGTCCTCTCCAACTCTGCCCTTTGTCTCCAGCCTGCTCACAGTGGATTCCTTTCTCAGTGCTGCAGTTTCTTCCCTGCTCCCGCTCGTGGATCCTCTGGCTCAGAGACCTGCAGTTCTTCCTAGCTTCCTGCATTCTCCCCTCTCCTCGAGACCATTCCTGCTATTCCCATTCACTGGAGTGGTATCGTTATTTACTTATTATTTCTATTATTGTTTCATTTGCTGTACCGTAGTTTATTATTTTCTGTGGTTACTCTAGCTAGCTAAGTTCAGGGGTTTTCTAGGGTCCCTGTCCTGGTCTCTTAGGTGTCCTCTGTCCCAGCCACCGGGGTTCTAGTTAGCTCACCCCTTGTCCATCTTGTTTCTCCGTCGGTAGGTTGTCGCCACCACCTAAAACGCTTTGGAGGGCACCGGAGTTGCACAGGCTTAACCCGTGCTTCAAACGTGGCTGCCGTGCGAGAAGATCTAGGGCCTCTGCACCTACCGGTGGACATACAGGGTGGCAACGGAGTTAGGGGCTGGGACAGTATCATCCACTCCGGTGCTGACCTCTCCCACATTCGGCTCAGTAACCGGTCCACCTCAGTGTCCCGTTCTATGCGGCACTCACCCCTCATACTCTTGTCGGTATAACATCTGTCGACCGGCTATGATTACCAGCTAGACCCATTCGGCTTCCTAGCTTACATGGGTTCCTAGCCCGCCTGAGCCGTGTCGACACCATCACCTGGAGTATACGGCGCCACGCGCCTAACAGTATAACCAGCCCTTATTTGGGCCTTACACGCCACTGCTCTCACGCTTTTCTGCCGTGTACGGTCCACCTTCCCATTCCCTGTATTTCCCGAGTTTTGGGATTCCCCATCATTTTTTGTTGTCTCTACTTTAGCCAGGTCATCATGGATCCCAATGCAGCCCAAGCCCTGGCTAATCAAGTCTCACTCCTCACTAAACAGTTACAGGATTTATCCATTAAAGTAGAGACCAGCCAGAGGCTTTTGTTCAGAGAGCAAAGTTCTCAAACAAGAACGTTCAGTGTAATTCTGTTGCTGGTCTCGGCAGGATGCCTACCAATGCACGACTCCCAGCTTGATGTAGATGGTTATTTTTGGGCTGTCATTCATCTGGGTTGCTCAGGATGTTACAGAGTATTTCAGAGGTCTCAAAAGTCAAGTTTGCTAAGTGATCTTGATCAACAATATATAAACTATTTTTTCAGTTGCAGTCGTGATTTCAGATGCATGCACGGAGAAGTGTACTGAAAATGTAAAGGGCAATCCTGAGCTGGTGACAGTGTTATACTGTTGGCCTTCGCCTCACATCCTACTGGTGATCTCTTTAGTGCCTTGGAATTTCCCTTCCTCTATTTGTATACTTTTCACAGTGGATGTTGTGCCAGTGGAATTTTGGGTTTCCTGTTGATGCTGCTATCGGTGAAGTTAAGGAGTAGTCTCTCGCCTGCCCAGCATCTCTCCTGGAGTTTCCTTGCTAAGGTTCTCAGCTCAGCCGCCAGGGTCCTCCTTTAAGGAACCCAAGGTTAACCTGCCGGATAGGTTTTCTGGTCATAGACCCCATTTTGTAAATTTCAGAGAAAGCTGCAAATTGTTTTTCCGCTTAAGACCACAGTCCTCAGGTTCGGAGCAACAGAGAGTGGGTCTAGTTATTTCTCTACTCCAAGGGGATCCTCAATCCTGGGCCTTTAGTCTGGCCCCGGATGACCCTGCTCTCCGTTCAGTGGATGCCTTTTTTCAGGCATTAGGAATTCTTTATGATGATCCTGACAAATCCGCCTCTGCCGAGGCTCATCTTAGGACCCTTAAACAGGGTAATCTTTCTGCCGAAGAGTACAGTGCCAAGTTTAGACGTTACGTTGCTGACTCTAGGTGGAATGATCCTGCCTTATGTAGCCAGTACCGCCTAGGACTGGCAGACAACATTAAGGATAGTTTGGTGCAATACCCCTCTCCTTCTTCTCTGGATAATTTGATCCTTTTAGCCATTCGGATCGACCGGAGGATTAGAGAGAGGCGTTTTGAAAAAGAGGGTCAGGCGTTACCCAGTTTTGAGCTCACTGAGGAGACTCCTCCAGACCTGGGCGAACCCATGCAGCTTGGGGCCACCAGGTTATTTTCTAGGTTGACTCCCAAGGAGAAGGCCCGGCGACGGTCATTGGGCTTGTGCATGTACTGCGGATCCAAGGATCATATCTTGAACCAATGCCAGGTGTTACAGGGAAACGGCAGAGCCCGGAGATAATGGGGAATATCTTCTCGGGCCTTTCTTTATTTTCCCCATCTGATTCCTTGTTTATCCCAGTTTCTTTTCAAGTGTCTGGCCTTTCCTGGGAGGGTAAGGCGTTAGTAGATTCTGGTGCCGCCGCTAACTTTCTGGATAGTAGAGTAGTGGCAGATTTGAAGTTACCTCTGCTACCTTTAACTTCCCAACTCACCGTTTGCGGTTTAGACGGCAGTACTCTGCTCGGTGGAGCAATTTCTCATTATGTTGAATTACCGGATTTCCGGGTTGGATTCTCCCATTCGGAGAGTATAAGTTTTTTGGTTCTTCGCTCTCCCATTGCACCGGTTGTGCTCGGCCTTCCCTGGCTTAAAAGACACAATCCGGTCTTTGATTGGCAGTCTGGGGAGTTGATACAATGGGGTAAAGACTGTTTTGGTCATTGCATTATTTTTTCAGCTCTTCTAATAGCTCCCATTCCTTCTGGGTTACCTGCCCAGTACACGGAGTTCGCGGATGTTTTTTCTAAGAAAGAAGCGGATTCTCTTCCTCCGCATCGCCCCTATGACTGTGCTATCAATTTGTTACCCAATTCTAAACTACCCAAGGGTAGATTGTACTCTTTGTCTCTGCCTGAAGAGAAGGCTATGCAGGAGTACGTGGAGGAGAGTCTCAAAAAGGGCTTTATCAGGCCTTCTAAGTCTCCAGTTGGAGCAGGTTTTTTCTTTGTTAAGAAAAAAGATGGGACCTTACGTCCCTGCATTGATTTCCGTCAATTAAATGACATAACGGTTAAAAATTCCTATCCGTTACCCTTAATTTCTGTTCTTTTTGATCAATTGCGTTCCGCTGTGGTGTTTTCCAAAATTGATTTACGCGGAGCTTATAACCTTATCCGCATAAAGGCCGGGGATGAGTGGAAGACGGCGTTCAACACTCACTCCGGACATTATGAGTATTTAGTTATGCCGTTCGGCCTTGCCAACGCGCCGGCCGTGTTTCAGGACCTCATCAATGATGTCCTCAGGGATTTTTTGGGCATTTTTGTTGTGGTTTATCTCGACGACATTTTGATTTATTCGTCCTCTTTGAATCTACATCGTCAGCATGTCAAGGCTGTTCTTCAGAAACTTAGGGAGAATAATCTTTTTGCCAAACTCGAGAAATGTGAGTTCGAGGTAGATTCAGTCTCATTCCTTGGTTACATCATCTCCCCCAAGGGTTTCGCCATGGATCCTGCTAAACTCACGGCCATCCAGGACTGGGTTCAGCCTTCTAATTTAAAAGCCGTACAGAGGTTCTTGGGCTTTGCTAATTATTATAGAAGGTTTATTTCGCACTTCTCGGATATTGTCGCCCCCATTGTGGCTCTCACCAAAAAAGGAGCTGATCCGGCGTCTTGGCCTGCTTCCGCTATTATGGCTTTCAAACAGCTCAAGAAAGCGTTTTCCTCTGCTCCCATTCTTCGTCACCCTGATCCTGAGTCTCCCTTTGTCCTTGAGGTAGACGCATCGGAGATTGGTGTGGGTGCTGTCCTCTCCCAAATGGACAAGGTTGATGGCTTGTTGCATCCATGTGCGTTCTACTCCAGGAAATTCTCAGAGGCCGAATCCAATTATGATGTTGGTAACAGGGAATTGCTGGCCATCAAGTGTGCCTTGGAAGAGTGGAGGCATTGGTTGGAAGGGGCCAAATTTCAGGTCACTATTTTTACCGATCATAAGAATTTGGCATACTTACGATCAGCCAAGAGGTTGAATTCAAGACAAGCCAGGTGGGCGTTATTTTTTGCCAGGTTTAATTTTTTAATCACTTATCGTCCTGGAGCTAAAAACATCCTAGCTGATGCCTTGTCCAGAAGTTTTTCGGCCATACAAGATCCAGTGCCTCATCCCGATCCTATCATTCCCCCTTCATGTATTTTGGCGGGGCTCACTCAAGGGCTCTTGGATTCGGTGCTTTTGGCTCAAGCTTCGGCTCCCGCTACCACTCCGGAGGGTAGATTATTTGTTCCCCAGAGGCTCCGAGAGAGGGTCTTTTCCGAGTTTCACTCATGCAAATCCGCTGGTCATCCGGGGGTTTCTAAAACTCTTTCATTGATGTTTCGTGCCGTGTGGTGGCCGGAGATGAAAACAGAGGTGGAGCATTTTGTTTCCAGATGTAACACATGTGCTCAGAACAAATCCTCTCGCCTTTCTCCCATAGGTCAGCTTCTTCCCCTACCTATTCCTGATAAACCTTGGACGCATATCTCCATGGATTTCGTTACGGATTTACCATCATCATCCGGTTTTAATACTATATGGGTCGTGGTAGACAGATTTAGTAAGATGGCACATTTTGTTCCTCTCAAGGGCTTACCCTCGGCTAAGACATTAGCCTCTTTATTCATCACCCATATCTTTCGTGCTCACGGACTGCCCTCTGACATTGTATCGGACAGAGGTGTCCAGTTCGTTGCCAGATTCTGGAGGATGATCTGTTTAGCTTTGCAAGTTAAACTTAGTCCATCGACTGCCTTTCACCCTCAGTCGAATGGTCAGACTGAACGGGTTAACCAATCCTTGGAACAGTTCCTGCGATGTTATGTCTCCAAGACTCAGCGGGACTGGGTTGAGAATTTGCCTTTCGCAGAGTTTTCATATAATAACGCTTGGCATGCCGCCACCAAAAAGTCTCCGTTTTTTTGTAATTACGGTTTCCACCCTAGAGCGAACTCTTTCTTTCCCACTTATGCCAAAGTGGGTAATTCTAGGTGGGTGGCTTCTAAGAGAAAGATTTGGCGCGTGGTTCGGGGAGCGCTCCTCTCTGCTGCCATGTCAGCCAAACACTTCTCTGACCGCCACAGGAGACCATGCCTGTTCAAGGTTGGAGACTGGGTCTGGCTTTCTACAAAAAACATCAAGCTCCGGCAGTTCTCACGGAAATTGGGCCCACGTTTTATAGGTCCCTATAAGATCGTTCAAAAGGTTAATCCGGTCGCATTTAAATTGTGGCTTCCCCGTACTCTCAGAATTAACAACACCTTCCACTGCTCCCTCTTCAAGCCTGCTCTCCAGCCTAGTGTTCGTAGGCCAGTGCCCATCCTACGTCAAGGTCATAAGGAGTATGTTGTTGAATCCATTCTGGATTCCAAAATTTCCAGAGGGAAAATTTTTTTCTTAGTGCATTGGAGGGGGTTTGGACCGGAAGAGAGGTCTTGGGTCACTGATCAGGATCTTCACGCTCCTAGACTCAAAAGGAGATTCTTTCAGTCTTTTCCCGACAAGCCCGGAATTAGAGGTCAGTTGACCTCTCCTCAAGGGGGGGGTACTGTCAGAAGCCGCCGCCGCGCATATGTCTCCCCGTCCTCCGGGGTGCGCGGCGGGCGGTTCTCTGACTATCGGGACGTTGCTAGGCAACGTCCCGAGCGTCCGCGACGTCACGTCCGGCGGCCGGGCGTCGGGGCGTTGCCTAGCAACGACATCCCCGCTGCCGCCCGGCAGGTCCCGGCTTCCGCGTCATCATGACGCGTCCCCTCAGCGTGCTGTGCGCACGTTTTTTCCTTTATAATGGGGCCAGCGCTGCCAGGCAGACGCTGGTTATAGCTCTCGTTGGACTCTGTGGTGCTATTCACTGTGTCCTCTCCAACTCTGCCCTTTGTCTCCAGCCTGCTCACAGTGGATTCCTTTCTCAGTGCTGCAGTTTCTTCCCTGCTCCCGCTCGTGGATCCTCTGGCTCAGAGACCTGCAGTTCTTCCTAGCTTCCTGCATTCTCCCCTCTCCTCGAGACCATTCCTGCTATTCCCATTCACTGGAGTGGTATCGTTATTTACTTATTATTTCTATTATTGTTTCATTTGCTGTACCGTAGTTTATTATTTTCTGTGGTTACTCTAGCTAGCTAAGTTCAGGGGTTTTCTAGGGTCCCTGTCCTGGTCTCTTAGGTGTCCTCTGTCCCAGCCACCGGGGTTCTAGTTAGCTCACCCCTTGTCCATCTTGTTTCTCCGTCGGTAGGTTGTCGCCACCACCTAAAACGCTTTGGAGGGCACCGGAGTTGCACAGGCTTAACCCGTGCTTCAAACGTGGCTGCCGTGCGAGAAGATCTAGGGCCTCTGCACCTACCGGTGGACATACAGGGTGGCAACGGAGTTAGGGGCTGGGACAGTATCATCCACTCCGGTGCTGACCTCTCCCACATTCGGCTCAGTAACCGGTCCACCTCAGTGTCCCGTTCTATGCGGCACTCACCCCTCATACTCTTGTCGGTATAACATCTGTCGACCGGCTATGATTACCAGCTAGACCCATTCGGCTTCCTAGCTTACATGGGTTCCTAGCCCGCCTGAGCCGTGTCGACACCACCACCTGGAGTATACGGCGCCACGCGCCTAACACATATCACTTGCAGCACTTTGCATGTTAATGAAAGATCGAGCGACATATTGTTCCACAATTCATTAAATCCTGTAGTGTGTACCCAGAAATTTGTGATGGTCCTGGGATAAGGTAATTTCCCCGGACCATCAGCACAATTGCTGGTCATCCTAAAGTGTATCTAATAAATAATGCGTATTTAAGGATGCACTGTCTGCACATAGCAACTTGGGCAAACAGTATGGGTTTGGTTACTTTGCAGAACGACTAAACTTATTTTCAGTCCCAAACTATAACACTGCATCTACTGTATAAACACTTTTCATTTTAATATTTACCATGTGAATTTCTTAATGTTACAGAGTCAATATGAGAGAGGACACACACATACCCAGGAAAGAGAAAACCGTCATAGGTAAGTCATCCATGACTGTTATCTCTATGTACTGTAGAAATTAGGGTACTTGTTTCCTAGCACGGCCACAACGATCATGATCGTGGGCATCGTGAGTAAAAATCGAGGGCATCGCGGCCATCGCATGCACTAAAAAATCGGGTGCGATGGTACCGACGCGATGCCCGCAATTTCCCCATAGGGAACAATGTTAAATGCCTCAATTTACCCGCGATGCCCCCGATTTCCCATGGAAACAATGTTAAATGGTTCAATTTACACAAATCATCATAGGGAACAATGGTAAATGGGCCAGAAACCCCCCAAAACACCCCTGAACAGTGAAATGTCCCCCCAAAAGTAGTTTACGCCACCCCACGATCAACGCGAACCCGAAGCGTGGCAAGCGGCGGCGGTACGCGTCCTCCGACCTTTTCATACCCCCACTATCCACGTCGGCGTGGAGTTGAGAATAGAATAGTGTGGCGAGCGCAGCGAGCCACCGAGCCCGAAGCGTGGCGAGCGGACGCGTTTACCTGTGAAGCCCGCGAAGGGACGCGTTTACCTGTGAAGGTATCCGTGTCCCCACGCGGGGCTCGCTGCGCTCGCCACGCTTCGGGCTCGGTGGCTCGCTGCGCTCACCACAATATTGTATTCTCAACTCCACGCCGACGTGGATAGTGGGGGTATTAAAAGGTCGGAGGACGCGTACCGCCGCCCCTCGCGGGCTCGCTGCGCTCGCCACGCTTCGGGTTCGCGTTGATCGTGGGGTGGCGTAAACTACTTTTGGGGGAACATTTCACTGTTCAGGGGGGTTTTGGGGGGTTTCTGGCCCATTTACCATTGTTCCCTATGATGATTTGGTGAAATTGAGGCATTTAACATTGTTTCCTATGGGAAATCGGGGGCATCACAGGTACATTGAGGCATTTAACATTGTTCCCTATGGGGAAATCGGGGGCATCGCGTCTGGACCATTTAAGCCTTTTTTAGCCGAATACGACGCGACCGACGCAATTTTGACTTTTTTCAATGCATTTCAATGGGAAAATCGGGGGCCCGCGATTGTGGCCGTGCTAGGAAACAAGTACCGAAATTAGTTATATTGGCAGATTATTGCTCGTTACCCTGCTGTTATTGTATATTGCAAAAAGTTTCTTATGCACAACAAGTATGTATTATAGGCCTGATTTAGACTCAGCTGTACTTTTGTGAATTTTTGCAAAGGTACAACTAGTGGCAGAAGTCTGCAGGGGGAGTGGGGGCACCCAGTGGGTTGGGATCATTTGGTCTACAGCATGATAGTCGACAAGTATTAGGTCGACAACACTAGGTCGACATGGGGAAAAGTCGACATGGGTGTAGGTCCACATGGGACAAGTTTGACATGGGTTTAGGTCGACATGGGTTTAGGTCGATGGGTCATTAGGTCGACACAAGCATTAGATCGACCGTGTCTAGGTCCTTTCGGAGCAGCCTGGACATGCTGCGTTTTCCAGGCCACTCCATGAAAATGCTCGGGCTTCCTCCAACATTCTGTTGACACTCCCATTGCATCATTGCTGCCCCCATCAGAACTATAACTGCGATCATGAATGGGCCGAAGTGAGGAAATTGACAAATAGAGATTTCTGATTTTCACAGTAGAAGTCTGAACCAGGTCCAATATTTGCAAACAAATTTAAGATTACATTTTTTTTTAAGTATTTATGTAACTTTGAAAATGAAGGAGGCATGTCTACATGCTGGATGATGGTCCCCGCTGCAGCTTTTAATTATTCAAAATGAATCCCACACATCTTGCAATTGATTTGTGGGAACATGAAGTGGCCACAGGGGGCCAGGTCTGGTTTGTATGGTGGATCACTAGGCTCCTAGATGCCTACATGGGCCAGAAAATCAACCCCTTTTCCTTGATTTGTGGGCAGGTGCATTGCCATGATGGAGAGAGGCACCATGAGCGCAAGTTCCTGGATAGTACCTGGAAATGGTTTCCAGCATTTGCACTAGGATTTCCCAGACAGAGTTTGAGTGACCGCCATCAGTCCTGGGCAGTATGTTGCGGCACCAAGTCACTTGAGCCTGCTACTGCTTTGGGTGCAACCAGCATGTATAAACCTTGCTTAGGCTAAGCATTTCATGGATTATAAAGCGGATAGATCCCAATGAGATGCCAATTTCTTTCTCTAATTGGGCCATGGCCATCTTTATCTCAATAAAGGCCCACACAGCAATGTTGCCCTCCGTGATGGCGAACACGGGTCGACTGCAGCACTCATTTTCCAGGGTTCGGACTGCCTTACCCGAATTTCTGCAGACCACTTAAGCTCAGAGTTCAGGGTTGGTGCTTCTTCCAAAAAACTTGAAGATGGTCAAAACTCTTATAAATATATTTATACTTCTTGTGTGACTATATTACTAATAATATTTTTATTTTATTTTACCTGTGACATGTATTATATAGGTATGCTGTTTTTTAGTAGAATCCCCATATATATTTTTGCTCCATTCAGTAGGGTTCCTTAATAATACATTATTGGATGCTCACAAAGACATTCTTCACCATGTTTGTATGGTTAGATGCATTTCTCTGTATTAGTTTGTCTATTACATATTGGCCCTCATTCTGGTTGACTCGCAAAGCTGTGGATTTCAAAGCTTTGCGAGGCAGCCAAACGCCGCCCGCATGACCGTCTGCCCCCCCTACACACACTGAGTTTCCCCGCATGCATGCGAATGGATGTTTTGCATAAAAATCAATTTGCAGCTCGCATGCGCGGTTGAAATCATTGGATGGTCGCCGACCATCGAATGATTTCTACAGCACTCGCAAATCTACTGTAAATCACTCTCTGGTGACTTAGGTTTGCAGCACCCTTGTGTGGGAAGTGGGTGGGCAGCTGACATCTGGTGATGTCAGATGCCTGACCCCCACACCCGCGCCACGGTCGCATTACTATGGAAACCCCCAGCGTTTTCATGTCAGTTCACCATGTCAGCTTGCACAATGCGGCTGAACATGCGCATAAAAGTTTATGCGCATACGCAGTTGCACAACATCACTTCCCCATGGGAACGCGCAGGGGAGCGAACCAATCTCAATGGGGGCCGTTATGTATTGATCATGGTGGCGGGCGAAGACTTGTGACTTCATATGTGTGCACCTCAGGTCTTACAGTTGTTGTTTTTTTCTTTTGCACATGCTATTTGTGTCCTATTTAAGGTATTTTAATTTAGTTTTGAAACGTTGGTGCACTATCCTGTGTTGGCATGTGTTTAATCTACTATTGAGCATACAAAAATGGCTTACCTTATAAGCATGTGTTCACCCAGTGTGCAGGCATTATTCCTGGGGTAGTGTCCACTCACCCCACTGGTGGAGCCTTGATAATAACAGACTATAAATTGAAAATACTAGAGAACGATAATTATAGTGCGGCTACAAGAGGCACATATACTATACTACATAAGTATACCAATTTAAAGGCACAGCAAGGACATAACCTAAAACTTTTTTCTCTGTCTACCCCAACCTTATAATCTCTGTTCTCTCTCTCCCTATCCTTCTCTCTCTATCTTGGGTTCCCAAGATCTATGCCTCTCTGTCATATTCCATCCCTCCTTCTGTCCCTCAGTCATCTGACTTAAGTAATATATGGTGCCAAGTGGCGATGCTTGGCGGCACATTGCTGATGTGTGAATGTTTGTATATGTAAAATATACTGTATATAAACTATTTTTAATTGGTACATTTAAATCGTCTTGTTTTAGATGGCTATCCAGAAAATGTTTATGAAAACCCGAGTTTTCAACATAACGAACAAAATGAAAAGCCAGCAAGTATTGTTGTGGAAACGGGGGACAAGTAAGGGTCATTTTTCCTCTATCAGATTTTATTTTTTAATCACAGCTGATGGTCAAACCATGGTGACTCTTAAAGGAGCATAATGTAATGTATGTTAGGCAGTGTGATGAGAAATGACCTGGAGTCCTACTCATGCATTGTCCACGGATTTATACATTAAATTGCAGGGATAATTTTATTAAATCAAGGAGTACATGTTACAATACAGTACTGTAATTGCTAGTTTTATTATTTGAAAAAAGTCAATGGGAGGGTAATTTACAAACACAAAATAATGCACATTACTTGTGCTGTCAATTCTAAAGTGCATCATTTTCGCTTTTAAATGCTTGTCCGGGATGAAGTCTTGTAGGATCGTAATGTTTTATAAGGGTGCAAATTACAGTAAAGTAGAAAAATCACACCACAGTACAGCCTAATGTATGGTCATCTATTGGTCTCCCCCGTAATTATGTGCATACTGGCACTTCTATTCCGAAAATATTGCTTGCTTAAGCTTTGATTTTGCCCTTAATAAATTATGAGATTATATATATAACAAATTGATGCAGCACAGGAAAGCTGAAGTGGACACGCACCATTGGATGCTAATCAGAGGACACTTTTTTAAGACTCAGAAAATCCAACAAGAGCCCAGCATGGAGGTCAAATATGTGTTTATCACAATAAAATTGTTCCTCTGATTAGCATCCAAATGGTGAGTGCCCTCTTCAGCTTTCCTTGCTGGACTAATTTGTTATTATTTGAACTCCTCTCTAAAGTAGTACTCCACCTGTTCCCATGCCCCTGAATGTGAGTGCGGACCCCAAATAATTTTTTACATATATATATATATATATATCTCCTATATATTTGGCTACATCTGTCACTCAAAGTGGGTGTCTGTGTCTATAACGCTCTGTTCCTGGACTTTCCTCTTAATGTGTGATTGCCTTCATCTGTGCTGAACACCTTTCTGAGAAATTAACCTGTTTAAAACAGGTGATGGCAATCATACATTAAGGGGAAGTCTAGAAACAGAGCATTGTGTCCCTCCTGGAGAGGGTCATGTTGGGAGGTATGTGACAGAGAACCAGCCCAGTGAGCCCACAGACAGTGCCAGACACCCACTGCCTTCCCATGTTGCCCAGCACTGCTACTCCACAGCCACCAGGTGAGCGCCCCCCTCCCGCGATTTGCGGCAAAACCTCCCCCCCCGCGCGCCCCCCCCCTCCCGCGATTCGCGGCAAAAACACCCGCTCCCCCGCGACCCCTCCTACCGCGATTCGCAGCAAAAACACCCCCGCGACCCCCCCTCCCGCGATTCGCTGCAAAAAGAACCCCCCCACGACCCCTCCCGCAATTCGCGGCATAACCACCACCCCGCGACCCCCCCTTCCCGCGAATCACGGCAAACCCTCCCCCGTGACCCCCCCCCCGATTCGTGGAAAAAACACCCCCCCCGCGATTCGCGGCAAAAAGAACCCCCCCGCGACCCCCCCTTGCACGATTGGCGGCACCCCCCCTGCGACCCCCCTCCCGCGATTCGCGGCACCACCCCCCCCCCCCCCCGCAATTCGCAGCAGCCCCAGGATTAAATGGCACATGCAAAACACTGACATGGCTATGGTCGACAATGAAAACGGTTGACATGAGTTTTTGAAGATTTATTTTTAATATTTTTAATTTTTTCATATTCATTGTCATGTGTCGACATGGACACCAATGAAGTGGCACACTTATGTCAACATTTACATGTGTTGACCTTTCTGTGTTGATTTTTTCTTGTGGCGATTCGCGTCACACACCCCCGCAACCCCCCCTCCCGCGATTCGCGGCACCCCCGTGACCCCCCACCTCCCGCAATTCGCGGCAACCCCCCACCGGAACCCCTGTGAACCCCGCCCTCCCGCGATTCGCAGCACCCAACCCCGCGACCCCCCCCTCCCGCAATTCGCGGCACCCCCCGTGATTCGCGGCAGCTCCAGAATTAAATTGCACATGGAAAACACTGACATGGCTATGGTCGACAATGAAAAAGGTTGACATGAGTTTTTGAAGTTTTTTTTTCATTTTTTGAATATTTTCATATTCATTCTCATGTGTCGACATGGACACCAATGAAGTGCCACACTTATGTCAACATTTACATGTGTTGACCTTTCTGTGTTGATTTTTTCTTGTGGCGATTTGCGTCACACCCCCCCCCCCACAACCCCCACTCCCGCGATTCACGGCACACACACACCTCCCCCGCGATTTTCGGCACCCCATCCCGTGACCCCCCCTCCCGTGATTCACGGCACACCCCCGCGACCCCCCATCCCATGATTCGCCGCAACCCCCGCCCCGTAACCCCCCCTCCCGCGATTCGCCGCACCCACCCCCGCGACCCCCCCTCCCGCAATTCGCGGCACCCCCCCGCGATTCGCGGCAGCTCCAGAATTAAATTGCACATGGAAAACACTGACATGGCTATGGTCGACAATGAAAAAGGTTGACATGAGTTTTTGAAGTTTTTTTTTTCATTTTTTGAATGTTTTCATATTCATTCTCATGTGTCGACATGGACACCAATGAAGTGCCACACTTATGTCAACATTTACATGTGTTGACCTTTCTGTGTTGATTTTTTCTTGTAGCGATTCGCGTCACAACCCCCCCACCCCCCCGCAACCCCCACTCCCGCGATTCACGGCACACACACACACCCCCGCGATTCTCGGCACCCCAACCCGTGACCCCCCCTCCCGTGATTCACGGCACACCCCCCGCGAGCCCCCCTACCATGATTCGCCGCAACCCCGCCCCCGTAACCCCCCTCCCGCGATTTGCGGCAACCCACCCCGCGACCCCCCTCCCGCGATTCTCTGCAATCCCTCCCCTCCCGCGATTCGCAGCATCCACCCCCCCACAACCCCCCCTCCTGCAATTCGCGGCACCCCCGCGACCCCCCCTCCTGCAATTCGCGGCACCCTCCGCGACCCCCCCTCCCGCGATTCGCGGACACCTAAGTTGCAATACAGGGCATCTTTCATACAATTCTAACCATATTTCTCATATACAAACGTTCACAAATTAAGGGGGCGCAGCCCCTTACGACGGTGTGAAGAGCGCCTGTAGGGCGCGATGAATCACCTAGTATATATATATATATATATATATATACACAATGCTATGGTATATATATATTTATATATATATATATATATATATATATACTATAGAGTCTATTGAAAAAAACTACTTTACACGTCTATGTACGTCTTAGGGCAAAATGTATTAAAATACATCACCACCCCTAGCCGCCCGGCCGCACCAATGCTAGCGCATATGTATTAACATATGCGGCTAGCATCGTAGTACTGTGACGAAGGCTCCCCACGATACCTGTAATGTGGTGTGTGGGGGTCTCTGTCACATCCCGGCACAGTGCCTCCTCCTCCCCCCTGCAGCTGGTAGGACATCGAGCTGTTATATATGCTAGGGGGAGGATGAGTTTCACGACGAACCAAAGGTGGGCGATGCCCTGCCCTGCGATGACGTGGCGGACGGGTATTATTACATTTGAAAATGTGGTAAAATGGGGGGTTTACCGCATTTTTGTCTTAGTACATCCCACCATTAATGTGGCCATGGGAAAAAAAGTCACAGCAAGCAAAATTACGTTAAAAAACCACTTCCATCTTTGCAAAGCTTCTGGTGCTGAATGTGAGTTTTGGCAAAACAGTTTCACCATTAACTCACGTTTTTCTAAATGTAATTCCATTTTGAATTTGAGACAAAGAATGAAAAAGGTTGCAAGGATGTTGTCTACTGTAAATAGTGAGAAGAGGGCCTACGTGCTCAAGGAAATGGCATATCTGATACTTAAGGAAAATCGCCCCCTGGTGGTGATTGTTTTACCTAATATTTTTTACATGAATTTTACTTCCCATGGCCTCCGTAAGACAATTTAAAATTTGGAGCCATTCCGATAATTAATGCAACAAAAAAAATTACATTATTTCTAAAATGAATTACATATGAACGATGTATAGAATTATAGACACAAGAAAATGAATCTCCACAGCACTGTATCCAGGATATGGTCCAACCATCCTTTTCTAGCGGGAGTTGCTTAACAAACCTCCAACCATAAAAGGACAGAAGATGATCCTTATGTTAGGCACAGAAAATGTTCTATATCTTCAAGGATGAATCCATGATGTGAGACTCACCTAGCCTCACTTGAAGACATTCACATAAAAGGTATCTCTATAAACAGGAAACTTCACGACCTATAAAGACAGACACAGATCCCTATATTCATAAAAAGGTTTCTTTATTGTGGATTCCAAGCAGGATAAAACACCTCCAATCCAAATGCAGGCAAAAACAGGTTTATTCTAAACCTCGTAAAATAGGCACAAGATCAGACCTCAGCCTTCTCACCTGACATAACAAGAGTGAAGCACCCCAAACGCCGGCTGACTGGGTAAGTGGTAAGTGAGTGGGACGCCGCTCACTGCCATCACACCCCCTCACCTATTCACATTAACTCTTGCTGCACCTCCTCCCTCGGAGGCCTGCTTACATAATCATCAGTGCATGGGACATAAACCCAGGAGGTTTATGGTTAAAAAGGGGTCCGCTGATTCCCTCATTCCCCAAGGGGCCCATCACACCTCCCAGCATTTCACTTAACTTTGAGACATAAACTGCAGGAGGTTTATGGTAAAAAGGGGGTCTGTTGACACCCTCATTCCCTACCCGGGCTCATTGTCATTGCCATTGACTTATCACCACCCACTCTACCTGAGTGAACATTTGTGCTCCAGGCACCATCGCCCCATTTATATCCCACTGTATTTTTATTGCATTTTCACCTCTACGTATTGTAGATATTTTGTATTACAATAAATTACTTTTTCTTACTTCCTGACTCTGCATCTCCTATACCACGCATACAATAGGTGAGCGCTTTACTATCCTTCTTCTATACTGCACTTGTACGAGCTTAGACCACTCGAGTATAGCAGCTCCCGCACACATAGTGATTCTAGCGCCATACCCCAAACCCCCTTTTTCAGAGTTCTAAACAGGGCATACATCTCACAGTGCCAGAGGAAACATATGATGGGGAGGAGTCAGGATGCTGCCCTAAATGTCAAGTTTCTGACACTTAATTTTATCATAATTTTTGAACTTGTAGCAAAATCCGTTGTTTTTAGAATAAAATAGTTGTTTTCATCAACCAAATTTTTACGATTTCTATCCGGCCTGATCCATTAGCGATGCTATGCCTGCACTTTACTCATTGGGACTTGGGACTGAATTACAAGGCAATTATTCCACTATTGACTATAATTTTGATGGCGGCTAAGAAAAATAATCTTAACCCAATGGACAACTGCTACTGAAAATATTATACTTTGACAGACGTGCATCTTTTCCTGACGTGGAAAAGGGAGTTGTACATTTTTATAAAAGATGGGGCCAGACAGAACTCAAATACTCCATATCTTTGAATCCACTTCTTGGTTCTTACTCAACTTAGCTGATACTCCCGTGTGTGTTTATCTCCTTTCAAATATATTGTAATATTACAGCTATCTACTGTAGCTATATACAGATATTGGCAACTGAATCATTATATTCCACTGTCATATGCACATTTAAAAATTATAGAATGTGATTTCCAAGTACAAACCCCCCCCTCATCAATTCTGTTCCCACAACCGCTGTGTAAATATGGCATTATAATAGTCACAAGCACAGTGTATGTGATGCTGAGTTTCAGCACATTAACCTCAGATACTGCTGCCTATCTTGATTTTTTTCTTTCAAAGGTAATTGTGATAGAAGCAGGTATAATTGTACTTATTAGCTGGTGTTCAGCCACACTTAATGCTCCACTTGGTATAATAGCAAATATAAAGGCATTATATATGTGCAATAAAGTATGAGTTTCATGGACAATTATGTTTTATTAACATTTATATGCTGTACATTGGGCTTATTTTTATGTGTGGATTGTAAAATGATGTTAGTGCTCAGATAAGAGCTGATTTTTCTAAGCAAAAGTTGAGACAACAGTTTACAGTGATGCAATGCATTTAGTAAGAAGAAGAACCACAATGGAAATTGTATGCTGAGTTAAACTCAGTGTTCACTCTAAAAATCATCCAAATTCACTGGGAGCTATCATATTTCTGGGAAAGAAATACATACAGACAGGATACCTGCGGTCGGAGAACCAATGCCGGTATCACGATAGAGGGAATCTGGTAATTACAGGGGTCTGGTAATTATACTTACCTGACCTCTCTTAAAGCAAACCATCCTACCCCACCACCTAAAAATAAAACTACCTCCCTCCCTGCAGCCTAACCCTGATCTTTACCCCCCCCCACCACTGCAGCCTAACCCTAAGTCCCCCAATAGTGCGTAACCTTTCCTCTCCCCTGACCTTATTCTAACCTACCCCGCATACTTCCGATCGGTATGCCGCATCGGTATCCTTATTGATGTTGGCATTCTGACACCGGTCTTTTAGCCTCTAATTGGGATGTCGGCATCCGTAGTCTGACTGCAGGCATCCTGAAAGCCTATTTAAAGCTGCACCAAAGTTTACTTCATTGTCTTGAAACAAAAATTATTTTATATTATATAAAAATTTTATTTTATTATTTTGTCTTTTTAACTTTTTTTTTTTTTTTTCATATACCGTACACATACTGGAAGATATAATAGAAATTAAAATGACCGTATCCAGCCAGGAATAAGCAAAGATTATAGAACTGTAGTAAGAACAGTTCTCTATTACCATCTAGTAAAGAAATGTTGGCATGAGGCAGGAAGGGCCCACCACTGGAGCCCATACTTAATGGTATGGCCAGCCACCAGTTTGGCTAACTAGTAGAGACTAGAGAGTGCATGGTCTGGGCCCCTTGATCACAATATATGGTAAATACTGATAGTCGATGAATGATAATGTACCAAATTGATAACCACAATTCAATGTAGAAAATACGGACCAGTCCTACCCTAAGCAAAGTGTTTTACTAAGGTGACCTTGTCCTAGCCAGAGTCTCAAGGTCTGCATCATTCCCAGCCCAAGCAGTAAACCAGGCTATGAGTGAGCAGGAGGACCAGTCACAAGCTGTAGACTCACACAACAAGAAAGTTAATCAATGAAAGAACTGGACATGCCCCTATTATTATTATTATTATTATTATTATTTTATTTATAAGGCGCCACAAGTGTTTCGCAGCGCCGTACAAAGGAAAATACAGGGAGACAAAGCTTGGCATAACATTGAATAAATAACAAAAATACAGTACAAATAAAGAGCGCCACAGCTCAATACACATTACAGCTTAAATGTAAGTAGTGAGGACTCAATCAACATACAACTATACCCTAAAAATGGTTCCATGTAGCAGCCCTCATGGTTGGGCCATTAGAAAAATAATGGTTTATGTAGATTGCAGACCAGGTTTCAACTAAAGGTTTTTATATTGTGATTTTAAGGACTATTCAAATAAGTTTTTTTGTATTCCAATGAAAACAGCATTATTGGCTGCCAATATTGTGAAAATTGACAATTATTTTGTGTTTCATTGACAGAAAGAATGCTTCTAAAAATGCATCTATGGTGGGATTTTTTGAGCTGGTAAGCATGTAAATTCATCAACCAACGTTATTTACAGTAATACTCTTTTTCACTATGCAAGCCTGGTCGCACCTGGGGTTTTGTAACCGGCTACAATCTGGCTTGCAAATCCTTTCCCACTAGCAGCCTGACCCATCATAAAGCCTGGCAGATTACATAATTGGGAGGCGGGGCCTGGGTGGCGCTGGTAGATTGGGAGCATCTTCCAGCAGCGGCTTTTATAATATTGCAGTGAACGTGACCCGGGTTACCCATTTCGACTGCCCCTGGACCCGGGAGCATCCCGGGACCAACCCAGGTAACTACCTGGTGGACATGTTCCTACTAGCAAAAAACCCGGGTCGTTGAGCGTCTTCGCACAAATTCTTGGGGTTTTTTTGCTAGTGGAAAATGGGTATATTTGATACATACAATTACAAAAAAAATGGCTATGGCACACAGCAACTAATGAAATTTCAAAGCCATTAAAAATAAAAGTAAAGGTTTCATTGGCTGCACATTGCAACACATTTTATATATACAGCTATTCTGTTAGTAGTTGTTACCACAATTTTTATATTTTGGAAAATGGTTTGAACTGTTAAGGGGACATGATTGTGCCTTAGCACTGCAAAACAGTGGACATACACTTAAGGTGCGTACACACTGGGCAATTTGAGGCAGTGCTTCAGGAAAAAGATATAGGGCATACATACTGAAGTATATTGTTAATGATATTGTTTAGTGACCTCTCCGGTGGGTAGCATTAACAATTTCTGGGAGCGCGAATCGTTTGTAGCATACACACTGGCTGAAATGTTAAACAAAATCGCTCAGAAGAGCCAAAATTAACAATTTACAAAGAAAATTGACTGGTGTGTACACACCTTAAGGGCCCGGCTTATCAATTCTATTTGCCGCAGCAGTTTCCACACAATTACAACTAAATTAAGTACAGTGGCTATCAATAAGCCTTCTAAGGACAAGTCGGATCAGTTTTCCCTTGAGAGCCCCCCGGCAGCTCCCCAATAGGGCTCGCTTACGATTTGGCACTTGATGTGCCAAATTATACATGCAATAAATCACATGTGATTTATTGCATGTATATCCCCGCTGCTGCACATAGTGTAGGTGTGTGACAGTGGTGCTCAACCGCTGTCACACATCTACAGATCAGACCAACACATCGTGGGTGCTAAAAAGCACCCGCGATGTGCCACTGATGGGTCCGATCCGACAAGTTCAATCTGCAGGTTCAATCTGTAGGGTCTGACCCGATGCGCACGGGACCGCGTGTCGGGTCGGATGAGGTGTCAAACACATCCGATTTAGCCCGATTTCTTGGGGGTCGTTTGTCGAGGGGGGTCAGGTGTCTGCGGCTGGGGGCGAGGGGTGGGGTGATGGTTGTGACAGTGCCTCTCTGTTCATAGTTGTATTTATAAAGCTCCAAAACTGGCAGCTTTGACAACTTCACTGCAGACCTAACGCCAACTTCCGATACATTAGCTGGCCTCTACCTATAGGAATAAGAGAGGCATCCATTCTAATCACTAATTTTGTGCATGTGCAGTAACACTGCTGTAATGAGACCTGGCATTGTAACTAGTTGGTTGGACTGAAAATCTGGTACTGGATGGGAGCTAATAACAATCAGCAATTTGCTCACAAGCAAAAACATTCAGCCAAATTGTTTAAATCAAACACATTCAATTACAGTACCTGTAAATGGACAGTTTTGGCCATTTACATATTTTGGGAGCAAATTACTGAATCACAATTTACATTTGCTCCTATCCAGTACCAGAATCTCCGGGAAATCGGATATGATACCCCGCAGGTGCTAAAAAGCCCACACACTGTACACCTGACAGCCTCACATCCGATGTATCCTATTTGCAGGAGGTTCAATCTCCAGATCCGATACGCACGGGCCACGCATCGGATCGTATTGTATGTAAAATACATGCGATTTGGTGAGTTTTCACCCGATGTATCGCCCTGATCCGTCGGAATCGGGTAAAATCTGACAAAATTGTAGTAGTGTATGGGGGCCTTAAGTTTTTTCATAACTAAATTGATGAATAGGCCCTTAAAATGAATACAAGTATGCAGAGAAAAGGCTTTCTGTGTGAATATATGTGCTTGTATCACTGTACCTGTCTGGGGAGATAACATTTCAATGAAGTTTGATTACTCGATAAATAAAGAGCACCAATGACTGAGATTCTCTCTGCAGCTGTGCTATGCTGATTCTATCGATATCATACTGATGGTTGTGGGTTTGCTGTGTTCTCTCGCCTGTGGCACTGGACTTCCTCTCATGATCATAGTCTTCGGGGAGATGACAAATGCTTTTGTTGAAAGTGGTATGCAAAATAGTAAGTATTATCTTTTCTTTAGTGATAACCTCTAACGAAAATATAAACTATAGAATTTTCATTCTCCGTGTAACATTACTAGATGAAATTGCTGGGGAACACTATTTTGCTTTGCTGCCCTTTACTGTATCTGTTAAAATAGGATGTACAGTTCCAGGGATGTAACTCCCTGAGGCAATGGAGTCCCCAAATATTTTAACTTGCCTCCGGGCGACTGGGATGAACTTAGGTCTCTTTATGATTCCATAGTTGCCAGTTGTCCCTAACTTCTATAAGTAGGTCCTGGTTATAAGGCTTTATTCCTGGAAATATTCTACTTTCCCCTCCCACATTCCAAAAATATACTGATTGGTTTATTAGCTGCCAGCAAAATTAACCCTAGAATGTCTGTGTGTGCGTGTACATGTGGTAGGGAATATAGATGGTAAGCTCCACTGGGGCAGGGACTGATGTGAATGTTCAAATATTCTCTGTAAAGCACTGCGGAAAATGTATGGGCTATATAAGAAAATGTTAATAAATAAATACAAAAATATATTGTGTATATATATATATATAGAAAGACGGAAGACTCAAATGGGACCAACGTTTCGGGGTCTTGGTCACCCCTTTGTCAAGGTGCAAGTGGTTTTCCACTTGCACCTTGACAAAGGGGTGACCAAGACCCCGAAACGTTGGTCCTATTTTGCTGCCAATTATACATTTAAAAAAATCCCATTTGAGTGCTGCCTCTTCCATCTTTCTACCTACCTGACCTGGAAGGCACCGGGGTATTTGGACCCAGCTGCGGGAGTGCCAGGCCATCACCTCTATATATATATATATATATATATATATATATATATATATATATATATATTAGATTGAGATATTTAGAGGCATGTGAAGGTCCCCAACAACCAACCCATCACCGATTTTTAACAAGGTGGTCACTCACAGGCAGCCACTGCGTCTCCCATCTGCTCCTTGCTCACTGCTCTCCCTCACCTGCATGGCCCGGCTCCGAGGTCACTGCTCCCTCTCACCCGCACCTGAAGTCACTGCTCCCTCTCACCCGCATGGCCCGTCTCCGCAATCGCTGCTCCCTCTCACCTGCATGGCCGGGCTCCGCAGTCACTTTTCCTTCTCACTCGCATGACCCAGCTCTGAGGTCACTGCTCCCTCTTACTCAGATTGACTGCAGCATCTCCCGCCCAACTCCTCATCACTGTTGGCTGGCTCCTTCTCACTTGCTCAGGCCACAAGAAAGATTTGATTCAAAAGTAGATCCAAGGGATGGGTCCACATTCTGCCACCACACGGACTGCACAATTAAAGATTTTTTGGAATTTTTTTTAACATTTCACAACAATTTGTTAGAATCAAGTTTAGGGAGATTTGTCATTTTCCAAGATCTGGCAAAACAGTATCAAAAGCAACAAAAAATATTGCTAGATATGTTATTAAAAAATCTGTTGAAAGTCATAGGGGTTTATTTACTAAGATGGGATGTTGCCCATAGAAACCAATCAGATTCTACTTCTTACTGATTTAGCACCTTCTAGAAGATAATAGATATAATCTGATTGGTTTCCTATAGCAACATCCCATCTTCAATTAAATCCCATCTTAGTAAATAAGCCACATAGAGTTATATTGAAGAAGGGATGTTGCCAACCAGATTCTATATGTTATCTTCTAGAAGGTGCTAAATAAAGAAGTAGTATCTGATTGGTTGCTATGTGCAGCGTCCCATTTTCAATAGAACCTCCCATCTTAGTATTACCCCATAGAGAGGAGTAAACTAGAATTGTAATGACTTGCTTTCAGCTAGGTAAGTTCTCAAACCTCATGATTGGTCGATAGAAAATGTGAATTGCTTGTCTTCTTATTTATTTACATTTTTTCAACTTTTTTCTTTCCATATAGAAACTTCATTAAGCAATGCCACTGGAGAGGTATCATGTGAATTCATTGGAACTTTTAACATACAGACTGAAATGACAAGGTAGGAACTTTTTAGGAAATTATTTAAGTTGAATATTTATCTTTTTGAAACTTGTTTTTATGTTTTTCAAGACAGAAGACTTAAGTGGGTATTCAATCCAGGATTCTGACAGTCGGAACGTCCCGACTGTTGGAATCCTGGCCATTTTTCCAGCTCCTGACACTAATTCGACTGTTGGTATTCAATGGACCGACAGTCGAGTGTCGGAAAGTCCTGAAAATGGACGCAAATTGTCAGAAAACAGCCGTGAATTTGACAATCCACAGACGTTTCCGACAAAACAAACAGACTTTAAAAAAAGTTGGATCTCACAGCCTTCAATGCTGTCGGTAATGGCAGCATTGCTGTCGTTAACGACAGCATTATAGAATATTCAAGATTAGATTAGATACATTAGATTAGATACAACTTTATTGTCATTATCCTAATTTAGGACAACAAAATTCAATTTAGCATCTATCCGTATACATCCATATTATAAAAAACCAGAAGTCCATACAGTTTACAATTATACAATGAATACTAAAAGCCCATTAACCCCCCACCCAAGCTACATTCCCTATTTAATTTAACAATAGCCCTTGGAAAGAAGCTATTCTTCATCCTAGACGTCCTATTCCGTAGGCACCTAAACCGCCTACCTGACGGTAATAGCACAAATAATCCGTTTGCCGGATGAGTTATGTCTTTTAAAATATTGTGTGCTCTTCGTAAGCAGCGTTTACTCTGAATCTCCTCAGCAGACGGGAGTGTAGTGTCCATTATACGTTGGGCCGATTTAATCACCCTCTGTATAAGTTTCCTTTCTGCAGTGGTGCAATTTCCATACCAAACAGAAATGCAGCTGGTCAAGATGCTCTCAACTGCACATCGGTAGAAATGTAACAGTATACGATGTGACAGTTGATGTTTTTTCAACATCTTAAGGAAAAAAAGGTGTTGATGAGCCTTTTTCACCCAGCATTTAATATTAATTGACCAGGTTAGGTCCTCAGAAATGTGAGTCCCCAAGAATTTGAAACTGGAAACACGTTCCACCAATGCTCCATTAATTTGTATTGGCATGATTGGGGTAGATTTTTTCTTACGAAAATCCACCACAATCTCTTTAGTCTTGCTAGCATTAAGGAAGAGATTATTTACTCTACACCAATCCACCAGATGCTGAATCTCATTCCTATATGCTATTTCATTATTATTATTATTATCAATTAGCCCAATCAATGTCGTATCGTCTGCAAATTTAATGGTGGTGTTAGAATTGTAAACCGACTTGCAGTCAGATGTAAAGATAGAATAAAGAAACGGGCTCAATACACAGCCTTGCGGCACTCCAGTATTCAGACTAATCGATTCAGAGCTCACTGTACCTATCCTGACTACTTGAGGCCTATCGCTTAAGAAATCCCCTATCCAGTTACATAATGGACCGTTAATCCCTAGGTCTACCAGTTTTGAAACTAGTCTAGTTGGTAACACCGTATTAAACGCCGACCTGAAGTCAACAAACAACAGTCGGGCGTAGGTATTGTTGTTCTCCAGATGTGAAAGCACAGTATGAATTAACAAAGAAACTGCGTCATCAATACTTCTATTGCTACGGTATGCAAACTGGAATGGATCTAAAGACGGGGGGAGACCAGCCTTCAGATGTACTAACACCAACCGCTCAAAGCACTTCATGACTATCGGTGTAAGAGCCACTGGACGGTAATCATTCAAACTCATCGGCCTGGGATTTTTAGGCACCGGGATGATAGCAGTACTTTTAAAGCAAGCAGGAACAGCCGACGCGGACAAGGACATATTAAAAATGTCTGTAAAGACCCCCGTCAGCTGTTCAGCACAGGCTCTCAGTACTCGTCCTGGTATGCCATCCGGTCCCGCCGACTTGTTCGCGTTGATTTGACCGAGACCAGCGAGAACCTCTGCAGATGTTAACACAAGAGATTGACCAGAAGGAAGCATTCTAGTTACCCTTTCACTATTGTCTCTATCGAACCGGGCGTAGAATTGGTTCAACTCATTTAGTGAGGAGACATCTAGATCAAGGGATGAACTGGTTTTATCAGCTTTGTAATTACTAATAACCCGGATGCCCTGCCATAAACGGCGGGTATCAGCTTTTTCCAGGTTATCCTCCAGCTTTAATTTATAACAACGTTTAGCCCGGATAATGCCTTTCTTCAAGTTTGCTCTAGCTATACCATAAGCTTCAGCATCCTCTCTCCTAAAGGCAATATTCCGTGCCCGTAACAGAAGCCGAACCTCCCTATTCATCCACGGCTTCTCGTTCGGGTATACCGAGATCTTTTTCCAGGTAGTGACACTATTCGTGGTAACGCCTATATAATCAAGCACAGAGGAAGCATACAGGTTTAAATTAGTAATTACATCAGACCCCAAGATTCATATGGTCTAAATGAACTCCAATTAGTAAGTTCAAACTTCTCCTGCAATAATGCATCAGCTCCCGCAGGCCAAACTTTAATGTTCTTAACGGTAGGTTCCGTCTTTTGCCGTAATGTAATATACTTCGGGGAGAGAAATAAAGATACATGGTCCGATTGCCCCAAATGGGGGAGGGAGGCCACTTTATATGCATCACGGATATTAGTGTATACATGATCCAGGGTTCTGTCACCTCTTGTTTTACAAGAGACATTCTGATAATACTTTGGCAGAACAGATTTTAAATTTGTATGATTAAAATCACCAGCAGCTATGAACGCCGCCTCTGGATTGGCAGACATATGTTTGTTGATGGAACTATACAAGCCCTCCATAGCCACATTTGCCGTAGCATCTGGGGGAATGTACACTGATGTAATAAAAATAGAGGTAAACTCCCGGGGCAGATAAAAGGGTCTGCAATTTATCATGAGGAATTTGAGGTCGGCTGAGCAATGTCTCTCTGTTATAACAAAGTCCTTGCACCAAGCATTATTGATGTAAATGCATAGCCCACCTCCTCTAGATTTCCCAGCATCAGTGGAGATTCTGTCAGCCCTTATAACACAACGGTCAGGCAACATAATAGCACTATCTGGTATGCCATCATTCAACCATGACTCTGTGAAGATGGTAACATTGCAGTCAGAGACTCTCGTACTGTGCCTGATATTGAGTTGCAGTTCCTCCATCTTATTCACCAGGGACCTCACGTTAGCCAGAAATATAGTGGGTAGTGGAAGCCGAGAGGGTGCCTGTCTCAGCCTCTCACGTAATCCCCCTCTCTTCCCCCTCCGCTGCCTTCTGTCCCGCCGCCTCCTCCGTCTACTACCCTGCCCGACAGGATGTGTGACCTCCGGCTCCATGGCAACCGCCGGGTCACGCCAGGAAGCGTCTGCCGTCCTCCCCTCCACCGCTCTGCTGCTGCGGCTGCAGACGCCGCTCTGGCCGCTCTCTATCCACCTCCCGCCGATACGGAGCATCTTGGCTGGTGTATACATCAGGCGGGCGGCATCCACCCCCTCCAACAGCCCCTGGACAATGAGGTAAATCAATAATATGCCGTAAGCACGGAGACGCTGGGCCTCGCGATCTACTCGCGCCGCCATCTTGGATACTATTCTTTATCCAAGTGCCGATATCCCTCCTCCCTTTCCAGTCATTTACTGCAGCTAATTTGCCTGCCCGACACTTATGTGGGCCTCAGGCAGGTAAAACCAAAAATACGATAACATGCATTTGTTTCTCGATTGCAGGCACAAAAACACATATGTCCACAACTTTTTAGGGATCCTATGTGTATTTTCATGAAATTATTGCAGAAGGCAAAAATTATGGCTGATTAAGAACCCCTAAAAAATTGTTGCAAAAAGTCTTATAAAATACCCCCTTACTGTTTTATTAATGGAAAAATAAATGCCATGACCATTTATAATTGAGAAACTCCCTGAATGGTATATGTATAAAATTGTTTCATTATATGGCTTGTAAGGCACCGCTATGAATGGATTTCCTGTAAAACTCCCTTATTTTTTGTGGGAGTGGTGGACCCCACATCCCTGGGCAGCAGCAGACAAGGTAGCCTATAATCAGAACAAATACCGGTCCTTCTTATACAGCATTGCCTTTAGAAGAAAGATTACATTTTCTGTTTTTTTTTTTGGGGGGGGGGGGGGGGGTTTGGGCGTGGCGGTTCGCACCTGGGTTGAAGCTTGGTCCAAAAACCCGGGTGCGACCTGGGGTTTTGGTGTAAAAGGGGTATTAGTATTCTGGTTCTCCTTTAACATGGATGCAGAACATCACTTTTTGTATAAGGCCCTATCTTACCATATGGCTTATTAATCCAAATACCTCCGCATTACACCACTTCTTTAGCCATGCATTGACATATTTGATGTGATGATTTATATCATTCCCTCTGTGTACTGGCAATGCTACAAAAAAGTGACACTGGTTGCCACCTGCTTTATTGCAGTCCTTAACTTCATAAATTCAATTTGTAAGACTATGACTACAGAATGAGACAGCTCATTTGTCTGTAGGAGGACAAGGACATCCACGTTCCTATACTTTCTTGCTGCTTTCACATTTCTCAGCATCTGCTCTTTATCCCTTGGAGCTGTGGCTCCAGGTAATTACTTTACTTGTTTCTCTACTTCAGTTGACATCCTCTCTAATACGATGTCCTGCAGCAGTGTTTGGTTGTCCGACCCACTTAGGGCTGCCCGGGACCTTCCCAGAGAGCAGGATTGCATGCGATACATCACCTGAGGTCCTGTCACATGCGATTTATCGCATGCGACCCTGCTCCACCACGAGGGTGGTCCAACGCGCACAAGAACGCATGGGTGAGGTGGGCTATCTTTTAGGGTATGTACCAAACATGGGCACCATCTTGAATCTAAGTCAGTTTTCCCATTTCCTGCAGTTTTTGAACCAAAGGGGTATAATGCGAATTTTGAATCACCCACTGATAATAAACAACTGAGATGTCCTTTATTGGCGCTTAGTCTATGAAGTCAACATTCATTCAGAATGTCTAGGTCAAAATGTTGACATGGTCTCAGTGTTGACATGTTAAATCAGGCATGTACAAACTATGGCCTTCCAGCTGTTGTGAAACTACAAGTCCCATCATGCCTTGCCACAGTTTTCCTATTAGGGAATGCTAAAACTATGGTAAGGCATGCTGGGATGTGTAGTTTCACAACAGCTGGAGGGCCACAGTTTGGACATGCCTGTGTTAAATGTGTTAAATGATACCATGTACAGAATGTGGATATTCAATGTCAATACTTACATAATGTTGACATTGCAAGAATTTCTACTTTGTGAATGCATGTTGATGTTCTGAAACGTCAACATTTAGCCATGTCAACATTCTGAATGTTAACATTTTGGCTGCCTACCCTTTATTAAAAGTCTGCATAACATATTATGATCTATTTTCCATAGATATTCATACTACTATATTGGGATTGGCTTTGGTGTCTTCGTACTGAGCTTTTTTCAAGTTTGGACCTTTTTGTTATCTGCCGCGAGACAGACTCACAGGATCCGGCAGAGATTCTTCAAAGCCGTTCTCCATCAGGAAATGGCTTGGTTTGACTCAAACCAGATCGGGACACTGAATACCAGACTTACAGAGTAAGAAAATCTAATATTGGTAAAAGAAGCAACTGAATTACACTGTAATTAAATGACTACAGTACTTCTCATGCATTCCCTGCTTTTTGTGTGCCATCACATGTTGTAACAAAGGGACATTTCTAATAACAAGTAAAAGCGCAATGGAATTTGCTGCCCTATATAATTATATAAAGAATATTTAAATTGTATTTATTTATTATCATTAGTTACTAATGTTAAATGGTGCTTCAACCAATCAGCTCTTGTTATGTGTCTGAAAAATGACAGGAGCTGATTGGTTGGAGCACCATTTAAGAATAGTAAAGAATGATACGAAGAATGTCATGTTTCATTAAATATGGCCCTAACAGACTTGTAGGCTATATACCCACAGACTAAAAATGTTACATTTTTAAATCTCACAATGGTACGGTCTCACAGTGGTATGGTCAGAAACAGTCATGATAGGCATTAGGGCAGGATAGGCATTTTGGTGAGTTTTTTTAAACTCACCAATATTTATGATAATGGAGGAAAAAGGGGTTAAAGCTCATGCAGTTTGCACCGACAAGAGCTTCCAAGGGGCGCAGTTGTGTATAGCACAATAATGAGTCAGTTAATTCAAAAATCAATATTTTTTATTTTTAAAAAAAAATAATAATAATAACAATATCAAAAAGCGAAGTGCACTTCAATATATAAAAACAAGACAATACAAGACTTACAACATAAAGACAACAAAGGCTACTAAAATTGTATATCCAATATGAGGCTTAAATCAATCTGGCATCCTTTGTGAGAACAAACACCCGCAGCATACATATAGTTACCAGTCCCGTAGTAATGAGAATGCCTGCTGTTAAGGGAACTTCAACCTCCTTATATGGACAGTTCAACCTCTGATTCAATAGAGGTATTCCCCTGATGTAAGGGGGATAGGAGGGAATTCCTCAGATGTCCAGCAGTGGCCGTTTTTCCTTTCAATCTGTTTAAAGGGCTTTTGCTCCGGCACTTTTCTCAGCAATCTCTGGGTATAGATACACATGCAGGTGCAGGGTTTCTAGCACAGCAAACAAAACGCGTTTCTCCGCCTAAAAAGATATCAGCGGCTTCCTCAGTTGGCAACTGAGGAAGCCGCTGATGTCTTTTTAGGCGGAGAAACGCGTTTTGTTTGCTGTGCTAGAAACCCTGCACCTGCATGTGTATCTATACCCAGAGATTGCTGAGAAAAGTGCCGGAGCAAAAGCCCTTTAAACAGATTGAAAGGAAAAACGGCCACTGCTGGACATCTGAGGAATTCCCTCCTATCCCCCTTACATCAGGGGAATACCTCTATTGAATCAGAGGTTGAACTGTCCATATAAGGAGGTTGAAGTTCCCTTAACAGCAGGCATTCTCATTACTACGGGACTGGTAACTATATGTATGCTGCGGGTGTTTGTTCTCACAAAGGATGCCAGATTGATTTAAGCCTCATATTGGATATACAATTTTAGTAGCCTCTGTTGTCTTTATGTTGTAAGTCTTGTATTGTCTTGTTTTTATATATTGAAGTGCACTTCGCTTTTTGATATTGTTATTATTATTATTTTTTAAAAATAAAAAATATTGATTTTTGAATTAACTGACTCATTATTGTGCTATACACAACTGCGCCCCTTGGAAGCTCTTGTCGGTGCAAACTGCATGAGCTTTAACCCCTTTTTCCTGCTTTGTTTGAGGTACACACCCTCTAACAAGGGGCTGCAAACGTGTATAGCAACAGGGGATCTTGGATACATATTACCAGCGCTTCTATTCTAGCCTTCGGGCTAACTGTCGTTTTATTTATGATAATGTACTGATTTGATCTTGTTTTGTAAATGTATAATGTTAAAAGAAATTCTTCAGATTTTAAATAGGAAATTATATTTGATAGTGACTGTGGAAATGTGCCCATAACAATTGATGCCATTAGGTTGCTCTAGGTTAAGTAAGTAAGTTTAATTTATATAGCGCACTTTCTCCAACAGGACTCAAGGCACTTTACAGACATAAAAAAACAATACACATAATACAGAGGATGTTGGTAGTACAGTAATACCACTTTCACACTGCCTAAACGTTTAAAAAAAAAATTGTATTTTAAAACGGTATTTAAAAGGGGTCTGAGCCTTGACATTGAACTAGATTACCGTTTTAAATACCATTTAAATACCATTCACATCAGTCAACTAGTTTTAATCCCCTCAACACGTTTCAAGGCAGAATGCAAGGGACAGCCTATTACAGGTCTGTAATCTGTTGTTTTTTGCTAAATACCGTTTCAGATCCATTCTCACTGCATAAAAAACGGCTCTGAAACGTGTAGGACTCTGCTTTTTAAACGTGTTGAAATACCGGTTATCTTTAACCGGTAAATCAACTCTGACACTTTCCCACTGCAGCCTTAAACGTGTTGAAATGTGAAAAAAACAGCAATATACCGTTTTAAAAGTGCAGTGTGAAAGGGGTATAACCGTCAAGTCACAGACAAAAGGTTAACAATGCTTCTTTATTTTCTAGGGACATAAACACTATTCACGAAGGTCTTGGTGACAAAATTTCCATATTTACCCAATTCCTTTCCACCTTTATAGCTGGCATTGTTATTGGGTTTGTGAATGGCTGGAAACTGACGCTCGTCATCCTGTCAGTAAGTCCTCTCCTTGGTGTATCTGCAGCACTCTGGACCATAGTAAGTGTTTTCAATATTTGGCTCATTAATGGGTCGATGTATCAATAAATGGGAAGGTGGATCAGCGGAGAATTTGGGCAGAATGTAACGTTCTATAAGAACCCAAGATTTGGGGGAGGGAGACACAAACCAGTCCCTGGCCTGACTAAGCAAGCACGCCATTTGATACAGTATCTATCTATATCTGGGTGAGCAATGCCACCAAAGCACTTAGAAAGGACAAGAGTTTGCCTAGATATACAGGGTCTAGTTCCCTTCCAAATATATCTGGAAAACAAATTGTTAAGTTATGAGATAAGAAGTTTGGGAGGAGTCCTAGGTATAGCTTGAAAGAGGTACATGCAACCCGACTCCAGGAAATCTCATGGAGAGACCAGTCTGTAATAAATTTTTCAAAGGAGTGAAGTATTGGTTTAAAATTACAATTGGATAAATTACAGTCTCTGGTCACGTGCAATATTTAATAGACTGAGTTTTCCAGGCATACCAGTATTTGTCTTTCAGTAATGCAACTACCTCAAGGGGAATGTTTAAGAGGAGGGCTTCGGTCTTGGATGTGTTTCATTTATAAACGGAAATGTTAGTGTATTCTCTAGCACTTTATGTAGTGTGAAAAGTGATTCCCCAAGATTTAGGAGGCATAAAAGTAAATTGTCCGCAAAAAGGCAGATTTTATGAGGGATCCCACCCAGAATGAGCCCACTAATGCCGCCAGTAGACCTAATCTTTTCCAACAAGGGTTCAATGGCTAATAAAAAAAATAAGCATGGAGAGGGGGCATCCTTGTCTAGTACCATTGGATATAGCAAAGCTAGAGGAGAAACAGCCATTCACAAACACCTTCGCAGAGGGGAATGAGTATAAAGCAAACATAGGCCCTTATTCTGATTGGTGCGGCCGGATCCGAATATGCGGCCAGGACCGTGCGTGTATTTTTCATGGAATACGCCTCCTCCATCTCAGGGAACCTCCCCCATCATTCGATGGTCGCAGACCATCGAATGCAGGACCGAGTGGTCCACCAGCTCCCGCAACCTCAGACCACACGGACATTTTTCCGTGCAAAAGCAGGGATCTGGGCGGGCAGCTGACATCCGGCGATGTCATATGTCCGCCCCCTACACGTGCGTCACGACTGCATTACCATACGTACGCCCAGCGTTTGCATGGGAACGCCCATGAAATGCGGGGTGTATGCATATGGTAATGAGCCCAAATAGCCCTTCACGCCCCTCTCCACCCCCTGTTCGGAGTGTTCACATTTCATGCGGGATTTGGCCTTGCGTCCCGCTCGCACATGCGCAGAGACGCCTCTGCACATGCGCAGACACAAAACATCGGCGGTACGAACGCACGCGGATATTACCGCACCAACCAGAATAAGGGCCATAGAGTCAAGAAACCTACCACCGAAACCAAAGTGTAGAAATACAGACGAATAAGTATTTTGTAACGTGATCTCTAATTGGATACCCTATAAAACATTTCCTTTGTGTCATCGCACCTAATTACCCTCCTAAATATGTAAATGCTAATGACAGTGCTAACCAATTGATGACTGTGCGCTGGGGCTGCATGTTGGACAGTTGTGCATAAGAACCTCTTAGGATCCTGCATTCAGAATAACTCCTGCATACTGATTTCATGTGATAACCATGCAAAATGTTAACTCTACTTTGGTGGATAGATGTTGTTGGCTGCAATTACTGAAAGGCTGTATAGGATATAGACTTTGCTTGACTAAACCCTTTGAGTGCCAACATCTCTGTGAGCGATGTTCAAAATATCCACTAAAAATACCAGCGTCACTCATATTTGTTATATAAATTTAAATGAAAAAATATGGTGTAAAAACCTATTTTGACAAATTCACGTAGCACTCAAAGGGATAACAGGGAGGCAAGGCTGTTGACCAGGGCCCCTTACACATTGCTACTGTACATTTCCATTGCGGTGGGCACTGTGGCATAATGTGAACTATTGTGTGTTTTAGATACTTGTTGTACTGGGAGTATTTTCACATTTATAATTTTAATGACATCACTAGCATATTATATTGACCATTTTATTGGTACGGGCCCCCATACACCCCCATCCAGGACAGCAGGCAAGTCTCCTGCATCACGATGTCTCTACCAGCTACACCCTCTTTCTTTCTGCTGAGCCCTGATCACCCCTGCAAATAAAGATAATGTTGCCATTGTAAATCAGGGGGTGGGGCTACGATGACAAAGTAGGTAACTATGACTAATAATCACATACTGTAATTAGAATAGGAATTTATGTTTTTTGTTGTGTTTCCTATCACAGCTTCTTGCTTCCTTTACAATGAAGGAATTATCTGCTTATGCAAGTGCCGGGGCAGTGGCAGAGGAGATCATTACAGCCATACGGACAGTTGTTGCTTTTAACGGACAGGAGCAGGCACTGAATAAGTATGCTATACTAGTAATTGCTAATGCATTGTTTCTATTGCAGTCCTCCATTGGCTAATTATGACATGCTCTTGTAAAACAATATTAAGCCTCACAATTATTTTCTTAACACTAATATTGGTGTAATGATCACATATGTTTGTAATGCAATATTTTTTTTTTTTTGGGGGGGGGGGTGCTTTTGTTAGTTGTACCTTCCAATGGATATGCACAGTACTACCAACTCCTTTCATCGTCCATTTATAAGGTCATTATACTGTATGCATGATACCCATTGAAAAGGGCAGTTGTATGTGTGCACTGATAATGATGATGGATATGAAACCAAGCATGCCAGTAGGCAGTGAGTGGCTTCACTAGAGGTTGCAGGCCTCACCATTTGACACCAAATCAGCAGAGTTGCCCCCTCAAATTCTGTAACTAAGCAGCACAGTGGTCATCCTCTGTGCTGGGAGAGGCTAGGGGCTGAGCAAGCCTCCAGTGTGATGAGAACGGGAATGTGACAAGCAGCATCAGGGGGCATGGCTTTGCTGACATGAGACCACGCCCCTTAAACCTGTCACCACTGATAGCGATTCACATGACAAAAAAAGGGGAAGAAAAAAGAAACTCGGGTGGGGTGCACGCTAGACCCTCCTGAACTATTGTGCCTTAATGCGGTTTCAAAAGTTTTTTTCAAAAATTATTTTTGTTGTGTGGGAATTACATAATTAATGAAATTAATAAAATATTTTAAACCGCATTAAGGCACAATAGTTCAGGAGGGTCTAGTGTGCACCCCACCCGAGTTTCTTTTTTCTTCCCCTTTTTTTCATGTGAATTAACTCTGTATAACTCGGGGGTGCACCACTCACCGTCACAATAAGTGCACGGGGAACTGTCCCTGGTTTGAACTGTGATCAACACGGAGAGCATCTCCAAAGGTTAGTTCTGACCCCATACTGAACATCAATATAATAAAATTGTTAAAGAATCCCCACTAGTGCGAATCCCCCCAAAACCCCCCTTTTTTTCTTGACACCACTGATATCGATGCCAATAGGGCATACCAGTATATATGTATGCATGTATGTATGTATGTATGTATATATATATATATATATATATATATATATATATATATATATATATATATGCATGCATTTAGATCCAAGCAGGAATAATTACTGTCAATTTGTGTTCATCACATGTATCAACTCCATTTTAGTTTTTGATTTGTGCCACCATGTCAAAGAGTTACTGGTTCTTTTTTTGATGCTTAACTCGTCAGATTTGCCTTTTTTTTTTGTTCTTTAGGTCATTTTACATTTATGTATATATGTTTCCCTGGCAGGTACAGGGAGAATTTGCGAGATGCAAAAAAAGTGGGCATAAAAAAGACAATAACAACAAACGTTTCAATGGGTCTCACTCAGTTCCTTATATTTGGAGCGTACGCCTTAGCTTTCTGGTATGGAACACAACTAACAGTGACTGAACCAAAAAATTACACCATTGGGAATGTTCTGATCGTAAGTGACACTTTTTTCTTCATTTTAAAGGTTTAATAATCAGACTTAAAGTGAACAATTTTTGCTATTATTGATTCCAAACATATGACATTTATATGTTTTTATTACATTGTGGTGAAAAGTTCTAAAAAGTTTTGCTTATGATTAAAATTTTTATCTGCATATTATTTATCATGTACCAGTGCTTGAGTATAAGAAGTATTAGTGACTTGGACAAGTACACTTGGAATCTAATACTGATAGATAAACTGATCAGAAGTGCTAATCACATATACAGTATACATTGGTTTCGGTAAATTGGCTGGAATTTTTTTAGATACATGAATGATATATGAAGGAGGAATATTCTTGAATGGATGCAAAGTAAACACCTAGAATAGGCTTGGATCTTACTTTCTAGAATCTACTGATAGATTCCCATATACATGCATTACTAAAGATCAAAAAGGGTTGATTATACCTAAGGATAAAAAAAGGAGGCAGGCTAGATGGGCCCAATGATTCTTATCTGCCATCAAATTCTCTGTTTTTATGATTCATTATGGCCAAGTTCCTTATTGATTAGAGTCATTTATTATGTTAAGAACTAGAGCCAATCTGAAATAAAACTAATTTAATTTTTTAATTTGTCAACTCCGAAATACCCTAAATATATCCAAGTATCATTGGCGACAAAACAATTGTCTATTAAATAGTACTGCATTATCATCACATATTTGTGAAATGTTCTATATACTTTTTTATTACTGAAATAACGAAAACATTTTTTAGTTAAACCAATGAACAAAATGCACCAATCACATCGATGTTAAAGCTCATACCTAAACTTGATGCCGAGCCAGTATTCTGTAGTTAGTAAAGTTCTGTTAGTGGTAAATTCATATGGATCACACCACAGTTATTATAAGTAACCATGACAATATACTACTTGTGAAAGATCATCATGGTTTTTAAAGGGATAATCACAGAAAATATGTGAAATCAAAATCCATAGGCTTTAATTATAATAAGATTATTTGCACATTATTAACTTCAGCGCTGTCTTGAGCTGAAAAATGCAGCAGACAATTTATGCAGCAGACACATTAGATAATGTGTAATCAATAAGGTGCGTGACAGGTTCCTGCAGAGGGGGCGGCATCGGCAATTGAATACACACTTTCTGATGCCAGGCGCGATGAGCACTGGCGTGGTAGGCGGGGGAAGGGGCGGGGGCAATGCTACACTCCACTAAAGATGTCCTCGGTCAGCCCTGCATGCAGGATGCTCTTAAGAACCTACGGAGGATATAAATTGCGTTATATTTACATAGTCCATGATCATATTTTTTTTCATCATTAACAGGTATTTTTTTCGGTGCTCATCGGTACTTTTTCCCTTGGTCAAGCAGCTCCTAACGTAGAGAGTATTGCCAATGCACGTGGGGCTGCCTATGAAGTCTACAAAATAATCAATCAGGTAAAGTGATTCGCACACTTTTGTAAAGGCTGTATACAGATGCATCCTTACTGGTCTAGTCTCTGTATGCTATGAGCCGTGACCCACAGGGTGCGCTATGTGCTCAAAGGGGGGATCGCCTGAGGGGGGAGTTTTCACTCCCTGCTCCGGCAGACAAGGTGCTCATACATCCTGTCGGTGTTCCTTCCTACCTTTATGTTGTGCAAACATTTTTTAGTGGTTTGACAAAAATGCTAACCTTTTTGGCAATATTTATTTATTGAAGTGTTGTTATTGGTTCTTGGTGTTTTATTTCATATTTTTGTTTTCAGGGTCGACCAATAGACAGCAGTTCTAAAGAAGGACACAAGCTAGATAAATTGATTGGACATATTGCGTTTAAGAATATTCATTTCTCCTACCCTAGTAGACCTGATATACAAGTGAGTATTAATCATTTAAAAGTCTAACCATGAATATATCTAGATCTGTTTTGACATTGACAGTCTGGTTCTATATACAGTAAGCCCCAAATACAAAATATGGGCATCTCTTTTAGCTTTTTTCGTGCTGGACATTTGATCATGTGCAGAAATTCATACTGAACTTAATGCAAGACTGACCTTGAGTAAAAATGGATCATTCTTAACAAACTGTGTACAAATGGTGCAGGCTACATTCACTTATTTGCATGTACTTTATATAGAAAGTACAGATGGAGCACCTCTCAGCCAGCACGTGGCTCGCCAGATTGCCCCCCGCTGGCGAGATAGCGCTCCATCTGACCGAGACGCGCAAGCACCCCACACGCATGCGTGTCCCAGTTTACGGGCGTCGGGGGACGCGAACATGAAGCGGAGACAGGCAGGGCTGGGGGGGGGGCGGGGATGTGGGATCGGGCGGTGGGGACCGGCGCGGAGCTCCTTAGTAAGGGGGCTGGCAGCTGCGATCTGACCGCCAGCCCCTGCAAGAATAAAGAACGCTCCATCTGTAAATACAGTGGGGCGCGGATCATTGGGCCGACAGTAATAAGGTCGACCCCAAAAGGTCCACATGCACAAGGTCAGCATGGTAAAAGGGTTGACATAAGCAAGAGGTCAACACAGAAATGGACAACCATGAGTTTTTAAGGTTTTTTGTGTTAGGGGGTTAGGTAGTAGATTTCAGCATGTGGACCACCATTTAGTGTACCATATACAGTATCCTCAATGCGCTCATCAAGCATCGTGCCAGATGCCTCACTCTGCTACTACTGCGTTCGGCACACTTTAGCGTTCCCCATCATACTCCACGTGGATGGTTAAGTGTGAAAAACTCATGTTGACCTTTTCATGTATCAACCATTACCATGTCTACCTTTTGCGTCCATGTCCATCTAATGGATGTGGACCAATCAATAGTGAATCGGCCTATTGACTGTTGACATAATGCAAGTCAACCCAAAGTCCAGATTCCGTACAATGAATGTGAGTTTATCATATGATTATTACCTGTTTCTATGGCCCGTTCTTAAATCATCCACATTACTTTTCCCTAATAACCTGAAATACATGAAGGATGTTGATTGTGAATGTCACAAATTTATGTTGCTCCCGTAAAAATGTCACATTGTAAAATAGAACAATTGAAATATTAACACAAACTGAAATTAGAGAAGCTGCTTATTCTTCATCTGCTTTCAAAATAATGACCATACTTATATAGTGCATCACTCCAATGCAAATCAAACGTTTACCAAAAACGTGTACAGGTATATGATATATTGTAAGACTGCTTGTTTTGTGTTATAATGTAGATTCTAAAGGGTCTTAACCTCCAAGTTAAAGCTGGACAGACCGTTGCCCTCGTTGGGTCCAGTGGTTGTGGAAAAAGCACCACCATTCAGCTGCTGCAGAGATTCTACGATCCTGCATTAGGGGAAGTAAGTGTTTGTGAGCAAGCCCAGCATTAATATTTATTCTAGATTTTTGTTTTATCAATGGAACTTGGTGTGTAACATGTTCTTTCTGATCTTAGGTGACAGTTGATGGACATGACATACGGACCCTCAATGTGCAGTGGTTACGAGAAAATATAGGAGTTGTCAGTCAGGAGCCTATTTTGTTTGGAACGACAATCAGAGAAAATATTCGCTACGGAAGAGAGGATGTTACTGACGCTGAGATAGAACAAGCGACCAAAGAAGCCAATGCCTATGACTTTATATCTAAGCTTCCAGATGTAAGATAACATTGCTTACCGTATATGAACTGCATAGATATATTTAGGAACAGATCTTAATTTGTCTTAATGTATCACTGTTTGGCAGAGGTCAGAAATGATACAATTTAATTTTAACCCATTGAGTGCCAACATCTCGGTGAGAGATGTGCAAAATATCCACTAAAAATGCCGGCGTCGCTCACATTTGTTATATAAATTCAAATACAAAATGTTGTGTATAAAAACATTCTGTTTCCTATATAAGGTAATATTACAGGTCATTATGATGAATACAAATGTTTGCATGGCAATATTTACACCTACTGTATATAGTCAAATTCACTTGACACTCAAAGGCTTAATATCTTAAGTATCTAGCCAACAAGAAGTTTAGGTTTTAGAGACCCCTGATTCTGCCTGGGCTATCCAACACTTAGTAAATTATTATATTAAACTATTTTATATTGCTCAGCAGGGGTATGGGTCATAGGGTCAAGTCGACATTAATAAGGCCGATAGTCATTAGTTCGACCACTATTGGTCGACAGGCCATAGGTCAACACAGTACAAAGGTCAACATGTCTTGGGTAGACAGGGTCGGAAGGTCGACATGAAAAAGTGTTCACATGAAAAAGGTTGACATGAATTTTTCTGATTTTTTTGTTTCTATGTCAATTTAAGTCAACATAGCCATTGTATAAGTGAATGGAAAAAAAAAAACTTTTTGGATTTTTTTGGGTGAAAAAGTAATTTCACCAAAGTGATTTGACCAAAAAGTCAACCTTTTTCATGGCGACCTTTTCCATGGAGACCTTTTGCACATGTCCACCTTTTTCATGTGTCGACTTAAGGTCTGCTGACCAATAGTGGTCAACCTATTGAGTGTTGACCTCTTTATTGTCGATCTGCCGACCACATCCCGCTCAGCAGCAGAGCCACAGGTTACTCACCACGCTATACCATTGAAATGATTTGTCCATAACCTACAGCTGTATTTTCTGTATCCAGATACATTCTGCAAGAGAATTATGTTGATATGTTTTATGTTTCTTTCCAGGGGTTAGACACAATGGTGGGGGAAAGAGGAGCCCAGCTCAGTGGAGGCCAGAAGCAAAGAATAGCTATTTCTCGGGCTCTTGTTCGTAATCCCAAAATCCTGCTGCTGGATGAGGCCACATCAGCTCTGGATACACAGAGTGAGCGTATTGTGCAGAATGCTCTCGATAAGGTACAAACAGGCCACAAATTTTCATACTTCCATTGAGTTAATCCCTTACAATGTTTTTTTTTCCTATATACAGTATTTAGTGTTTGTGTGCTGTATAAGAAATGTGATATTTATACTTGTTCTCGATCTCCATAAGGCTAGAGCTGGCCGCACCACAATTGTGATAGCTCATCGGCTATCCACCATCCGTACAGCTGATGTCATTGCTGGGTTTCACAATGGCGTTTTGGTGGAACAAGGATCACATGCAGATCTGATGGAAAAGAGAGGGGTGTACTATTCTCTTGTAATGCTGCAGGTATTGTTTTTTTATTAAATTTTTTTGTGGTGTACTGTAAATTTAAATGTAATATATGCTAGTTTTTTTGTCACTAATTTATGAACTATATATATATATATATATATATATATATATATATATATATATGCAAAAAAATAAAAAAATAAACAGTGCTATAAGAATAAAATGTTTGCAATTTTCTTAATGAAAAGTTTTTGAATTTACTAAAAAGTATGACTCAGTGTTCTAAAACAGTAACATGGAGGGAGTTACTAGAGACCAGCCCCTGTGTCTACAGCTCAGTATTTATACATATAACCTGACCACACTTGTAAATATATAGGGGGAAATTTACTAAGATGTGTATTCTACTTCACATGTGATGTTGCTATGCCCAACCAATCAGATGCTGTCTACTATCTTCTAGAGGGTGCTAAATAAATAAGAAGTAGATTATGATTGGTTGCCCATAGCAACATCACATGTGAAATCTTATTCCCATCTTAGTAAATTTCCCCCCAAGTGGTTACAGGGTGCCCGTTTTATTGAAGGGAGTTTCCACAAGCCTTATTTCAGCTCTGACTGAGGGGCACATATTTTTGTCTTCTCTTTTTTACTGTCCTGATATTCTTAGTGAATTATTTGCACTAGATCTGGGTCCATATTTTGACTTGAATAATGCCACATCGCGGGTCTCCATATTTTAACATGGCCATACCAACCTGGTGTAACCTGGTGCTGGTTGGTTGCAATGGGACCCCACTCGATATCATCCTGCTTTAGTGGTAACCAACCCTTGTGATAGCGATAGTGCTGTTTACTTATTGTAGGCTAAGTAAACACACATACATTTATTTAATATGGCAAATATGCAGATATAATTAAATAAGGCTACAAAATTTGTGGCAGTAATTTTGAATTCTAGTACAAGCCACAAAAAGAAAGCCTACCCCAATCTGGACCACTTTTTTCAATGTATTTTTTTAAACACAGAATTATGAAAAACATGAAGAGGACACAGAAGATGATGACAAGGAAACAGAAGACGAGGAAGAAGGAGAACTATTTGAATATGACGATAAAGACACTGAAGATAAAACAAAAATTGCTGATTATGGGTTAGACATTATAAGCAGAGATAACTTGCACAGACATTCCAGCAAGAGGAAAAGTAGAAGATCTACAATAAGGAAATCCAAGTCCAAAAAGTCTACCACCAATGCAAACCCGGTAAACTGCATAATCAAGCACATATTACTATATTTTAAAAAGGTCTAGTTTTGTTGCTAGTTATGTTATGGATGTGTCCTCATACTAGTCTCAATATACCATGCAGTGTGAGTAAGTCCAGGTTAACTCTGCTAGCGCTGGGCATCTTTTATAACTCAAAAATGAATCTTAGTCACAATGTACTTACACTTCCGGTGGGGACGGGGATGGTCACAAGCATGCGAGCTCCTGTCCACCGGAGCTTCCATCCTCGTCCCCCGGTGAAAGGGCACCCCGTGGATGGAGGGAGGTTGACGGGGAGAAGGCAGAAAATTCCTAGTGTGCGCAAGCACACGTGGCCAATAAAGTTGATTCTTTTTTATTCTATTCTATGTAATGTGAAGCACAAATTACTAGGTCTGAAAAAAGGTCAGCTGCATCATAGCACTTTGTATACAGATTTGGCATATTGCAAATAACATGAAAAATATACTTGGCATGAGCAGAGCCATAGGGCACCTGGCACGTTGGTGGGGGCTGTTTGGCTTGATAAAACCAATTGAATTTTTTTTTTCTTTAATATTTTCTTAAATAAATAATATTAATTTTATAATTTTTTTCCATACAGGTTGTGGAAGAGGAACTACCCAAATTCTCTCTGCGTAGGATACTAGGGCTCAACAAACCGGAAATGGGCTATATAGTCATTGGTGTCATTGCTGCAGCCATATCTGGAGGCATATACCCAACTTTTGCAGTCGTATTTGGGAAAATAATTGGGGTAAGATTTTAAATACTGTACATGCAACATCCTTGTTCATTTGTATTATGTTTTATGTTGCTCTAAGACATCTTTTTTAAACCTATTATTATTAATATTATATCATTTTAGTCATTTAGCATCCAAGATCCAGATGAAAAAAGTCAAAGGACAATCTTGCTTTCCCTTATGTTTCTTGTGCTGGGAGTGATCAGTCTAATAGTATACATTGTCATGGTATGTATGTTTTTTTATTTGTTATTAAACTTTATGAAAATGTATACAAATACCGTATATTATATGAAGAAGAATGCTGTATGTAGATGTCAGTCGTAGCATTGTTGGTATCCCTTTGTGATAAAGAAAGTGTTACACAAGAAGTGCCTCTGCAGTCATTGGGCGGTATTCAATGTGAATACCGGCGACGTGCAGCGAATCCTGTTTAGGATTCGCTGCACATTCGCCACTGGTCCCTGCGTTCCGGAGCCTCGCCGGCTCCGGTATTCAACGAGTCAGCACATGAATAAAAATAGCATGCCCCTCCTCAGAATAAAATTCCAGATTTTTTAACACCAATTGTAAAAAACAAAACACTTTATTTTAAAAGTTCACATTCCACTTCACCATAAAAAGATAGCGATTGCTACTCGGTGAATCATGGCGAAAAAAACCTTGAAATGTATTCGCCATCTGGTCATTGAATAGGGTGATTCACCGTTTTAGTCAGAAATTCGCCTTACAGCACAAAATCGCAATAAAAACCTGGCGAATCAGCCTCATTGAATACCGCCCATTGTGTAGCATGGCTACAGTTAGTAAAGCCACACCTGTGCAGTTCTCCAGAGTCCTGTATTGATTTGTACAAGGAGGAATTTAGAGACGAATAAAGAGATATCCACAGCATAAAAAATGCATTTTCTTTTTTCTTTCAGGGCTTTGCTTTTGGAATTTCTGGAGAAAACTTAACCATGAGACTAAGGTCTTTGTCATTTAAGGCACTCCTCCGCCAGGTACGGCAGATTGTTTATTAGATTGAATATACATGTTTAATTTGCACATCTAGATGCTGAGATAGCCCACTGGGAAAATAATGGGAGCATATTTTGATGAACTCGTTCTCCATTTAAATATAAATTTACCCTCACAACTTTTGGCTGCCATTTTCAATAAAACACTTACAGTAGCTGCCCATCCCTGCTAATCGGGTTCAATGTGTTTCAGTAGACTGCATGGAGATGGAAGTAAAGGAAAAAAAAAAGTATGATTACACATTGGCAAAACCATGTGCAGAGAGATTTAGATTTGAGATGGGAATGTCCAGTAATTTGTCAGCTGGATGCAAATAAATAAATGTTCGCAACCGTTGCATTGCAACATGGTTTGCTGAAGTACTTCGGTATTTTTTTCTCATTTTTGCTTTGCTCCCATCTCTGTATCAACCACTAGATGTTTCCAGAGGGGGAAATCGGATTAATCCTGGGGGAACTGGGGCATATGGAAGTCTAGCTTTAGGCTTTGGGAAAATAATAGATTTCTATTTATAGTACTATTCCACTTGTACTCAGTTTAATCATGAAGAATTACTTTATTTAGCTCCAAAAATGGAGATCTTTCTGAGTTTTATTGTGGGAAGTGGGAACCGATGTCATTTTCAGATGACGTTAGTTCCAGGAACCCCAATATGCTCTGTGAGGAGGTCTGGGTTGCAAAGAGTCTACAGGCAGCTGAAACCAGCCAGTTTTAGCTTTCAATCAGCAACAATGCTTAAAGTGGGACTTTACAGGTGGTATGGGAAGTTGGAATTTGAGTTTATTTATTTCATTTATTTAGATATTTATTAACAGTTTCTTAAATAGCACAGCATATTCCGTTGCGCTTAGTTCATCAAAAGTTGGATGTTTTTGGCTCCGAATAGGAGCGGGCGGTTGGATTCAGATATTTTGGCCATGTTAAACATACAACTTGGCCAATGGCAGCACAGATGGTATAATGGTTAGCATTACTGCCTCAGAGCACTGAGGTCATGAGTTCAATTCCCACCATGGCCCTAACTGTGCAGAGGTTGTATATTCTCCTCGTGCTTGGGTGGGTTTCCCCTGGGTGCTCTAGTTTTCCTGCCACATTCCAAAAATGGTAGTTAATTGGCTCCCAACAAAATGAACCCGAGTGAATGTGTGTTTATGTATATGTGGGAATATAGATTGTAGCTCCACTGGGGCAGGGACTGATATTAATGTTCAAATATTATCTGTAAAGCGCTGCGGGATATGTGTGCACATAAATAACTGTTAATAAATAATAAAATGGTAACATAGTAACATAGGGGTTTATTCTAGTTCATTCTTTCTGACAAAATCCTTCTTAGATGGACAAAACCATGTGCACTGCAGGGGGGCAGATGTAACATGTGCAGAGAGAATTAGATTTGAGTGAGTTATTTTGTTTCTGTGCAGGGAAAATACTGACTGCATGATTTTACACTTCAATATAGATCTCACTTTGAAGAAAAACCCCACCCAAATCTAATTCTCTCTGCACAAGTTACATCTGCCCCACCCGCAGTGCACATGCTTTTGTCCATCTAAGAAGGATTTTGTCAGAAAAAATGGACTAGAATAACCCCCATAGTAATTAAGGTTGAAAAATGATGTTAGTCCATCGAGTTCAACCTATTTGACTTGATGAGTTAGAACATCAGACACAAAATAGTTCTATAAAGTCAGACATAACTAAAGGTGTTTTTTTGGGCAAGTTTTATTTGTCAATGTTGAAATTCAAATACAAGTTAAAAATTATTGCACATTTACAACAAACACTTAATGTATAAATTATTTCGGTACTTGTTTCCTAGCACGGCCACAAATCTTGGCCATCGGGGGTAATTTTAGTGGCCTGCGACGCGACCGACGCGATGCCCCCGATTTTTCCATTGAAATGCATTGAAAACAGTGAAGAATGGTAAATGGGCCAGAAAGCCCAAAAAACCCCCCTGACCAGTGAAATGTCCCCCCAAAAGTAGTTCACGCCACCCCGCGATGAACGCGAACCCGAAGCGTGGCGAGCGCAGCGAGTCCGCGAGGGGCGGCGGTACGCGTCCTCCGACCTTTTCATACCCCCACTATCCACTAGGGCGTGGAGTGAGAATAGATTAGTGTGGCGAGCGCAGCGAGCCACCGAGCCCGAAGCGTGGCGAGCGCAGCGAGCCCCGCGAGGGGACGCGTATACCTTCACAGGTAAACGAGTCCCTTCGCGGGCTTCACAGGTATCCGCGTCCCCTCGCGGGGCGCGCTGCGCTCGCCACGCTTCGGGCTCGGTGGCTCGCTGCGCTCGCCACACTATTCTATTCTCACTCCACGCCCTAGTTGATAGTAGGGGTATGAAAAGGTCGGAGGACGCGTACCGCCGCCCCTCGCGGGCTCGCTGTGCTCGCCACGCTTCGGGTTCACGTTGATCACGTGGTGGCGTAAACTACTTTTGGGGGGACATTTCAATGTTCAGGGGTGTTTTTGGCCCATTTACCATTGTTCCTATGATAATTTTGGTAAATTGAGCCATTTCACATTGTTTCCTATGGGAAATCGTGGTCATCGCGGGTAAATTGAGGCATTTAACATTGTTCTCTATGGGGAAATCGCGGGCATCGCGTCTGGCCCATCGCACCCGATTTTTTTGCGCATGCGATGCCCGCGATGGCCCCGATTTTACCCCCGATGACCGCGATTATGATCGTTGTGGCCGTGCTAGGAAACAAGTACCATTATTTCTAACTTTAAAATCATACAAAAAAAATCTCTCAAAGTAGCTCATGAACTATACATGTAATTTTTGCACTTTTCCAGCGGTGTGCCAATATTCTGTGTGTAATTGTGGCTGTATCTGCATACCAAATTATGTTACAGGGTTTGGCAGGAAAACACTGTAGAATAAAATTTTATATACAGAAAAAGTTGCAATTACTCCCAGAATATATGCATACGGCATATCATTTAAATGAGCAGAAGCTACTTGTGATGTGGAAACAGTTCAATACAGTATAAGACAAGTACAGGGTATATAAACATTTCTCCTTTTTTTGTTACAGGAAATTGGATTCTTTGATGATCATGCAAATGCAGTTGGTGTTTTACTGACCAGACTTGCTACAGATGCATCACAAGTAAAAGGGGTATGTATAAATGACACTCTGTAATCCATCAGTTTGTCAATTTACTGTTAGTGCCCCATTCCGACCTGCTCGCTGGGCTGCAAGTATTCGCAGGTAAACGCCGCCCCGCCAAGCACGTTTGCAGCCATGCACACAGGTGAAATATAATTTGCGACTGAATGATCTTTTCACCCTGCACGCAGTGCCGAGTGAGTCCTGGCTCAGGAGAAGAGACTGCTAATGACATCAGCGGCCCTCCCTCCCGACAGCCGGGAATGCCTGTGTTTTCTGGGGTACACCCAGAAAGTGCTGGTGGCACTCCCCCAAACGGCCACCTGCTGTCAATCAAACAGTGAGCGACTTGAGGGCTCATTCACGGTCCTCTGATGATCGCTCAGGCTGCAGATTTGCAGCCCAGCGAACAAAACTGAATTGAGCCCTTACATTAAAGTGGATCTTACCTATGATTCTGAATAGAAAGTTTTATCATACATTGCATGTACAAAAGTGATTTTATGCATTTTGTTCATATAAATTCACCCATTTTATCACTTGTTGACGCTTAGTAGATCTGACCCTTTTTGTGAATTGAGCGTTTTGGGGTGGGAACTGAGCCATGATCATGTGATAGGACTGAAATGTTTTGTCTTGTGGGACTGCAGGTAGAGTTCCATGCTATTTTATATATACAGAATAGGGGAGCCTATTTCAGATGTATCTCATCTACCTAGCATGGCGCTGGTGAAAGTGCTGATATCAATAATGATGGTTTCAGCTGTGGATGGAGCAGCTTCCAGCTTAAAGACATGTTGATCCTTGCATTAGCCCCTCGGAAACTTGCATTCGTATAAATGAGTAAATCCTACTGTACTTCACTGGCATCGCACAAACACTGCCTGACCATGTGTTATGCCTAACATGCCTGAAAACAAGGCTTTACTTAAACTCAGTGACTTGTGATGTGTGATGGACATTCTTAGAAATATGGTAGCAGGTACTGAGCATATAATCTGTCATAATAGATCTGTTTTTGAAAACAAAATAAAAAAAAAAACAAGGAAAAAAAAAAGAAAACTGCATCTGTACATCCCAAAAATAATTCATATTTAACAAACTTTTTCTTTCAATGATCTCCTTTTTAAAAAAATTAATAAAACAGAAAAAAAATTATTCTGTTTGGGGACATTGCAATTTAAAGTAATTGCTAATTTTACAATGGTGCCTTCAAGTGGGGCTGGCATTTTATTATTAATACTAATTTCACTTCTTTTTTCTATCTCCAGGCTACTGGCAGTCGTATCGGTTTGATCACTATGACGGTGTGCACTCTGCTGACAGCAATCATAATTGCGTTTGTGTATGGTTGGCAGCTAACACTGCTTATTTTGGCATGCGTACCATTTCTGATTGGTGCAAATTTCATTAGAATGAAATCCATGTCTGGCCATGCATCAAAGGATCAGAAAGCGTTAGAGGAAGCTGGAAGGGTAAGTCAGCTTATTTGTCAAAATGGGAGCAAAAAGACTTTATATGGCTCATGATGCTGTCAATTATATTTACTTCTAAGGAAGGAGGATAAATCATTTCAAATTGCAAGGTATAATAAGCCCCGTACACACGGGGGAGATATATTGCTCAGCCATATATTGCTAGCAATATATGGCTGAGCAATATATTGCTCAGTTTCTCCTTTTCATCAGCGACCAGAGATGGTTGCTGATGAAAGGTGCCGCAGAGGTAATCAGCTGGTTGCTGGAGCAAGCTCCTGAGACCAGCGATTAGAACGGGGCTGAAAACGGGAGCACGCACCCGGGTATTAATCGCCGGGGCACACTCCCATCGCTGGCAATATGGTCGCCTGCGACCATATTTCCAGCGATTTCAGCCCCTATCACCCCCGTGTGTACACAGCAACAGTCCTAAAATAGAACAGTGGCACCATGGTTAGCATTGCTGCCTCACAGCACCAGACAGCTGTTCATGATAAACCTAAATCTGACCAAAGCCTTATCAGTGTGGAGTTTGCATGTTCTTCTTTTGATTGCGAAGGCTTCTTTCAGGTACTCCAATTTCATAACACAACCCCCAAACATACTGTTAAGTTAAATTTAACTTAGAAAAATGCCCTTATTCAGATCTAATCGCAGTACAAATTTTTTCTCAAAATGGGCAAAACCAGAGAGAGTTAAATTTGGGTGGGGTGTGTTGAAGCTGAAATCTTAATTGTAGTGTAAAGATAATGCAGCCAGTATTTACCCTACACAGAAACAAAATAACACAAACAAATCTAACTCTCTCTATACATGTTACATCTGCCCCACCTGCAGGGCACATGGTTTTGCTCAATTTGAGAACAAATTTGTACTGCAATCAAATCTGAATCAAGCTGCCCATACACGGTCCGTTTAACAGATCCGTTTGGGACTTATATAGTACATATTGCATCGCATTGCATGCCTTGTGCATGCAGTGTGCATGCAATGCGATGCGATGTGATAACCAGCTAGTACAAAAAGTATGTGCAGCACATACTTTTTGTACCGTACGATGAGATGCGCGAGAGCGCGCATCTCATAGTACAGAACGGACCGTCTATGGGCAACTTAAGGGACAAAATAAACCCTACTATGAATGTCTGTGTGGTAGGGACTGTGGGGGGAAATAGTGCCCCCTGCCTATTCAATGCTGCCGTTTCCCATAGCATTGAAGGCAGTTTCCAACAAACAGAACCCCCCTGCGTGCACCACTGCCAACAAGCATGCTTAGTGGGCATTGTTCATCCAAATAACAATTTCAAATATCTGGATAATATATATATATATATATATATATATATATATATATATAACCTCCAAGAAAGCAGGCATCACTCCGGGGCTTGGTGAATTAAATGGTGAAGTTTATTTTCCTTCTAAACGGTCTACGCCGTTTCGGGCAATCGCCCTTTGTCAGGACCAGAAGAAATAACAAGTGCAACAACAAAGTGAAAAGTAAAAAATGGACTTACATATAGGGGACCCACCGTGTACACGGCGGGTCCCCTATATGTAAGTCCATTTTTTACTTTTCTTGCCCGAAACGGCATAGACCGTTTAGAAGGAAAATAAACTTCACCATTTAATTCACCAAGCCCCGGAGTGATGCCTGCTTTCTTGGAGGTTGTATTGGTGGCAGCATAGCCACAGGGGAAGGCACCCGGGCCCTAACCATCATCAAGCAAGGAGTGCCGGACACACCATACGTTCTATATATATATATATATATATTTATATTTATATTTATGTTATTGCTTGTTATAGAGTAATGAAATTGGTAGTTTTATATCTATGGCTATTTTTTATTTCAGTTTGTTTTAATTAAAATCTATGTCCGTAACGTGATTTGCAATTCACATTAGTGTTAATACTCGACCAAAATACTTATACTTGATGATTTAGCTTGCAGCTACTATTTTGTTACAGTATATTTTGTAACTGCTTTAAAGCACTATGCTAATATGCTGTTAAACCTATTTTTGTTTTTTTTCCTGCAGATCTCAACTGAAGCTGTTGAAAACATAAGAACAGTGGTATCACTGACAAGAGAAGAGGCATTTTACAACAGATATAATGAAAGTTTATCAGGCCCTTACAAGTACGTCATAGAGTTTTTTATGTTATACAGTTAATTTTATAATTACAGCGGCAGATGCCGCTGTATTAAATGTCTTATTATGTCTAAACTAGGTTAGAATTGGTACAATCGGTTAACCGTAGTACTGTACATATCACCTGTACTGTATATTGTTAACCCTATTTTTAACCCTTATGTAGTAGACGGGCGCCCAATTTGAATACTTACAGTAACTTAGGAAATTTGCATCACATCGCATGGGCGAGCGCAGCGAGCCACTGAGCCCGAAGAGTGGCGAGCGGACGCAGATTACTTTACATGTATTCCGCGTCCCCTCGCGGGGCCCGCTGCGCACACCAGGCTTCGGGCTCGGTGGCTTGCCAGACTATATAGAATCAAGTCCGCGCCAATGTGGATAGTAGGGGTATGAAAAGGTCAGAGGACACATTCCGCCGCCGCTCGCCACGCTTCGGGGTGGCGTGGATAGTGGGGGGGGGGTGCCTAAAACATCATTGTATGTCATACAATGTCATACAATGATATTATTGTATAGCTAATGTAATGGCATCGTACGCACTATAAAATCGCATGCGATCGCATGCGATGTTGCAGGAGGTGCGATGCGATACGATCCCCGAGGGCTAAGAGAGCAGCGAATAAATTACATAGGAAAATCGCAGCGCATTGCATCGCACGGCCCTTAAAATGGCCGATGCGATGCGATTTTCCTACGCATAATAGCCCACTAAACAAATTGCTTAGTGGGTGCCCGTCTACTACATTAAGTACCGTAATATCCGCTAAAAATGCCAGCGTTGCTCACATTTGTTATATAAATTCAAATAAATAATGTGTAAAAAAAATGATGATGAATAAAATTGTTTGCTTGACAATTTTCTCACCTATTTTGACAAATTCACTTGGCACTCAAAGGGTTTAACCATAATTTTGTTAGCTAAATCAATACCTACGAGAATGCCTCTTATGTACTTTCAATTTGTGGCTTATAGGGGATGATGTAAGAATAGGTGGTACAGGGGCAATGCAGAATATGCAAGAGGGGGTTTCCAGAGAGGGGTGGAGCTAAGCCCGTGGGTAAATACTGAGGTGATCCAGTATATGCTGGGTCCATTAAACTAGTATACATATATATAGACCTACATAGATAGATAGATTACATTTATATTATAACAGTCATAGAGTAATCTCCATTTTAAAAATGTATTAGAAAATCACCACTGAATAGAAGTATGACAATGCCAGGTGTGAGATGCCAGGTGTGTGTGTGTGTGTGTGTGTGTGTGTGTGTATATAAGGAGAGAGTGCAGCGCCACTTATGATGAACAGTCCGTTCCCTAAATTCATGCAGTTATTTAAGATACTCTCAAAACGTATTAGCGTCAGCTAACTTCTAAGTAATACAGTAAGTGATGGTAAGTGACGTATACAGCGACCTATGGTATAGTTAACTGATTATAACAAATATATATACAGATGGAGCACCTTTTGTTCAGCGCCAGCTCTCGCCAAATTATCTCCGCTGGCTAGAGCTGGCGGAGAGGCACTCCATCTGACAGGGACATGCAAGTGTCTCACTGCCTCTCTGCTGTGGGGAGCGGAATCCCTTCCTGTCTCCACTTCAGGGAGACGGGCAGAGTTAGGGTGGTGCGTGTGGCTGCGGGCACTGACAGGGGAGTGGTGGGAAGTCGGCGGTGGGCCCCAGACTGAATGGGGCACATGAGCATCTCGTGCGCATGCGGCCCCTTCGTCTGATGGCAGGTCCTGGGGCCTTATTCTAGTTCACTCTTTCTGACAAAATCCTTCTTAGATGGACAAAACCATGTGCACTGCAGGTGGGGCAGATGTTACTTGTGCAGAGAGAATAAGATTTGGGTGGGGTTTTACTTCAAAGTGAGATCTACACTGCAGTGTAAAAATAAAGCAGTCAGTATTTTCCCTGCACAGAAACAAAATAACTCACCCAAATCTAATTCTCTCTGCACATATTGCATCTTCCCCCCTGCAGTGCACATGGTTTTGTCCATCTAAGAAGGATTTTGTCAGAAAGAGTAAACTAGAATAAGGCCCCTGGTGATTGGCGATAGAATAGCCAGGACCCGCTCTAATGAGAGACACTCCATCTGTAGTTATGACATATATATAGATAATAATAATTGTAATAAAATTATTATAATAAAATAATAATAATAAATAGAAACTGGTGAGCGAGATGATTGTATTTAAAAAAAATGATGTTTAACTAACATACGATTGGTTGACAATACAATATTATAAAAACAATAGAGAGAATCAAATAATATATATAAAAGCTTGTATTTTTGTATGGGAGGTCAGTGGTGATAGACCTATGCGTTTCTTCCATCAGTCCCCTTCTTCAAAGGGTCCCATGAAGAAGTCTAATGACAAAATGCATAGGGTGCTGCCTCTAAACCTCCTCCTGAAAAAGAAAAGCTGCTTTTTATCCACTACTACTGTATATATAATTATTCCTATATTTTTTTTTTAACATCAATAATTTTTTATTGGAAATTATCATAGAACTAGGGTACAGAAAAAAAGAAGTAGGGAAACAAAAACATTGGGGGGAAAGGGGATCACACAGGGTCCAGCGATATACCGTATATACTCGAGTATAAGTCGACCTGAATATAAGCCGAGGCACCTAATTTTACAACAGAAAACTGGGAAAACTTATTGACTCAAGCGGGACCCTCACTTGAGTATAAGCCGAGGGGGGCTTTTTCAGCATAAATAATGTTCTGAAAAAGTAGGCTTATACTCGAGTATATATATGGTAAATAGAAAAAAATAATCATGTCAGGTATTATACACATCACAACGTCAAGAACATCACAGTTTGAACAGCTCGGTTTATGTTTCAGCTGGGGTAGTTCCTAAATATTTATATATATTGGGTGAGATTTAATAGGATGAGAGATACAGAAAGTGAGAGATTTGGTGAGAAATATCCAGTTTTTTTAAAGCGGCAATCATTTACACTGCAAAATCAAACTGGTTTTGCAGTGTAAATGATTGCCGGTTTAAAAAAAACTGGAGGTTTCTTACAAAATCTCCCATTTTCTGAATATCTCATCCTATTAAATCTCACCCAGTGTTTAATATATTATTATTGTGCCACTTTGCTCTTAGACCCCAATGTTTCAGTTTTTTTCTGCTTTTGTAAACTGCTTTTTATTGTCCCTATTGCCATAAATAGAATGGTTTGTTTTCTTATATAAAAAAGATTTTAGTGTCTGGCATATTAGTCGCTGAACCCTTATTCTGCCATCTTTTACACATTTTTAACTTGAGTCATTTTACTGGGGCTTATTACTTAGAGGGTAGCTGACACCCTATATAGAAAAAGGACTAGTTTGGGAGGATTTATAATACCTCACCTGGAGTAATTGAAGCATATGTGGCGCCTGATTCCCTTTTGAAATACAGTTTTTTTTCTTCTATTATTTGTGTGGAGTGCCTTCCTTCTAGATGGACGATATATATATATATATATATATATATATATATATATATATATATATATATATATATATATATATATCTCAATCTCTGGTGTCCGGCACTCCGTGTTGCTGATAGATGATTATTAGGGTGCCTTCCTCTGGTGTAGGATGACTCCTGCCCAATAGTATATACAAAAACGGGGCGGCACTCCAATGGATACAATAAACCAAAAAACTTTAGTTTTTAATGGTGCAGGTGATGGCAACGTTTCGGGGCAGCGCCCCTTTCTCAAGCCGGAACAAGATCTTGTTGTTTTTTCCGGCTTGAGAAAGGGGCGCTGCCCCGAAACGTTGCCATCACCTGCACCATTAAAAACTAAAGTTTTTTGGTTTATTGTATCCATTGGAGTGCCGCCCCGTTTTTGTATATATATATATATATATATATATAGCGTAGGAGATGGTGCTGGCGGCACTCGATGGGGACTTGGTACGAATGAAGAAAAGAGCTGACACCACACACACAGCTTAGGTGCTTACTAGTTTCGGATTTAATAATCCTTCGTCAGAGTACTCTGACGAAGGATTATTAAATCCGAAACTAGTATGCACCTAAGCTGTTTGTGGTGTCAGCTCTTTTCTTCATTCGTACCAAGTCCCCATCGAGTGCCGCCAGCACCATCTCCTACGCTGTATCTCTTTCCTTCGGAAGGCACCGGGGCAATTACTACTATTGGAGTGCCGGATCTCCCTGTCTCTCTCTCTCTCTCTCTCTATCTATCTATCTATCTATCTATCTATCTATCTATCTATCTATATATATATATATATATATATATATTTATACATACTTCCAATAATGAGGCGGCACTCAAGAGGCTTACTAATGAACTTTTAGTGCTCGGTTAGGGTGCATTGCTAAAAGTTTATTAGTAAGCCTCTTGAGTGCAGCCTTGTTATTGGTATAAGTGTAAAAGTGGTGGAATATTTCTCTCACCTAGGAGGGCACCAGAGACAGTAATTATTGGGAACAAAGGCATGCCAAAACCACCATTGGTTTTAGATATAATAATATAATATATACAGTATGACTGTGCCCTGTTTCCTTCCTGGGGTATCCAAATACAATCCCAACAGAAATATCCAGCAATACTGGCGGTACTCCTGGCTCTTTCTAGACAAAGCTCACTCGACAACTGTGTCCAATCCTGTGCTCAACGACTTCGTTTATTCAACCTTTTTTAAGAAGCGTTGTGCACAGGATTGGACTCAATTGTCGAGTAAGCTTTGTTTATGAAGTCCCACGAGTGCTGCCATTATCGTTGCATATACTGTATACCCACACATTTATAAACCAGACACACAATGAGGAGACGTGCACATTGCACAACCTGCAGACCTTTTTTTTTTTTTTTTTTTATTATGCTTTCACCTTACAATACATTTGTCAAATGCATTATATGTACAAAATGATTGTGATGCTGCCATGAACACAGAGTTACTGATATACATATGAGCTTGAATCGCAATAAAGAGTACCTGCAGACCTATTAAAGGAGGTGGAGCCAAATGCTGGGTCACAGGGTTTTAATCACTGGCCGGTGAAGCGGCTCTTTTTACATTCATAAAAAAATGGTCTGTCAGGGTTTTCTGGAGACTCAGAAAGCCCTACTGTACCTGCCTGTGCTAGTGTGGCAAGTGTCAAATGTGCAATAACCAACGCTATTTGACTTTAACAAGTAGCCCCAGTATGCATGAAAGCAGATTAAATTGAGAGAATCACTTTTCTCTATGACATCTGCACACATCTAACAATTTTACCATCCCTGTATGGTGGCGGAAAGTCATCCAGATGTATTAGAAAATGACAAGTTGCTGGTTATTATATATATATTTTCACACAACAGCAGGTGTTAGATGACGGTATGTGTATTAGCCGCTGTGCCTGTGGGCTACACATGGGAGATCTCGGACGGTTGCGAGATCTTGCACATGTGCAGTAGAGCCAGCCCGGGAAGTAAGATATAGAGCATCAACACTAGGTATTGCTTCTTGCTTCGCCTTGATAACTGCCACTATAGCACAGTTCCTCAGTGATGTCACTAGTTGCTACTGGATAGGCTGACAAAATGTCTGCCTCCACTGTCTATTGGTGCATCACTTTAAATGCTAGCTGCTACAATGACCATAGGTGTTTGCCATGGTGCCAATAGGGAACGGTACATTGTTCACCATGCTCCCGTCTTGTATGTGGCTCTTGTGTTGCTCTGCCAATCAAATCTCTGAGTCTTTTCATTGTGTCCCCAGGTATGTACAAAACTATATGTAATAGACTCGAGTTACGGAGGTGCAGGATGTTGTGCGAGTCTGGCATCTTTTTTAAGGCAGTGATCATTTACAAGACAAAACCAGGTTGGTTCTACCTAGTACATGATTGCCGCTTTAAAAAAAAAAAAAGTTCTGTTTTGTAACTACCGTAGTTCTGCATTCATTATACAATATTAAAATAGTATGTACTATATTGGAAGACTTTCTTATCTAAAACATATGTATTGTAATATGTAGATGCGTAAATGATAAAATACGCTTTTAAGAAACCTCAAAACTGCATGACTGACTTCTGACAGAATTTTTGGTTGTTGCTCTACAATAGGGACTCTTTGGCTAAAGCTCCGATCTATGGCATTACTTATGCAATTTCCCAGTCAATGAACTTCTTTGTGAACGCAGCTGTATTTCGGTTTGGAGCCTGGCTGATTGCAAACTGCTACACAGAATTCGAGAACGTGTTCATGTGAGTACTGAACTTCTGAAACAATGAGAACTTAGTCATTTTTCCTTGTGTACAGCTGTTGGCGGCACTTGACTGCAGATGGCTCAGCAATGTAGGAGATATAATTTAGGACTAGCTGGAGTGAGTAGAAATGATTGCACTATCTTTGTAGGACATATAGTATTATTAATATATAATCAGTCTACGGCATAAGATGTCACGGGACATGAGTCAGGTTGCCGATTGTTACCGGTTCCTAGAGCCATTTATTGTACAGTTCATCTTTAATAGTACGTATTACATTTCCCTTCTGGCTCTTAGATTTCACCACCATTTTAAAAAATACCAGTCATTACATATGGGGGTGGTGAGATTTGTTGAAAGTTATCATGTCAACGGTCATCAGGGCTACAATGCCAGCATGGTCAAACTGTCGATACGCAACATGTTGATAGTGACAATGTCGATTCTCACCATGACAACGCTGATGATATATCAACATAATATATTCACTATATACAAACTACTGTATGCCTGTTGGTCTAGTGGTGTCTTTCCTTCTCCTGGTGGCTATGGCAACACCAGTGCCTCTGGTTACGTCTGGAGCAATTCTGGTGGCAATGTGACAGCAGTGGCATTTAGTATTTACCCCACTTTGTCTCATCCTAATTATTACCACTCAAATAATCCCCCCCACCATTTAGCTTACCTACCTCCAAAGCATATACCAATAACTTACCTACCCCCACAGTAGTCAAACCCTAACCATCAGCATTCTGAAAATGTCAACATTTCTGATGTGACATTGTAAACATGACATCATACTCTCCAACATGACCCATTCCATAAGGTACAAAAAAATCCTTTTGGGGGTCATATGTAAAAATGTATCTTACAAATTGTCCTGCTGCAGCCGTCCCACGCACCAGTTGCTGCCACTGAATAGGACTGACAGTCTCCGGCTGCTGTTGATTAAGAGGAATCTCGCGAGAACTACCGACCTCTTGCGAGCATTCCCCTGTACTTGACTCCCGGCAAAGCTGCCAGGCAGGTGGGCGGGCCACTCAGACCAGCTATGGGGGCCGCATACGGCCCCCAGGCCTAAGGTTCCCCACCCCTGATTTAGATGCATGCTTTATAGTGGCAAAACTAATTAGGAACTATCATTTTATACCTGATCTGCAATCATTATTTTATGTTTTCCTATAGTGTTTTCTCTGCAATAATTTTTGCCGCTATGAATGTTGGACAGTCCACGTCTCTTGCGCCTGACTTTGGAAAGGCCACAGTATCAGCACAACGTATTATGAAGCTTCTGGACAGGAAGCCAGCAATAGACAGTTACAATGAGGATGGAGAAAAACTGGTAAGACAAGTTACATGTTACACGTCTGTTGTTTACATTTCCAAATGGCCTTAAATTAATCTCATTGCATTATTTAAATTGTGTTCTAATCTAATTTAAATGACCAATCCACTGTCACACTCTGCCATGTGAGTGTCAGTCAGAGTGTGAGTGTGAGTGGAGGTGAAAAGCTGCACACAGTTAAATATTGTATTAAAATGACATGAACCACTATATGGATTTATAAGTTGTAAGCAAGCATTCCCTAACGCCTACACCTATGCATATATATTTATCAGCAATCAAAGCTGGCCCTAACAAATGTGATACCCTAGGCACCAGTGCTGGTTCTGCCTCTTCCCCAGCATCCTTCTCCTAGCACAATACCCATCAGCAAAGATCCATCACGCACAGCAATTCTCATTTTGGTGTCTTTGCTAGTAAATTATTGGTGTCCCCACTCCCTATATTTCAAATAGGTACAGTGCATGCTGTAGGCACATTGCTCAAATAAGGGGCATGGCCACACAGTAGTATGCCCAATTAAAATTATGCAACACAGTATTGCAACCTTATTTAAATCAAACACTAGTGTCCCTAATTCAAGTTATGTCACACAGTAGTTTCTGTTATTCACATTACACTGCATCGTATTGCCACTTTTTCACATTACCCCTCAACATATTGCTCATTATTCACAGTACTCAACACTGTTTTGCTCCTTATTCACATCCCCCCCAAACACACACAGTAGTGCTCTTTATACACGTTACACCACACAGTAATAGTGCCCCAATACACATAATTCCACACAGTAATAGCGTGCATTGTACACATAATGCCACACAGTAATAGCACTCCTTATACACATAATTGGATTGAAAATGAGTGAATACAACTCATAGGATCACCTACAGACCCCATCACTAGACAGTATAGGCAGGATGTACTCAATAAAAAATGCAGTAAAAAATCTGTGTTTTCTGTGTTTTTATTGCATTTTTAAATGTACTAAAGCTTTGCTGCATCTCTAGTCTGGGCACAGCAAAGGGCAGCTTTTATCAAGCGAGCTGCCCTTTGTGTCAGTACATATGCGATGAGCATTGCGACGATGGGCGGCATGATGTACCGCCACTGCTTGGTACATCCCTCCCTATATCTAGTTAAGCAATATTTCCTGGTTGCCTTGGTCAAGTTCAGATTGTACTGTACACCTAAATGCACAAAGTTAGATAAAGAAAGAACAGTGAACGTTTAGCAATATGGCCTAATGTGTGATATATCTTATTCGGTGCCTTTTTTATTACTGATCAAGAAACATTTCTTATGTTGCAGAGTTCATTTGAAGGAAATCTTGAGCTCAAAAATATCAAATTTGTGTACCCAACAAGAGCTAAAGTCCAGGTTCTTCAGGGGCTAAGTGTTAAAGTCTCCAAAGGACAAACTCTGGCCCTGGTGGGCAGCAGCGGGTGTGGGAAAAGTACCTCTGTTCAGTTACTGGAGAGGTTCTATGACCCAGTGGATGGAAAAGTGGTAAGAGATGGAAAAAATATTTACTAGAAACATTATTTACTTAAAAGGTTTATTTGCGCTAAATTTATTTTCTTACATCCGTGAATACTGTGTGTCAGGCAGCCTAATGGGTAAATTTACTAAAGTGTGAGTTTTTAGAAGTGAGATGTTGCAGATAGCAACCAAACAGATATTCTTATTATTTATAATAACTTGGCAACTCTCCTTTTTATATATTTCTTTATATACTTAACAGATTCTTATATAGCACCAAAAATTCAGTTGCGCTTTACAATTGAAAACAGTGATAAAACAAACGGGATGGTTACAGACAGTCATAGAGGTAGGAAGCCACTGTCTGCAAGTTTATAATCTATAGGGAAATAGGCATTAATACACAAGGATAGGTGTTATCTATTGCACAATGGTCCACCAGATTGCAAAGGTGCTTAGTGGGCCATAAAAAATTGGTGAGCCAGCAGTGTTGGCCAGGGGTCAGTAGGATGGAAAGGTGAGAGAGAAAATAAATGAGGATATGTTTGGACTTTACAGTGGAGATGTAATTGGGTAGGAAAAGTTTATGAAGTTTATGTGAGTTTTCAGCAAACTCTTGAAGGTTTGGAGACTAGAGGAGACTCTTATTGTGTGTGGGAGAGCATTCCACAAAGTGGGTGCAGCCCAAAGAAAGTCCTGTAATTGTAAATTGGAGTAAATAAGTCGCGATGGGAGATGTTTGGAGATAAGCGTAGAGATGTATGATACATTAAACAATATACAGTATATAGATACAGTATACAGTATATAGATACAATATACAGTATATAGATACAGAACCTATATATACAGATGTTGTATAGATTGAGGAAAGCAGAGGACCAAAGTCTGAGCCCTGAGGTACTCCAACTGACAGAGGTAGCGAAGAGGAGGTGGAATCAGAAAAATGAACACTGAAATAGCCATTATATAGATAGGACGAGAACCAAGAAAGGGCTGTGTCTTTAGGACCTATGTACAGTCCCAAGCTTTTATCATTTTCAACATTAACCATAAACAAAAACCCCCATTCCTTTTATTCTCCTTTTTAGATGTAATGTTTACCAATCATGTATCATTATACAAAAAGGAAGCGCTCCATAGTGCGTGCATCAATAAGAAAAGTCTCTTTATTCCATAAAACCACTCGCATAAAACAAATATTGGGTCACGTATCAATCTCTGCGGTTTAAGACAACCGCGACATTAACAGTGTATACCTCAGACACACTGGTCTGGCTGGAGCGGCTGCACCGTCACCTTTGTCCGACGCTAGTCCACGTCCCCTTTGTCCGACGCTAGACCGGTGTGTCTGAGGTGTACGTTAATGCCGTGGTTGTCTTAAACCGCAGAGATTGGTACGTGACTCAATATTTGTTTCACGTGAGTGGTTTTATGGAATAAAGAGACTTTTCTAATTGATGCACGCACTATGGAGCGCTTCCTTTTATCTTAGAATATCCGTTATTCACTCGTCCAAGAGAACACAGGAAGCTGCCGATTACTGAACTGTGATCGTGAGTGCCTATTGATTTATCACCACCTGGGACTGTTTGGGTTCCTTAAAGAATACAGCCTTGGACTTGCCCAATATTGTTTTCTTTTTTCTTGTAATATATATATATATATATATATATATATATATTATATATATTTATGATATACATTAAAGTAAAATGTAATTTGTGTTCTAATTAGGCATTGTATTTCTTCAATTGCAGCTTGCAGATGGAATAGATACAAAGAC